>NC_052048.2:68631485-68964541 GCF_903992535.2 Arvicola amphibius | reverse complement strand
TTGCTCTCAGCTACCTTATTCCACTCTTATACTGCCCTAGAATCCTCCCTATGAAATGGAATCAGCAACAGAGGGTTGCATACTTCCACATCAATTAATAATTGAGATAATCCCCACAAAAATCACCAGTAGGCCAACCTGGCCTAAATAACTTATTAATACTTTCTTACCAACTGATTGTAGATTCTGTCAACAAAATGTGTTTTAAAACTAACCTGCACATTGCCCCAGGGTTTTAGAAAGATTTTAATAGTATTAGAAGAAAACATGCACTGGTAAAGCCTTGAAAATACCTTATAATCCTGCTACCCTTGAAGAAATGGAATGAGTTTTCTGAAGTATTGCTTTTCAGACCACCATTTGCATACTGTGAAGTATGCTCTGGCCTCGCTAATTAACTGTCATTTCTGGTCCTAGCCTGTGAGTTCTTCAATATTCCCTTTATAGGCCAAACAAGTGCACCAGACAATGCCAATAGGATAGATTCACCTTCATCAGATTGTCCTGTCATGTGTTATAGATTCAGATTTCCCAAAGTGTACCTTGGGGTGAGAGACTGTCAAAGCAATTTGCTTATCTAACAAGAAGGCACACCTCTGTGACATTTTTTAAAAAATCATTGATAACAAATTCTACTGAAAATGGGGTTAAAGAAGAAATTTCCAAGGAAAATGAGAAAAGAGATGTAGTTGTTTGTTGGGAAGTCTGGCATTCTGTTGTGGGATTCCCCTCTGTATGTTGGAATACCTTTGGCAAATAAAGAAACTGCCTTGGCCTGTTGATAGGCAGAACTTAGGTAGGCAGGGAAAACTAAACTGAATGTTGGAGAAAAGGAGGCAGAGTTAGAGAGAAGCCACATAACCCCACCGGAGAACAGATGCCAGAATTTTAGCCAGTAAACCACAGACACGTGCCGATACACAAATTAATAGAAATGGGTTAAATTAATATGTAAGAGTTGGTGAATAAGAAGCTAGAGCTAATGGGCCAAGCATTAATTTAATTAGTACAGTTTCTGTGTGATTATTTTGGGGCTAAGCTGCTGGGAACCAATAAGCAGACTTCCTTATAACAGGATTCATATTTCTTTTCCCATCCATTACTACCTTTCTCCCCTTTCCTTCCTTTATTTTCCTCTCTTATATGTTTCATCTGCTACTGGAATATAAAATTGTACACTGCAGGAAAAAGGGTTTAGAAAGGAGCCCAGCAGGTAAATGTCACCTTAAACTAAATTTTATCACCATGACTGTTTATTCAGAAGAAAAGAGATAGTTATGCTTCAGCAGCACAGTTTTGCTCTTAATGATTTTTATTTTCTTTTCACATGAAAGATAAGACAACTTCTTCAAAGTGTTGTGAAAGGAACATTGTACAACAGGGTAAAATAACATTGAAATGCTTTTGCATTAGGAACCTCATGGTTCATAATGAATTGGAGTGGTTTCTTCTAAACTTTAAGCTGCAACTGTATGCATCTAAGTTTTTCATCTCTAAGTGATGGTCAAATTTGTCAGGGTATATTATTCCTTGGAAACATGAATAATGCCGTGAATCTACTCTAGTAAATAAAACTGTACTTAGGAAGTCTATTTCAACAACTATTATCTTTGTTATATAAATAAAGCATTCATTTGGGGAAAATGAAGAATAATAAACTTCAAAAGCACTGTTCTCAGTGAGTTTATTAAGCTTCAATATGTCTCTCCCTGTGTTAAAACTGGTCTTACAGAAAGTGCTGCATTGGAAATATTTTCCTAAGTCAGCTGTTACTTCAAGGTTATAGCTGCTGAGCAGTTTGAGGATCTGTTTTCTTTGTGTTATTATTATGAAACACCAAGAGCTGGATATCCTGTGTATCCCAACATCTCAGAAAGGATCCATAGATGCTTAAATAATATGAGTTGTTAATAGAGTAAATTCTATAATCATGTACTAATTCAGCCTTCCAAATTTGTGGGTTGCCACATCTCTTTTTAATTTAGCAGAGGTAAAAGTTCTCCCATAATACCATAAGAAACACTTTATACTTTAAAACTATCCTTCCAAATAAAGAATTTTGAAGTCTTTATCACCAGTACTTCAGTACATATCTTTATTTTGAGATAATATCTTTATATTAATAATGAGGTTGCCAGTAGACCATTTTGAGAATGCCATGATCCTTAATTTATGATACCATGTAGAAAATGACAAATTTGTACATATGGATACCTAGAAAAGGGAAGTGATGAAAATTCACAGGTGAACAGACTGCCTTCAACTCAGGACATGGCTAGGAATTCAAAAATACGTAAAGAAGCATAAGACACTCACAGTATTGATGGTATAAAAAGACTGACGTCTTTCTTTACCATCTCCAGAGCCAACCAGTTTCTTTTTTCCTTAAAGAAAACTAGTCAGTGTACTCAAGAAGACCCAAGGCCAAGATACAAGTTCTTTGTTCAAATTGATTCATTTGATGATGCTTTTGAAGTTTGAGATTATAGAGTGAGCACTTTGGGAATAGCTTGCTCAAATATTGTTATGGAGAATCTGGAGGAGCAAAAACAGCTTGTCAGATTATTGTCACCTATGACTGTCGTGACTTGTAATAACTGTAAACACAAATGGCGCTTCTCTGTGTGGAGGTTTCTTAGGTGAGAACTGAAGTCTAACACAGAAGGAGATAAATTATGTGGCTGGATCAAAGAAGTATGTATTCCAGAACATCAGAAAGGTCAGAGCAAATAAGAGAGGGAGGGACTGACAAGGGAAACAATTCCTGCTGGAATTTTTGGATAATTTTTGAGTACTCTTTATGTAACTGATGCCTGTCTAGTTTCCTAAACTAGCAGAAGAAATGTCCTTCTTCATATTTCTTATTCAAATGCCAGCAACTTCTTAAAACATCTGCATTTGAAATTTATCTCATCCTAAAAGGCAAGTCTTTCATCTAATGATGAATGTGAGACAGCAGGGCATTTTGATGGTATTCAGAGCCCACGCCATGTATCTTTGGCGATGTCATTGCCATCAGAGCATAATGTTAGTAGTTTGAAAAGGTTCGATGGCAAATTTCCAGTGTGTAACTAAAGACTACTTTGTCTCTTTCCTCACATTGACTTTCATAAAGTGGGTTAGAGTTAGAAATATTTTTAAAACTTTGATTTTGTACTTAGAGTGACTATAAATACAAGCATTTCAAACTTTTCACGTAAGAATTGACACAGGCAGAAAATATACTATTACCATGAATGTAATTTACAAATTTTAATCTAATTTAGTAGAATCATATTTTTTTCTCATTTTTTATAAAAAATTTCCATATCCTCCCCTCCTCCTCCCCCTTCCCTCCCCTCCCTTCCACCCATAGCCCCATTCCCTCTCTCTCCAAGCCAAAGAGCCATCAGGGTTCCCTTCACTATGTTAAGTCCAAGGTCCTCCCCACTCCCCCTAAGTCCAGGAAGGTGAGCAACCAAACTGACAAGGCACACAGTGAGCCCATCCATGCTGTAGAGTTCAAGCTCATCGCCGTTGTCCTTGGTTTCTCAGTCCTCCTCCACCGTCAGCCACATTCAGAGAGTCCGGTTTGGTCCCCTGTTCCATCAGTCCCATTCTAACTGGACTTGGTGGTCTCCCGTTAGATGCACTCCTCATGGTCCTGACTTCCTTGCTTATGATCTCCCTCCTTTTGCTCCTCATCAGGACCTTGGGAGATCAGTCCGGTGCTCCAATGTGGGGCTCTGTCATTTTCTCCATCCAACACCAGGTGAAGGTTCTATGGTGATATGCAAGATATTCATGAGTATGGCAATAGGATCTGGACATTTCTGGCTCCCTCTCCTCAGCTGCCCAAGGAACCAGCTGGGGGCATCTTCCTGGACACCTGGGAACCCCTCTAGAGTCAAGTCTCTGCCAACCCTAGAATGTCTCCCTTAATTAAGATATATAATTCCTTGTTCCCATATCCACCCTTCCTATATCCCAACCATCCTATTCCCCCAAGCTCTTCCCATCCTCCACTTCACACTTTTCTCTCCCCATCCCCCCATTCCGCCATCCTACCCCACCCCCAAGTTCCCATTTTTTGTTCGGCAATCTTGTCTACTTCCAATATCCAGGAGGATAACTATATGTTTTTCTTTGGATTCATCTTCTTATTTAGCTTCTCTAGGATTTTTTATGAATTATAGGCTCGATGTCCTTTATTTATGGCTAGAAACCAATTCTGAGTGAGTACATCCCATGTTCATCTTTTTGGGCCTTGGGTTACCATACATGATTTTTTGTCTGATACATTTTTTACAGTAAGAAGAATGGTTCAAAAATGATCAGATGAATTCTCAGTATTCATCCAAAAGGCGGTTTTCAGTTTATAAAAATGATAGACAAGGCTCTAGAGAGGAAGTGCTATAGCTCAAAGACTAGATACTCATTCAGAGGAGTGGAGTTCAATTCTCAGCAACTGCAAAAGGCAGTTCATAACCACTTGTATTCCCTAGAGAATTAGATGCCCCATTTGTCCCCCACAGGCAATATTCCTCACATAAAGGCATGCATATACTTAACAATTAAACAAAGTAAATGCTTAAAAATGACAATGAGAAAAGTTCTAGAGTTGACATTCAAAAACACTTCCAAGAATATGACATTTTCAAATTATATTTTATTTTGCTTATTTTAGTAATCAAATTGATGAATAGAATAAATCAATATAAAATGCTTAAATATGGTTGCTA
Organism: Arvicola amphibius; assembly: GCF_903992535.2. Lineage (NCBI taxonomy): Eukaryota > Metazoa > Chordata > Mammalia > Rodentia > Cricetidae > Arvicola > Arvicola amphibius. Next base: position 68,959,820 of record NC_052048.2, on the reverse strand, counting down.
AAATCCAAAAGTCTTTCTAAAATTGTGTGGGTTTTGATTTTTGATTGTTTCTTTCATATATTTTTCAACAAAATCTTCATCAGCATAGCTATTTGAAGAGCCCAGAAGAAGCTGTTAGATCCCCAGGAGATAGAGTTACAAGCAGTTGTGAACTTTTCAAAGTAAGGGCTGTGAACCAAAACCTAGGATCTTCTGGATGAGTAGTAAGCACTTTTATCTGTTAAGTCATCTCCCCAACCCAAACACTGGAAGTTTTAAACCTTACATTCTCTACACTAACTCAAACAATTATGGAACATCTATCTCTCACATACCCCACTAAATTCTGCAATTACTTAGAAACATGTTATGTACGGTCACTTGGTATCTATCTCCTCATGGACACTGCAAGCTTCAGGTTGGCAGGGACTCTCTGTCCTGGTCTTTGTCTCACCCATAAAATGCCTCTTTAGCAAACTTAAAGCACATTATTCCTATAGTGTTTGTCAACTCTGCACTGTATCCCAACAATAAATTTAAGATAAGATTAACTATTTCAAAGGCTTAAATGAAAGTAGACAAAGATATAATTTACCTAAGTTAAGATTTAAATTGATTGTTTTTTTAGCACCAAGTAGTACTCTAATATGTATATATTCCACAGTTTCTTCATCCATTCTTCCACTGAAGGGCATCTAGGTTGTTTCCAGGTTCTGGCTATTACAAATAATGCTGCTATAAACATAGTTGAACAAATGCTTTGGTAATATGATTGGTCATCTCTTGGGTAAATTCCCAAGAGTGGGATTGCTGGGTCCTGGGGTAGGTTGATCCCGAATTTCCTGAGAAACTGCCACACTGCTTTCCAAAGCGGTTGCACAAGTTTGTATTCCCACCAGCAATGGATGAGTGTACCCCTTACTCCACATCCTCTCTAGCAAAGGCTATCATTGGTGTTTTTTTTTTTATTTTAGCCAATCTGACAGGTGTAAGATGATATCTCAATGTTGTTTTGATTTGCATTTCCCTGATTGCTAAGGAGGATGAGCATGCCCTTAAGTGTCTTTAGGCCATTCGAACTTCTTCTGTTGAGAATTCTCTGTTCAGTTCAGTGCCCCATTTTTTAATTGGGTTAATTAGCATTTTAAAGTCTAGTCTCTTTTATTTTGCATGCAAATGGATGGAAATAGAAAACACCATCCTGAGTGAGGTTACCCAGGCCCAAAAAGATGAACTTGGGATGTACTCATTCATAATTGATTTCTAGCCATAAATAAAGGACATCAAGCCTATAATTTGTGATCCTAAAGAAGCTAAATAAGAAGGTGAATCCAAAGAAAAACATATAGTTATCCTTCTGGATATTGGAAGTAGACAAGATTACTGAACAAAAAATGGGAACTTGGGGGTGGGGTGGGCTGGGGGAATGGGGGGATTGGGAGAGAAAAGTGTGAAGTGGAGGATGGGAAGAGCTTGGAGGAATAGGATGGTTGGGATATAGGAAGGGTGGATATGGGAACAAGGAATAATGTATCTTAATTAAGGGAGCCATTCTAGGATTGGCAGAGACTAGACTCTAGAGGGGTTTCCAGGTGTCCAGGAAGATGCCTCCAGCTACTTCCTTGGGCAGCTGAGGAGAGGGTGCCAGAAATGTCCAGATCCTATTGCCATACTCTTGAATATCTTGCATATCACCATAGAACCTTCACCTGGCGTTGGATGAAGAAAATGACAGAGCCCCATATTGGAGCACCGGACTGATCTCCCAAGGTCCTGATGAGGAGCAAAAGGAGGGAGATCATGAGCAAAGAAGTCAGGACCGTGAGGGGTGCGTTCACCCATTGAGACGGTGGGACAGATCTAACGGGAGACCACCAAGTCCAGTTGGAATGGGACTGATGGAACAGGGGACCAAACCGGACTCTCTGAATGTGGCTGATGGTGGAGGAGGACTGAGAAACCAAGGACAATGGCGATGAGCTTGGACTCTACAGCATGGACAAGCTCACTGTGAGCCTTTTGTTTGGTTGTTCACCTTCCTGGACTTAGGGGGAGTTGGGAGGACCTTGGACTTAACATAGTGAGGAAAACCTTTGGCCTGGAGAGGGAGGGAGTGGGGGTATGAGTGGAAAGGAGGGAAGGGAAGGGGGAGGAAGAGGGGAGGAGATGGAAAAATATTTTAATAAATTAAAAAAAAAAGATTTGAATTCATGTGGACGGAAAGATGGCCTGGCATTTACGGGCTCTCAATGTTCTTCCAAAGGACCTGAGTTCAATTCCAAGCACTAGCATAATGGCTTACAATCACCTGTAACTCTAGTCCCATTGCTGACATTTTTTTCTGGTCTCGGTAGGGCTCCAAGCATGCATGAGATGTACAAACACATAAGCAAACCAAACAACATACAAATAAAACAAATTTTAAAATAAAATTTAAAAAATCTGCATTGGTTGCTTTTCTCACTGTGACAGAATTTTAGACAGAAACAAGAGAGAGACAAGATGTATTGGGAAGGTAAGGCAGAGCTTACAAGAGTTGGAATGTGTACTTTTGGAGTACTCCCAACAAGGAAGTGGGAAACAGATAGTTATATATTCCAAGAACTTTTTGGAAGAGCTGGCTTCAGGCAGGAAGTAATATTGGAGATATTTCTCACTGTTTAGCACATAGCTAATCATCCTTTATGCAATGCCCAACATCTAAAGATTCTACAACCTTTTAATAGTGAGTCAATACTTAGAGACGGTGGACTTAAATATGAGTTTCACATTCAGAATATAAGAACTGAGACAAGAAAATAAACCTTCTCTGATATCTACTGGAAAATAACATTAAGGAGACTTTGAGAAATAGTATAAATTGTACTTTCAAATATCTTAAAGCTTTGATCAGAACTATGAAGTGGAAAAACTACTCCCATACAAGGAAGAAATAAAAACAAAGCCATACCCTCTTATGCATCATGCAAAATGCAGGTCCTAAAATGTTCTTCTCTCTTTCTTGTCTAGGATCCATCTAAAAACATTACCTGAAATGAAAATAAAAAAGAAAATCAACAACAAGAAGAAAAATAACTATCGGTCTTTTAGAAAAGACAACTTGCTTTGAAACTGACAAAATCTTTACTGTGTATGGTAAATATAGGAAATTATTTTATAGAAATAGACAAAAAACTGATTTAAAAGTATGCAGCATGGCCTCTGGTAGGGTATCACTGACACTCTGGAGATTTGAGTCAGTGAGAGAGCAGTCAGGGAAAGCGGAGAGCGAACTTACTCTGTATACTTTTGAAGCTATGACTCAGTCATGATGCAGTGCACCCAAAGTCTAAGATCAAGTGCTAACACATATCAAAGAAACAGTCAAATGACAGCATTATTTCTCCATTGCACGGGGCCTCAGTCTGTCCCCTAGGTGGACCTTTAGCATTCAGATGCTGGCTAGAAATGAATCATGTCCCAGAGAAAAGACAGCTTAGACAAGTTCAGTTACAGCAAAAATGGCTCAGGGAAAAAGTACTTTATCAAAATGTAGGTGGGTGTTTTCGTGGCTCTATGCTTAAAAGATAAAAGTAATAGCATAAGTGGGAAAACATTCAAATCACAAGACTTTGGTGACACTTAAAAGCAAAGACAAATAAAATGTCCATTAGATAGCATTAAAGCAGAAAAATGTATACTTAAGGAAAATTTAGGACAAAATAATGTATATATTAGAACAAATGCAGGCACTAGAGGAAGAGAAATTGATTTCATCTGGCACTTGAGTACATTTCTTAGAAATCTGTACGATATGATACAAAATATGAATGTAGAATGGAAATATAGAAGTGTTTTGTTCTCATTTGAAAAAAAATATTGATCCCTATGGAATTGTAGGCATTTAAATATATAGATGCTTTATTTATAATAAGGTAGCACTACTATGTCATAGAATTGTGTGGATTAAATAATAAACAAAATAAATATGTCCTGTGCCTTTTTTAAATGTGTAATTTTGTGAACATCAACACATCAATGAACAGTAATCATTCAGTGTCTGCACCTACAATAGACATTATATTGATCTACAGATAAAAATGATTGAAAGTGGAAACATCCAGAAAAACACTACACATGAAAAGCCCTAAATACAAGAGAGGGATCTGGCTGGATCTTTGAGTGACTGGAATAAAGTGGAGTGCAATTAATTCACTTGTGGACTGCAGCACTGAAGAGAAAAGCAGTTAGAACTGAGATTGGAGACCCACTAAGTGATTATGGGTGCTTGAGAGGGACTATGCGGAATTAAGAATGCTAGAATATTCCACAAGGAGTTTGTCTAGAGGACTGTATCAACTTGCAGGATGTGGAATGAATGGAGAGAAGAGGCTTTACTTAGGCCCAAGAGACTGGTGTGTATATTTTTTTTCAAAATTTTGCACAGATAATATTGCTCTTCACTCTTGTAGAGAATGGAGAGACAGTAGGTTTGGGAATCACTAAGCAGATTAAGATGTTAGAATTTTGTCCTTGATGGTGACCTGAACCATGATTCAAGAACTCTCTTCTCATTTTAGGTTTTCATTTTTAGTTTTAATGACATGTATATGCATGTGGTGGGGAGATGTGGGATTTCCTTCTGCATGCTGTGATCACCATTAATGAGTAAAGGACTGCTTTGGGCCTATAGAAGAGCTATGGGGGAACAGAGCTAGGTGGGAAAAGCTTAGATAAATGCTGGGAGAAAAAAAGGCAGAGTCAGAGAGAAGTCATGGAACTGCTGGAGACAGGCACTGGGAACTTTACCTGGTAAGCCACAGCCAAATGGTGATACACAGATTAATAGAAATGGGTTAATTTAAAATGTAAGAGTTAGCCAATAAAAACTCAGAGCTAATGGGCCAAGTAGTGATATAAATAATATAGTTTCTGCACGATTATTTCGGGTCTCAGCTAACTGGGAGGCTGAAAACCAACAAGCAGCCTTTTTTCTCCAACAAATTGGCACCAACATGACAAACTAAGATCCACTTAAAACCTGAGAGAGCTTGAAAAGAAATTCTAAACACAAGAGTTTAACACAGCTTCTAGTTTTTGCTGGTGGCATGCAGCAGCTCCTTTAAGATAGGTCTTACTGATTCAACAGTAGCAGCCGCGGTTTCAAAATGACAGCTTCCCATATAAACAATGTGTGTACACTTGCACACACATACATGCACAACTAAAATAATAAATCTCAAGAACAATAAACTGACTTTAGATACCAGTGCTATGTAATATTGCTGATACAGATAAAATTGAATGAAAGTTGAAAACTATCTCATACTTTTTCAGATAGATGTCATTGTACGTGAGGAAAGTTACAAGCATTGATAACAGATTACTTAAGAGTCTGCTAACTGTAACTGGAGATTTCTCTCTGCCTGGTTTCAGAGTATCTACTCAGAGACTTAATATTAATTATAACCTGCTTGGCTAATAGCTTATGCTTATTACTAACTAGCTAGTACGTCTTAAATTAACCCATTCCTATTAATCTATTTATTGCCATATAGTCATGGTGATACCTTTCATCATTATTCTCTGGAGGCTGCTGGCATCTCCTTGACTCCACCTTCTTTTTCCCTGTTACTTTGCTTGGATTTCATGCAAATCTATTTTGTCTGGCTATTGGTCAAATCAGCTTCTTATAACCAATGGTAATAAAACATATCCACAGGAAACAAAAGGGCATCCCACTCATCTTCTGTCTAAATAAAAAGAAAATTTTTATCTTTAAAATAGTAAAATTACATATAACAAAATGGTTATCAATTAAGAATTACAGTTATAATAGTCTATTTGTATTTGACAAAATTAAAGAAAATACTCTATCATTTATAATATCTTTGTATATCTAAAATTTCATATCTAAACTATCTTTTATCATAACTAAGGAAAGCTATCTAGTCTTCAGCTCCATCAAAGACCCCAGAAGAACATAGTATTACTTTAGTAAACAAGAGGTCCATTGTAAATAACTTCCAAAACTCCAGAAATGACAGAGATATCTTACTGCCTAGACAGTCACCCAAAGTTCTTCTGAAAAATTGGAGCCTCCATCTTCAGCCTACAGACCCATAGCATCTGGCACAGTTTTCAGTGAAGCAGGAAATCTGGAAGACTGTCCTGCCTATATTGGCAGTTTGTCAGTCACTTTCTTCTGTGTCTTGTCAGCTTTTTCTCTGAATCAGGCACCCAGAAGGACCCTCCAATCTATAACAGTCATTTACCTGTGTGTCCTGCATGTCCAGTTAGTAAAGAATATAATCAAACAGTCCAGGGAAGAGATTTTTTTGCCCAAATGACTAGTTTTATCATATTGAAATGAAATCTAAAAGGAGCTTCTTCAATGCCAATCATCCTCTTGAAGTAATTGGTGTTGCCAGGAACAGACATGTCTTACTGTTGAAGAAAGTCTAAGTTCTTAAATTGTCTTAAATGCCATATTCAGTAGATCTGAAATATATCTCTGCATACCTAGAAAACTTAACTAATATGACTATAATCTTGACTTTTATAGATGCATTATTAATCTGGATTTCAAAATATATATTATACTTTTAAATCAGCTGCATAAACATAACACATTAAACAAGAGTAGAAATATTCATATAGCATAGCAAAAGTGACCTTAAATTTGTATCAGTAAACCAAAATCTAAACCAATATAAAGTATTGTGAAATTACCATTTTTTGCATTAGATTCAATAATATACCCTTTTCATAATTTCTATATCAGATAACTATATAAAGAAAACATATTTCATTTATGTTTTTTTTTTTACCTATTTCAAAGAAACAGAACATCTGGAACAAAACAGACTAATTACAAGGAATTATTCATATACCTATAGAAATTTATCAGTGTTTTCAGTAAGATGCATATCTATAAAGGCATCTGTCTACCCCTCCATTCATACACACATCCATCCATTCATCCATCCATCCATCCATCCATGCACCTATTAGATATTTTATACCAATTGAAATTTCTTTGTGCCAGGCATTAAGTGGTGGAAATGTTTGAAGCTATAGCATATAAAAGTCTGTTCATATTTTCAGTGGAGCTTCCACACAGGTAATACACATTAGTGTATGATTTTGTTGAAAATGTAGTGTGATAGCCCTTGTACTAGATATTTTACATGAATTGCTTTAGAATTTTCACAATAAGTGTTTAAGATCATATTATATTTTTATAGACATTTTCTCATAGAGGAAGTTGGTAAGCAGGAGATATGAATAAAATGTTCCCATGTTTACATAGATGGAAGTCATTAAAACTGTGCTTAAATATGAAAGGTCAGAATGCATAATGTTAGGGTTGGGGAAATGGCTCAGTGTGTAAAGTATATGATGTGTTAGTATGAGGAAGGACCTGAGTTCAAAACCCATATAAAACCATATACAATAGCCTATATGCATCAGAGTATAAGTGCCCTATACAATAAAGCAAGTTGGCAGGGAAAGGCTGGTGAATCCCAGGATGCTGATTTTTGTAGTAACAAACAACAAAGAGATATTCACTCAAATGAGATAGAAGTGTGATCATATCTGTAGTGATCCTCAAACTTTCACATGCATGTCTTGGGACATGTGGCTCTCAACTCATGGGAATGTGCCCTTATACACATACACATGCATACACACACACACCACACACACACACACACACACACACACACACAAAACACATCAAAAATTAAAAAAAAGACTTTTTGCACTGTAATAACTCCAGGGATATTAATCAATGACAAACCAAATAGGACATTTTATACATATCGAAGAGGCTGACTTGAAGTCACCTAAGTTTACATAAAATTTAAGAGTAATGATGTGTAATCTTTTGAGTTCTAATCTTTTACATATTACAGTATGAAGATAGAATTTCCAAACAATGTTCTTGTAAGTCTGACATTCAAGTGGTTAGTCATTTGAATGAGTGTGATAAAAACGAAAGGATGAAATCCGAAGTCACTTAAAATAAACTTCCAACTTGTTCTTTTGCTTGTGTGAATGGTCTCTGAATCATGGGAAAATATGCCACACAATAAGCCACATGTTGCTACTCTTTACAAAACCCAAATATTAATTGAAAGGATCTTCAAGTCAACCTGGGTCTGATATTTAGAGTTTCCTCCTGGGCATATTTCTATGCTTTTTGATGTCTGGAGTAGGGTTCTTGTTAAGATGATGTAATATTGGTTTCTGTGAAGTTCAAGGATCTATTCCACAGCTCAAAGCACATTTACCCTGCAGGACCAAATTAAAGATGAAAGGGGACGAAGGGAGAAATGCTCATTGAAATATAAATATTTCATCTTTATTAATTCTTAAAGCAGGTAAGATGAATTTTAAAAGGCCTACTGAATAGTGTTAAGTAAAATCTTTGGATTTCTTGTACAGATATTTTCTCTGGAGTTGGTGAGTTCTGAAGATTTAAAAAAAAAGTCTGTGCTAGTCAAGTTGTCATATGTGTTATGAATCATAATTGAATCAGTTTGGAATATCTTTTTAATTAGCTTAATGAAAACAGGATTGTCTCAGATTGAAAAGCTTTTGTCAGAAGTACTTTTAAAAATTAACTTAGCAGAGGTATAATGAATGAGCAGAATATAGCAAAACACTAGCATACCTCCCTGTGCTCTGTTTCTTTAAAAAAATTTCTATAATGGCTTCAGTTCACTTTTGTTACTAAAATTCTATTGGGGGCTAGTAGGGTGACATGGTGGTGAATATCACTTACTGTTCTTACTTAGTACTTGCAGAGTACTAATGTTTGGTTCCCAGCCTCCACAATGGGCAGATCAATAAGCACATAGGAAACTCTAATAATGGGGGCTCTTACACTTTCGGATCTCCATGGACATCTGTACAAATGTATGAGCACACACAAACACACAAACATATACACACACACACACATGCACACATACACGCACACACCAAACATATAAATAAGCAGAAAGCACATTGTAATAAAATAAAATTCTGTTGAAGATTTTACAACAGCCACAAACTGATATGGGATTCCCCTCTCTATGCTGTGATTATCATTAGTGAATAAAGAGACTATAACTCTATGGGAACAGAGGTAGGTAGAGAAAAATAAGCTGATTGCTGGGAGAAAGAAGGGCAGAGTCAGGGAGACACCATGTAGCCCCACTGGAGACAGATACCAGAACCTTAACCAGTAAGCCCCAGCCACATGGCGATACACCCATTAATAGAAATGTGTTAAATTCATATATAAGAGTTAGCCAATAAGAAGCTAGAGCTAATGGGCCAAACAGTGATTTAATTAATATAGTTTCTGTGTGATTATTTAGGGGTTGAGTGTCCAGGAACCAACAAGCAGTCTCCCCGCAACAACAAACCAAATAGCAAAAATTGTGAACTATAAAAGATAATTTTAATTTAAGAGATTAGATTCATAGTTTAATAAAGGTACATGATTTGCAAAGGAAGAAAGCAACCCAATTTGAGTTTAATTTCTGAAGTTAATCCCAAAGTTTTGCTTGAAACAATCACAGCTGTGTGGTGGTATGTGTGAACTTGCATACACCACTGCTGAACTCCACAAGACTGTACAGTCATTGTTTTGATAGTCTCCTAGCTCTTTTTCATTTATCCATAGAAACTATTTTGAAAAATAACTTGACAGAGTGAAAGGTCCAGAGCCGCCTGGGATAAAAGATGTCCTTCTGTTGTATAACAATTCCTTTTAACGTTGAAACATTCTATCCTACAAGGATGTTTCTCATACATAAAGGTTAAGAACCAAAATAGCTCCAGGAAGTCCCTGAAACTGACCAGATTCTCTAGGCCTTTCCCTTCCAGAGTAAGCATTAACGCTGGAAAGAACTATCAGACAAGCCAAGATACAAAGAAAATTTTGAATCCAGGCCAGCTGTCTGGAAGAAGCAGAAACCAGCAGAACTGCCTGGCAAGGGCGTACATCGCAGTCACTTGTAAAAGGCACTGGTTGAGCTCCCTGCAGACTGTGAAGTATGCTCTAGGATTCCAACATAAGTGATCTGTCACCCACTCATGGGTGGTTTGGTATTGCAGCTTTAAGTCTTTCAATTTAAATTTAAAGCTTTAAATCTTTTAATTATTCCTGTTTCTGTAAGTAGCCCTCACCTATAATCCTTCATGCAAGCCCCAACAAAACTCATTAGTTCACCAAGTTGGATTTTGGTGGTATCCGTACATTGGTTGGTGGGAGGCTACTTATCCAGAGTATGTTGTGTCTCCCAGGAAAAGTTCTGTCACAGAATGCCTTTCATGCTTCATGTATACTATTTTATTTTATCAAGAAGTAGAACTGCGTTTAGAGTGCTTTTTTCCAAGTTTTAAAATAGAATTTACTTTTAATGAATGTGAATGTCAGAAGAGGACATCAAATACTCCGGCGCTGGAATTACATGATGTTTTAGCCTACCCAATGTGTGTGATGGAAACCAAACTTGGACTACTCTGGAATGATCTTTCTTCACATTGTTAAAATATTTTGCTCTCATTGTTCCTAAAAGGCTGATTATCCAATAGCCGGGCAGGATTTTCAGGACAAAAAGATTTCTGAGAAGGGCAGAGTCTGAGGAGTCTCCAGTCAGATGTGAAAGAAACAGTATGGGAAATTCATAAATGAGGTAAAGGAGTCTCAGGACAGCACACAGATGAATAGAAATGGTTTGGTTTATGTTCTAGGAGCCAGTTGGAGACAAGCCTAAGCTACAAGCTGAGCATTTATAATTAATAATAAATATCTGTGTCGCTATTTAGAAACTAGCTGAAGGGACAAAAAAGTCCATCTATATTGGCTCTTGTATTCTGCAAGAGCACAATATACTCTTAAAATCTGAACCACATCTCCGGCAAATCCTTTTGCAAATATTTTCTTCTCATCTCATTATTGAGAAGACCGAGCACATGAATTCTCTTTCATCTATTTATAAATCATATCAATATTGTCCATTATACTGCTCTTATTAGTGAGCATATTCATAACTCACATTCAAGATGTTTAGAAATATCTCCTCAGCGAATAAAACTGCCACAATTTTAGTAAAAATAAATGATTGAAAAATATTTTTAAATTAAATATTTTTAAATTAAAAATATTTTTAAATTAAAGTATGTGTTGGATTCATTGTCTCTAGGGCAGAACCCTGAATTCATTCAGACCCTCTATATGTTTTTATTATGTTATAACTAAAAATGGCTAGACTTAAAATGACACAACAAAAGTAACCTATTGTTGTTGCTTAATGTACCAGGCTATTAACTATTATCTATGTCCATCATTTTGAAAGCTTTATTCAAAGTAATTCTGCTTGAAAAATCTTCTGTAATGGTATTCAAAAGCTGTGTTTACAAATAATAAGTGAAAGATATCCAGATATTTTGTGCTTATTGGAAGGTAGGAGTGTCATCCAGTAAACTTAGGTCAGGATTATCAATGAATAGTTTTGAGTACAAGTCTTTATACATACATGACCTTTAAAAGATTAATTTCTAAAAATTATGTGTAAATATGTATATGTGTGTGCCTGTGTGTGAGTATGTACTTGTGAGTATGGTGGCAACAGAGTCAAGAAAATATGGTCAAATTTCTTGGGTATGTAGTGCAAGATGGTTATGAGGTTTTCAGTGTAGATTCTGGCAATTGAACTCAGGTCTCCAGAAAAGACGTATGCCTAGCTGAATGTTAAAGCATCTCTTTATTCCCAGACATAACATTTATAGCTGACAGTTCTGTGTCTAAAGGCATTTAAGCTAGAAAGACTAGAAAACATTTTCAAACTTTCAAAAGAACTATTTTCTTTAAGAATAATAGTTTTCTCCTTTGGTAAATTGCCACTTTTCATTTGAAAGGATAGATAAAATGAATATGTTTAATCGCAATCATCTAGAAATTAGAATGATGGGGAAAATATGAGTATATTGAATACATACAAGACTCAAACCTAATGATTTGACTGCCAAAATGAAGGAAGCTTTTGGATCATAGCCAAAGAATAAATAAATATCTATGAGTCTGTCTTGATGTAAATAAATGAGTGAATAATGCATAAGAATGTAAATTAGAGAGAAAGGACAGCTCTTTCTTACAAAAGCATTTCAACTCATAATATAAAAGAAATGAGGGGAATCTGAAATCATCATTGGGATATATGGTAGAGTGATAATTATTGCAAGGGAGATCCACAGATGCACTCTGAAATTGCTAAGTAATATGGAGGGAGAATCTGATCGGAAACCTTCATGGACTGAAGTAAATAAATAAAGTTACAGATATGCAGTTCCATGTTAATTCATTCAACAGGGCAGAAGAGATATTTTACAGACTGCATCCCAAACACATGGTCAAGGTAAGCATCATTTTCAACAAGACATAGTGAAGTAAGGTACCCGAGAAAGATGAAAAGTGCAAGTAGCAACTCCACTAACCAAATGCATAATGTTGTCATCATGAGATGCTGAAACACCTCAAGCTAAGTGATATTCTTCTGAGGATGCAAAACAATGGAAGTCATGACTTGGATACTAAGGAATGTGAAAAGTGAACACAATGTGAGATCTTGTATTGGTCGCTTAAGCAAGAATAGAATGATAAAAGTGGTGGGACTCACACAAGATGTACAGTATAATTAATTCAGTCTTGTAGAACATGAAGTTGGGGGAATTTAAAAGTGTTTGTCCCCATTGTGTGATTACATCGAAAACAGCTAAAGCATAATCTCTCTGCCATGCATACATGTATACAATCATGCACTTGGTGTAGCTGCTGCTTCTTAGATCATGATGAATTAAGCATGTTATTTAATGAATTTAACATGAGATTACATGTGGCCTGAAAACAATAATAAATAATCCAGATGGTGGTGGCCCACACCTTTAATCCCAGCACTCGGGAGGCAGAGGAAGGCAAATTTCTGTGATTTCGTGGTCAGCCTGTTCTACAAGAACTAGTTCCAGGTCATGCTTCAAAGCTAAAAAGAGACCCTATCTTGAAAAACATAAAAAATAATAAATAAATGGTTGAACTGATGAATGGTAAATATGAAATATAGCAGGTAAATATGAAATATATGCTGCTCACATAACATAGGAACTTCTTTCTAAAAGTATTTTATTTTTTATAGGACAAATTCTACTATAAAATACTGATAAAGATATCATAGAGGAATTAAGTATATAATTTAGTAAAATAGTTGTTAATTATCTCTATCATGCATCCTACTTGGTTTTAACTGTCAACTCAATGTAACTTAGACTCTCCCAAGAAGAGCCCCTCAACTGAAGGATTGTTTATCCCAGACTGGCTTGTAATCATGTGTGTTGATGTGGCTGGGGTGAGGTGGCACATTGTCATGATAGTTAATTTACGCAGTATGGCCTAGCCTTCTGTGGATAACGTTCCTTGGACAGGTATTTCTGGGCTCTGTAAGAAGAATCCAATCTGAGTAAAAGCGAGACCATGAACCAGCAATGGGCATTACTCCATTGTTTTTCTTCAAGCTAATACTTGAGTTCTTGCCCTGCCCTCCTTCAGTGATGGACGGTCATCTCTAAGCTGACATTAATCTTCCATCCCCCAAAATGCTTTTGGTCATAGTGTTGTTTGTTTTTATATTTTTTATTTCACAAAAGTGGAAAGGAAAGTAGAAGATCATGTGCACTATCATGAAGAAAATTACACTTACACCAACTAGCTGGCAAGAGCATAGGCTTGTTTACAACACTATCCCTACAAGTGTGAGTGTCAGCCCGGCTCATTACTTCACAGTGGTTACATCACTGCTCTGTGGAGGATCTTTTCAGACTCAAGGTAACATTGTGGGGTGGCCAGCATGTATGTGGTCATCAGTACCCCAAATGCTGTTATAAGATGTGTAACTCAGCTATTGTGCTTTCATTTTTTAATAGTTATGTCATGACTATAGAAATTACGAATATAGAGGAAAGCTGAGCTCATAGTACCAAAAGACTCTCTCATCACTTAGTTCTAAAATATAAATATGAAAACATTGTATCTATCTGGTAGAACAGATGAATCACAGCCGATGAATCACTGCCTCATAAAAACAGAAAACAACAGCAAATTTTGAACTGTGGCCTTTGTTAAAAAAATATCACAGTTCATCTTAAGTTGGCTATGCTTTAAGGTGTTCTTCAGTAGACACCAGTAGGCCTCATATTGTGGAAAGGATTCATGATTATGGAGCCTAATTTCACATTCTTGTACAAATGTTGTTTTTACTGAAGTTAGTCGTTATCTACAAAGATTGCTAAACTCTTCTGGCCTCTTTTACTTTATTTTTATTTCTTCATTGAATTTGTTTCTTAGTGAAATTCATATCTACAATAATCCTTGCATCATTGGTTTAGAACACTGATAATATTCAATGGGCTCTATCTTTACTTATAGGCACTCATATATAAAATAATATATAATATGTATAACTATATGTTATTTTATTTATAATCATATCTATGCATGTATATATTATGAGGAATTATTTACAGAAGTCTTTCTTTAAAGTCTATTAGATTGTACTATAAAAGGCTGTGATTAAGAGTGTCCTAGAGTAAATACAGAATGCACTATCATAGTTGTTTATTATATATGTGTATGTCTATATGTTATATTATATTATATTTCTGAGAAAATTCTTTCTATGTAGGCCAGGCTGTCACTGAACACACTATCATCCGTTCTCAGACTTCTGAGATCTGGGATTACACATGTATATGACCATGCCTAGCTGCATAGTTTTTCATTAACAAAATCACATACTGTCCGTAATGTCTCTTCTTAAGTTCTTTCAATATGTAATTAATGACCATATCTATAAATTTATCCAAGAGTTGCACAGTCCTCTCAGGATTCATTGTTTGTACTAGTGGTTTTGCCTGTAGGCTTTAACTATATTTTCTGATTTAGCAGTATTTACTTCAGATAACAATGCATCTATCTTCTTTTGCAGTGTTTATTTTCTATGCACTATTTCATCAGCTACTACAGTGATGAAATCAAGGGATTTACTTAAGTATGTGAGCTATTGGCTGTGTGTGTCTGTGTGTGTGTGGAAGAATTTATAATGAAATATTCTTTTTATTTGAAAGTAAATATCATATAATTTAGAAACTGGTGAAAGACTTAGATTTCAGAACTTGGTCATCATGTCCTCAACACATGGCTGACAGCTCCCAACTGCTTCTGATTGCTTCACACAACCATCTTCAGATATCACCAGCTTAACAGAAGTCTCAGTTCTAACAATTGCCTTAAAAAGTTCAGGAACTTGGTCATCCACTTTTCAGATTTTATTACGTTGTCATTGTCTTCTAACGACCAGAAGGATGTAGAACTGATTCTGTCTCCCTTCTTTCCTTGCTCTTCCTCCTCCTTGTTCTCTCTCCTTTAAAAATGTTTTAGTTATGTGCATATGTATCTATGTCAAATATGTGCATGAGTACAGGTGCCCCCAGATGCTGGAAGAGGGTGTTGAAGACCTTGGAGCTGAATGGTCTCTCTAACTGCAAACCTATTCTCTTCTTCTCTTGTGATTATATCATTAATAGTTTCTTCAATGAGCAATTTATGCAAACAAGAGAATTTGAGTAAGTCTTCCTTACTCTGTGAAGTTTGGACTTCTTGGGAAAGAAATTATAGAATTTTTAAAATCAATTTGACCAAGTCACCCTTTTTCTTTGTGGGTGTATCTGCTTTGTATTGTCCGTGCTTTATCTTGCCGAGACTTCCCTAAGACTTGTTTGTCTTTATGCCTTATCTGTGACATCCTGACAAAGTATGACAATAGAGTCAGAATTCACATAACATGGTAATAAAGCCAATTTTGTCTTTTATGTCTTAAATATAAGCTAATGTGAATCCAAGTATTGTTTTTAGAAATCCCAGATAACTGTCTTGTATTTTTCTGTTAAATGCTACGTTAGGAGGAAAACAAATTAAAATGTGAGTAATGAGAAAGATAGCCTTGTAGTAACAAGAGAAAATGTAAATGGTTAGAAGAAGCAGCATTGGATTGTGGGGTAGATTAATATTGGATTTTAAGAATAAATTTATAAATTATATTTTGTTAATTTTTTTGTTTTGTTTTGTTTTGTTTTTTTCCAGTTTATTTATTTTTTATTAAAAATTGCCATCTCCTCCCCTCCTTCTCCCCCTTCCCTCCCCTCCCCTCCACCCACACCCCCACTCCCTCCCTCTTGAGGCCAAACAGCCATCAGGGTTCTCTACACTATGTTGAGTCCAAGGTCCTCCCAACTCCCCCCAGGTCCAGGAAGGTGAGCAACCAAACTGACAAGGCTCACACAGAGCCCGTCCATGTCGTAGAGACCAAGCCCATCGCCATTGTCCTTGGCTCCTCGGTCAGCCTCCACCATCAGCCACCCTCAGAGAGTCCGATTTGGTCGCATGTTCCATCAGTCCCATTCCAAGTGGACTTGGTGGTCTCCCATTAGTTCTGTCCTGCCGTCTCAGTAGGTGAACGCATCCCTCATGGTTCTGACTTTCTTTCTCATGATCTCTCTCCATCCGCTCCTCATCAGAACTTTGGGAGCTCAGTCCGGTGCTCCAATGTGGGGCTCTGTCTCTATCTCTATCCATCGCCAGGTGAAGGTTAAGGCTCACAGTGAGCCCGTCCATGCTGTAAAGTTCACGTTCATTGCCGTTGTCCTTGGTTTCTCAGTCCTCCTCCACCGTTATATTTTGTTAATTTATAGGGCATTGCTGCAGTATGTTTATGGATGTCAGAATACCACTTATGGGAATGGGTTCTTTCTTTCCAACATGTCAATCCTGGATATTGAATATATGTCATTGGGTATGACAGCAAGTGCCTTTATTGTTTTAGCTATCTTCCTGGCCCTCAACAGTATTAGTGAGAAGGATTAGAAAGTGAAGTCAACTGGTAAAGTGTCTGCTCTGCTGTGCTCACTCACCTAAATGTTTATATAAATAGCACACACTCAAGACAATTTTGTGAAATATGATATAGTTACTGTGGTAGTAATGATGAAGTACAATTAATAGAATTCATTTATGTCCACATTTAAGGTATATGGTTCATTAAACTGTCAATGTCACTAAGTAAAAGATCTATTGCTTTGACTATTTTGTATTAATTAGAAAACCAGAGCGCAGGATACTGAGAAAATGTCTGAAACCTGGTGTCTCATGAGCTTTAAATAAGATGTTGCTCTCACAGCATGCACCAGTGAGTGACCTGCCATCACTCTCTTATTTAAAACCATATGGATGTGCTTAATTTTAAACTATTAAAAATAACACAGAAATAATATTGAGGCAAATAGTCATTTTTGTTGGTTACATTTTTGCTTATATAATGACAGGCAAGATAGGCTTGAGAAACTAGAACTCATAATTGATTTGCCAAGATCATTGAAATTTAGCTTTGAGGATAATATGTTCTTAATGCCTGTTATAAGTGATGAAGTGAAATTCCCATGTAGACTAACTATGACGTGAGAGAGAACTGACTCTGCCATCTTTGCTTGGACTAGATAAGGTTCAAGTGGAAGAAACCTTGGCTATTTAAGGTCATAAAAGAAAAGTTGAAAATATATAGCTGTAGCTATGGGGAATGCATGAAAATTACTTAATCTATGCCTTAAACAAAGTCCATTTGGCTTTAAGTTTTTGTTGCTCTTCTGCTTTCCCCATATTTTTCATTATTAAAGAAAAGAATTCACAATCATTTAGTAATGGCAGGGCTTTCTCAAGGATATTTGTTTTAACAATCAGTGGGCAAATGACTTATCAGGATTTATTCCATGGAATTACACTTTCATGGTTTGTTTAGTAGATCTACAAAATTTGACGTTTTAATACTTGAATAGTCAAATTCACACATGTGTATTTTACCTCCTTACTATGTAACATTGGGACACTCTTTGTAATTCAAAAGTTTTTAGGAAATATTATGCATATTTTGTTTTATATTTTATACTTATCATTTTCTATTTTTATATATGATATATACATATAGTTTTATATTATTTATGACTCTGTGCCTGAAAATGCTCAGAATGACACCCGATGCTGAGATGATGCTTTCATTTGTAGCAGTCCTGATGCTCTTAACAGAGTAACAGTAGTGCTGATGGGGTCTATTAATTCATTTTTAAATTTAATTATGTGTATATAATTATCTGTGTGGGATTCTGCTTATGAGCTCAGTGTGTCCAGAGGCGAGAAGAAGGTCTAAGATCCCCTGAAGCTAGAGTTACAGACAGTTGTGCGTTGCCATGTGGATACAGGGAACAGAATCCAGTTCTCTACAAGATCAGTCTATGTCCTTAAACTTAAAGCCATCACTCCAGCCCTGGCTTTACCTTTCTCTTTAGCTGCTTTGCACAAACAAAGGGACATACAAAGACTTTAGATATATGCTTACAAATCTTTCATTATTGATTTCAAGTTACATTACTTTTGATGTTTTGAGTTTACTTAATTGCAACATTTTGCAAAAGTATGAAGTGCCCAAAATATTGGCATTGCAAACTGAATTACACTGTTCTATATGATAAATTAATGAAACAAAATGACTAGCAGTGTATAATATTAACAGATATTGAATAAGTATGTCATTAAGTATTCTTTGTGCAATGAACCCTTTCAGTTCCATCATGTATTGATCCCAGAGTTAATGTAAGTCATTAAAACATTTGCTTATATGTTGGCCAGCTTAGGTAAAATGTAAATTACCCTGTGATACTTTATAACATTGTTCCTTTAATTGAATTTTTCATCTGAAATAATTTCGTACTTTATGTCACTGATTTTCATTATGTATCTGCATCAATGGAGTGAAAACTGCATGAAGCCACAGCGGTTTATTCCTTTATTTTGTCTTTGCCTATGTGTGTGTGTGTGGGGGGGGTGTATGCGCAAAGTATGTGCCCATGTGAATGAGTGGGTGTACATGCTTGTGTGCATGGTGGTCAGCAGTGTCATGCTCTATAACTTTCTGCCTTTGTCACTTGAGACAGTATTTCTCACCGAAAATGAAGCTAGACTAGCAGCCAGAAAGCCCCAGAAATCCTTTTGTGTCTGCCATACACAATGATAGTGTTACAGGTAACCATGGGCATACCTAAACCTTTATAGATCCTGGGATTTGAACTCGGGTTTGAATGCTTGTGAAGCAAATACTCTTACGTGCAGAGCCATCTCCTCAATGCCTAAAACATGCTGTAAGCTTAGTATTTACAAGATGGTGCAGCATAGAATTTGATCACTAGATATTTGTTAAGCAAATGCTGAGAAAAACCACATTCAAAAAAATGAGAAAGGAAATTGCTGAGCTATAATTTTAATTACAATTACTAGCATTAAAATATAATAGAAGATAAAGAAAATGAGCATTCTAATTGTTTAGCATTTGACATTTTTTTTCCATTTCTCTTAGTTCTAGATTTTCCTGCACTACTTATCTAGTATATTAACATCAAGAAAAGCAAGTGTGGAAACATGACAGGGCAGGCATCAGCATGGTGTACCCAGGCTGTTGTGTGACCTCAGAATGACTAGTGACACAAAGTCAATCTGATAATTAATTAATCCATAATGGCTTGTCAGGTTCCAGCAGTATGGTAATACCTTAATCCCTCCGTGCTTGAAATGCCAATATTTTTCAACTGACCTTTGGAAAGTTTTTTTTTTCATGTACAAATTGATATCTAATGACAAGAACTTCTGACATTAGACAAGGACAAATGGAAAGGCTGTGGATTTGTCTTGTGGACTTTACAAAAGTACAAATAATCAGGACAGGAATATCAGATAAATAATAAAGTTATAATAGAGGTATAGGGGAAGAAAAGGTTCTCATTTTTTCATGCATATGCATGTATGGTGTTTACATTTATATATGTATATATGTATATACATGTATGTTTATGTTTGTGTGGAACATGTATGTGCATGAGTGTGAAAGGCTGAGGATAAAATTAAGTTTCTTTCTAATTGATTTATTTTTTATTAATTGAAACAGAGTCTCTTACTGTACCTGGAGCTTGCTTGAAGCAGACTGGTACTTACCCTGGAGCTTTCCAGTTCTGGCAAATCTAACTACAGATTGGTACTGGGAACTCTTCCTCCTGAAATGAGATTATAGACAGTCACACCTTCCTGACTTTTATGTGTGTTCTGGTGATCTGGATTCAGCTCCAAAAGTTGAACAACAAGTGCTTCTTAATTAATGAATTATATCCCTAGCCATAGAATTGTTCCTGCTACACAGAGCAATCGAGTCACAGGAGGAACGGCCATTCCTCCACAAGGAATATCACCATTTTAGTGATATACTCCTGTGGGACTTAATGCAAAGGAAACATACCATTCCATACCTCTAGATACCCATGTCCTTGTGAGGACAAAAACCTAATGTTACTTCATTCTACATTTAGCTACCCAGAAACTACAGAAACCTATGCTATAATGTGAACTCTTTCCACTTTAAAATTGACTACCAATTTAAATGTTGAGTCATGTCTGGATCTACAGTTGTAGAGGGACCAAAGGAAGCCATTGCAGAGACCAGTGTTTAGAGTCCCAGATCATTGTTTATTCATATGTCTGTTTCCAACTCAAACAGTGATTTCATGAGAGCACGAATTTAAAAAGACAGAACAGACATGGACTTCTCTGGTGTTGTACCACGCAGAAAACCAAATCAGTAAGTCAGAGAAAAGAGGAGCCTAATTTATTCTTTCACATGTTCTTTCCTTAGAAAGAGATTCTATGATAATAACATAAATTCCCACTGCCCACTGTCTTTTTCAAGTAGGGAATAATATATTTGCTCTTTAGAATTGTTCTTTTTAAAAAGATGAAGTAATAATCTATGCTAACTTATGTTTTTCTGATGCCTATTTTTTCATATTTTTGAAGTGATCATATACACAGTCAAGTCCTATCAACCCTTCTTTGCCTTCTTTGTAAGAAACTGATGTGTTTCTGTGTTCATTTAAATCTTACTTGAAAACATATATTGCTGTGGCTTAGTCTATCTATTTCATTCTCTCTTTAGCAACACAGCCAATTTCCCAGCATCTTAATCATTTTCACTGCTTAGCCATGGATTGTGTCCAAACTATCTGTATCCTTGAATCTGTTCAGGTTGTGAGGAAACATAATCTATGGAGGTAATTAAAGTGAAAATTAAGTATTGCTAAGTTGTCTTCTGACAGTGATTGTAAAAGTCTGTATTTCATAAAAATGATATAAAATGCAGTAATTTTTCACAGCCCTGTACTTGCCCTTCACCTTTGGAGTTACAATATATTAGAAATAATTTCAAAATTTGGACTAGCTAGTGGTTACCATATAGTGTTTAAAATGGGACTGGCAAGGAAAGAGAAAGGTCTGATGGATGGTGGGTGAACTTTTTGTCTATGACAGTTCCAGAAATGTATGAAGAGAGAGCAAATATATTCCAAATGCATGTTTATGCATTTGTTTTTACAATGTTGTTTTAAAGACCAATTGATTTATTCTTTGAAGTATTTATACAAGTTTTCTATGCACATTGCTCATATTGATCTCTCCATACTTCCATTCAGCTTCTCCTTGATCCCTCCTTGTACATTATATGCCCTTTCCAATTTAATATCTTACTTCATTTTTTAATAATTCATTGAGTCAAATATCAGTACTATATAATGCTTGTGGGTAAAATCCTATCCAATGAAGCATAACCTATACTGTTATGTGAAACTGTCCAAATTCTAAGTTTTGACAATCAATTTAAATGTAATGTCTCAATCTACAACTGTAAAGGAAAAAAAAGGAGCTGTTGCCTAGAATATTTTAGTCAAAGGTCATGAAGTGATACAAACAATCACAAACGGCACACTCCTATAAAAAGTGAGTGACTCTTTCTACCTTTGCAGCTTTCAACCACCAATAGCTCCACAGCTAGACTGCCCCCTCATTCATTTTCAGCCCCTCTCCCAACCATGCTAGTGTTGACCGGTTTGTTCTCGTTTTGTATAGGCAACCATAGATGCTGTGTTTTCATGAGTACAGCAGTTTGGTTGTAGCCAGTAGAAATTATTTCAAAGCAGTTCTGGCCTCTACCTGACCCTAGTGTTCTTTGTTTCTCCCCTCAGACACATGCTGTGCTCCCTTCAATGATGAGCAATTCTTGCATCTCAATGAAATCTATTTTTCTTGAAATAGATAATAAAAAAATAAATGTGCCTTAACTTCCACTCAAATTGTTTTCATTTCAAGGAAAATTTTGTGGATAAAAAATGAGCAAAGTTGGAATTAAAACTGGGTTTTAATGGGTAAACGCACTCCTCACGGTCCTGACTTCCTTGCTCATGATCTCCCTCCTTTTGCTCCTCATCAGGACCTTGGGAGATCAGTCCGGTGCTCCTATGTGGGGCTCTGTCATTTTCTCCATCCAATGCCAGGTGAAGGTTCTATGGTGATATGCAAGATATTCATGAGTATGGCAATAGGATCTGTACATTTCTGGCACCCTCTCCTCAGCTGCCCTGACAGTGGAGGAGGACTGAGAAACCAAGGACAACAGCAATGAACATGAACTCTACAGCATGGACAGGCTCACTGTGAGCCTTGTCAGTTTGGTTACTCACCTTCCTGGACTTAGGGGGAGCTGGGAGGACCTTGGACTTAACATAGTGAAGGGAACCCTGATGGCTCTTTATCTTGGAGAGGGGTGGAGAGGGGGTATGGGTGGAAGGGAGGGGAGGGAAAGGGGAGGAGGAGGAAAGGAGATGGAAATCTTTAATAAAAAAATGAGGA
The DNA here is from genome assembly GCF_903992535.2 of Arvicola amphibius. NCBI lineage: Eukaryota > Metazoa > Chordata > Mammalia > Rodentia > Cricetidae > Arvicola > Arvicola amphibius. The sequence goes on along the minus strand of NC_052048.2, from coordinate 68,936,986 downwards.
AAAAAAACCTGGGTTTTAATCATGATTGTTGAATGAAAATGAAGATAACTTGGGTCCTTGTGTATCTTTTCTTAATTCCAAATGAAAACACTAGTAATAAAGTCTGTCAAAAGGTCCCAGGCATAATTTTTACAAATTTAACTCCTTAGGAATCCTGGAACATTCCAAAATTTTGCACCAAATTGCAAATTATTATGGTGTTTCACTTCCCCATCATAGATCAGTATGTGGGGCGATAGGCCAATAATCACCAGAAACTGACTTGCATATTGAAAATAGCTAACGTTAGTTAATTGATGTAGCTGTTTATTAAACCATTCTAGTATTAGATAAGTAATTTGGATGGTTAATGAAAGCAAACTAAATCAGAGTATCATTGATCTTGTATGTATCCGTTATTTATTAATTTTGTGGCTCCCTGCTAAAATCAATGGATAAATCCAGAGGCTTAAGGTAGTTGTGTAGCTAAAACATGTGGTTTAACTTACTCAACTCAGTGCTGCATAGGTACCATGATATATCATGTTTATGTATGTGTTTAGATACATATATATCATATATAGTGATGTGTCATGTTTCACATATATAAATATTTTGCAGAAAACAAGTATTACTCTTATTCAATGAAAATGTTTCAGAGTGTGTATAGCAAGATTTCTCAATTTGCAGTATAATTATTGAATTAAACTTCCACTTAACATAAAGAAATATTTCTTGTAATAAATTATATCAACTATATGCAAAATATTTTATAAAAGTAATAGTATATTACCTTTTAAAAAATTAATATTGGTTCAAATTATTTCCTTTTTAATTAAAGTTTTAGTTTATTTTTATTTCTGTGTCTGTAAATTTGTAAATGTATCTTGTGTATGCTAATGCTGGTGCAAGTGCCAATGGAGGCTAGAAGAATTCACCAATATGTCTGGCAGGAGCTATACATTTGAAAAATATTTAGGCTACATTCTTTTCTGAAAATAGCATGATACTGTTTCTTTAATGGAGGTATACGTTTAAACCACTTGACTATTTTTGCAAACAAGAAATATGTAATATGTTTCCAATGAATTTAAAGCAAATGTGCACATAAACATATATTCCTTCTTCAATGAATTTCTAAAATTTAAGTAAATTATTTTCATAGAAATGGAATCTAGAACTTTATATAATTATAATGCTGACCTGGGGAAATGACTCAGTGCGTTAAGCATTCCCAAGACAAGCCTGAGGATCTCAGTTTATATAGTTCATAGCAAAGTGCTGTGATGCCAGCTGTCTTATGGGTGGGAGATAGAGATAGGGGAATATTATGAGTTTCCTGACTAGTTATCCTGTTCCATATCAGCAACAAATAGACATAGGCCATCACTCAAACAAGGCAGAGAGCAAGGATGTACACTCAAGATTGTTCTTTTGATTCCATGTGCACTATGGTACACATATTCCTCCATTCACACATAAAATAAATAAAATAAACACTAAATAAAATAAAATGCACTAAATAAAATAAAATATCCAAGCATGGAGAGACTAGCTTCTCTTTTCCAGTTTATTTAAAATAGAGAGAACTTCCCCTTACTTCTAGAACATGGTGGGCTTACAGTAACTTGAATAAACTAATGGACATAATACAGAATTGAGGAGGCCATAATAGAAGCAGTTATGCGTGTTCCTTTTCAGTTATGGATTAACTATATAGTCATTGCAACCTAACATCAGACTAGCAAGCAAGGCAGCTTGTGTTGGGAGGCAGAGAAAAATAATCCACCACAAATGCCTCTCAACTTTATTGTGGTCATTGATCACATTTATGAAGGTCCCATAAAGTTCTGAGCTTTTATATAAAAGTGGTGGTTATCGCCATGCAAAATGGTCTATTGTCACCTCTTGATGACAACTTTATTGCTGCTGCAGACCAATATTGTTCAGGGGAATGTATTAGTCGTATGTTATATGTAAGCAAAGCTTCACAGCAGGCAAGAGTATTGCTGTACAAAATTTATTTTCTTATGAGCCCCAATAATTATATCAAACAGTTACAGAAATGTGTGGGAAATACAAAGCTTGTTAAGAGACCACTAAAGAGACCGAACCTTTTGATACTGATAACTACAATAAGTATTACTACTCCAGTGTGGAGAAAAGCTCTCAGAATTCATTACTATAGTGCTTATCAGTGACTGTCACAGTTGACTGGAAGCCATGGAGCCCTGGGGATTACAGAGGTCAGAAGAGCATGCTAGAGGGCATCTTTCTGGCATAAAGCTTTGACATTCCACAGTGTCTACTTAGGTTAGTAAATTTTTATTGCAAGAGTCAAAAGTAAAAATCTGTATTATCATCTTGTGATTACAATTTTTCATTTTTAATATTTATAATCTTCTACCAAAGAGCACAAGAGAAAATGTATTTAGTTTTAAAGGAATTTATCAACACCAATGATGCTTTTGTCTTTAAGTGAATACTATAATCAAAATGTTACAATGGAGTGTCCTTGTGTAGATCCTTAGTTCTGGGATGACAGGAGTATAAACCCACACACAGCAGAAAATGCTATACATGTTTTTATTTGAATATTTTGAATGAGTTTAATGAAGACATAAAGAAAAAATCCACTGACATTACAGTTAACAAGGAACGTTTGTGCCCATTGCTGAGCTCCTTTATGCTTTGTTCATCCATGAACTTTTCTCTGACTATTGGAGCAACTGCTCAAGAACACTATGCTTTATTAGGAACAGAACTCATGCTTCCTGGTTTCCCTGACAACACTTTCCAAGATCCATACTCTGACTGTGTCCCTACTTGTTTCATTGTGACCTTATTTGACAGTCTGTCATCTTGGTTCTCACTCTAACTAGACTTTGACTTCTTAAAACATGTTTGGTATTTCAACATTCTGCTGTTTTTTCTCATAAAGCCAAAAGTGAGGATACAGTTCAGAAGACAGGGGCTACTCTGTTATAAGTCATAGTGTAAAATTCATTATTGAAGTGTGTAGATTATTGGTTTCAGTTTTAAATGCAATGGTAAACAAGAATTACTGCTTTATGCTAAGAATTCACAGGCAAATGAAAAAATGTTGATTAGTAGGTCAAAATCCCTGTTCATGTGTGAAAATTCTACAACTTCTAGAGTTTGTTTTTCTTATATTATCTAGAAAATTCTTGACAGTTTTATATTTTGACAGTTTCATATGTAATGTGTTGAACTTCTGTTCACCACCCATCAAGCTGTAGAATAGCCCTTCTTTTCCTTTTGATATCCTTCCTCCCAAGTAGTCTCTCAGAAAAGGAATAGGAAGTTTCTTTTTGAGGCAACCATTAACAGCTGATACATCTACAGGAAGAGGTGGAATCTGTGGATACCATCTCTCTTCATGATAGCATGTTGAAGGGCCTGATCTTGTGCAGATATCAGTGGCTGCTGTATGTTCATGACTGCAGTAGTCCGGTCATAATGATCATATATTCTTAGTGTTTTGACCAGATATTAATCTCTGTATTAACTATTAACTATCCCTTTCTATATAACTTACAGACCACTTCTTGATCTGGCTGAGAACCTCAGTGCTTTATTGGTATAAATATGAATAAATTATTTAGGAGGAAGTTTGACATGTTCACATATAGAGACAATGATAGGACCTTTACTACTTGGGTCCATGATCTTCTCCTGGCCAGATTTACAATACTAGATGTATATTATCTCCCATGAAACAGGTCTTCAATTCAATTAACAAGTATTTTGTTATATCCAATACATGTCATTATTGTACCAGCATGCATACATTGCCTGGCAGGTTTGTATTTAGTAAATGGGGCCTATTGATGGGTGAGACTGTCAGTGTCAGTGTTTTTCTTTCTTTACTGAGAAAGAAATTTTTAATGAAAGTGTAAAAGCAAAATGAAACAAGATGATCCAAATGAAGTGGAGTAGGGAGGGAGGCTAGAATGAAATGAATCTGGGTATGAGGGAAACAGTGAATGTGATCAAAATCCACTTAGGAATTCTTGAATAACTACTAAGGTAGAAAAATGGAGAAATAAATTTCTGTGTTTGCAATGGGCATAACATAGACTTTTCTTCATTTTAATTTCTGTTTTGTGATATAAAAGAGAGTGCCTTTTATAACCAGTTGCACCACACTATTCATTTAAACTATCTAAAGGAAATATGTAAGTTACTAAAATCAAAGAATTTTAAATGAGGAATTTCAAATATCTGATTAAAATTAAAGTCTATCTTCTTGTTTATGTTTCAGTATGTGAAAAAATTCTTTTTTATGCCTGAATCATTTTTAGATATCATAATATATCACTCAGTGTCTGATAGTCATATGTAAAAGTCCACCCTCATTCATTGAGTGCTACATGCTTTATACCCTAATGTTTTCACTTGCTACTTTTTGGTTGAGAAAACTCAACCAAAAGTACCACCACAGGAAAAAAAATGGTAGAAAACACTAGAAGCACTATTCAGTGATAAGGTCTTCATTTCTAGGAAATAAAAGGATGGATTAAGCTCTACAAAATTTGGTCCTTTAACAGCCAAGACATGTCCTAGGTACATAGGACAGCATATGGTTAGTGGAAAAGATGGGCCCTGGGTGGTGCCACAGAGAATGACAAAATTTGAGGACAAATAGGAAATATATTCATCCTTGGTTCCCCAGAAACAAGACATTGAGTTGGAGGTGGTATATCAATTCTTGTGCAAACAGAATAGCTGCATATTAGAATGAGAGATGTTTACTTAGCATCAAGAGCATCATACTGTCAAAGCTGCAATGAGGGAGTGGTACCAACATGATGCACCCAAAGAAAATGAATGACCAAGATACGTATAAGTCATTCCTAGAGTACACAACAAACCTTGATTTAGCTGCTTGACTGCTAGCCTCCAAGCATGGACCCTGGAAACCAAAATTCAAGTCCTCTACAAAAACAAGGAATGCCCTTAATCACTAAGCAATATCTCCACCCCTCACCTTTGGATTTCTACTAAAAATTTCAAACAACAAAAATAAATCATGTACCTACATTATACTAAATTTCTATTTTTGAGCTTAGATTCACACTTCTTTTCAGAGATGACTTAAGTTATAACTTCTGTGTAATTTTCACATCTACTTCAGAGTTTGAATATAATACCATCAGCTTTTTATTTTTCCAAAATATATTTGGACTCTCTTACTAACTCAAAATCTATGATCATTCTAATATGTAGTTATAGACAAAAATATTTAATCTTTTTCTTATTAAAGTTTTTAATTTTCTTTGGATTTCTACAACTTGCTACAGATTTCTACCTTATTTCATAGTTGTAATTTGTCTTCATTTATATTCCTCAAAAACTGTGTTTACAATTTGAGAAGGCAAATCAATAATGGAAAATTTTCATTAATGTGTTTCATTGTTCCCCATTCCAGTGCTGTGGTGCATCCCCTTCCCCTGAGATGCCTTTGGTTTATATATTGACTTTCCAGTAATTTCTTTTGTAATAACAATTTTCTTCTCTATATGAACTGATTTCTTTTCCACTATAGGCATTCTTTTTCTCAGCATGATTATTTTTTAAGTTTCAGTTTCCCTTTATTGGGGCTTCAAGTAACATTATAAAGAATGATCTAGTTGTAGTTATGTATTTAGAATACATATATACATATACATATATATATAATTTAGAATATATATGCATATACCCAGATATAGGGGTTTGAAGAAGGACAGGGGACAGGGAAATAATGTAATTATATTTCCCAAAAGTAAAAGACATCATAATTTTCAGAAGGGTAGGGGCTGGAGAGATGGCTTATTAGTAAGAGCATTGGCTGCTCTTCCAGATGATCTAACTCCTGTTCCTAGCATCCACATTGGGTTCCTCACAACTGTTTGTAATTCAACTCAGGAGGATGTGATGACACCACCTTTTGGCCTCCATTGGCAGGCACATATAGACACACAGAAACTGACACACATGAGAGAGAGAGAGAGAGAGAGAGAGAGAGAGAGAGAGAGAGAGAGAGAGAGAGAGAGAGAGAGAGAGAGAGAGAGAGAGAGAGGAACTATATAGAGAGAGAAGAGAGAAAGATACCTTTTAGAATCTTTTCAACTTTTGCATTCATATTTATGATAAGTGTTTGATGATGGTCCTAGGGCTTCAATCCTGTTGCCAGTTAGCTCTGCCATCGGACTCTCCATTACAGCAAATTAGTTCCTCTTTTTTTATAACTTCATACAATGAACTGTTTGGTGAGTGCTATGAACCAAGTATGCCCTCTGAACTGACTTCAAGGCATCTGTCTTCGAGGGGTGTGCATTCGTTTCTAAAAAGCTTCCTGATATCACTCTCCTAGGACAAATTGTTGAATCCTATGTTTTATGGAGTATTTTGTATTTGCATGGTTACCATGGGAATATTCTTATGCCTAGTATCTGTACAAATGTTAAAAATTCAGTGTTTTGGGGAACATCTGTCTCTTTACCAGCAAAGGACAAAGATGGGCTATTTGTTGTCACCTTAAATCTAAATGTTAAGGGTTATTTGTTGTTGTTGTTGTTGTTGTTGTTCTTTTTATTTCTTAGTAACAACCTAGCATTGCCAAGGAATCTGAATTCTGTCAGTTGCTTGAGTTCTTAGTTATTAATAAATATATTTGCCTTTAATGGTCTCTTGAGGTTAATTCTTTGTTCCCCTGTGCAATTTTCATTCACAAATTATTTATATTTACCTGTAACATATTAACTTTTCTTAAGCTCTCAGATGCATATGTAAACATTACTTATGTTTAACTGACCCAATGTTTTTTCTTATGACATTAATTTTCATTTTGAAAATGTGCAGTGCAAAGTGTTAATGTTCATACCTGTGGAAGATCTTTAAGCTCACTTTTTCAAATTGCAGCCAATAACTTTAATAGTGCTATCAAATAAATTGGTTAGTGTTTTTTAATATGTGAAAATAAACTAGTTAAACGATCTTGACTTGTCCCAGAGCGCCAGTTCTACTCGCTGTTGCCAACTCGTGGAAGAATCTCGATCCTTTCTTTATAATGACTGAGATGAATTATGGTAAAATAGCACATCTTTCTTTGCAGGAGAGATTCTAGTTACAGCTTGGCTAACAACAGATGGCATTATTTTAACACAGAGAATTGCTGAGTGAGACACTGGCTCTCTCTGAAGAGAGCAACAGCCGGAGCATGTTGGCTCATATGAGACCCTGGTGATTGGAATTATAAAATGAGACAGGAAAGAGTATGGGCTACAGCCAGGTGCTTGAAAGATCTTCAATACCAGGCACACTGTAAAGGTTACAGAAGCCTCATGGAGAGAAAAATGATAAGAAAATAAGATATTTATTTTAAAAATCTATTATGGTTACAATATTTATATCTCAGTGGTGAAAATTCTGGAATAAAATGATAAATAATGCATTCCAGTTCAGAAAATAATTCTCATATGTTTAATCTCTTCTGTTGGGAATTCTGACTTTACCTTTACAACGTGCTCAGAATCTGCCTCTCTTTTAAGGATTACCATCTTCATTGGTATTTTCTAAGAAACATTACTTCCTTGGAGAATTATTAGGAAAGCTTTCCAATGGCCTTGTTGCAAACACTGGTCTCCAGACTCATTATTAAATTATCTGATACAGGAGTTTTATTTTGATTTAGTTTCAGTTTCATATCCATAAAGTATAGAATATTATAAAGAACTGACATGTATCTATCATAGGCTGTAACAATTCTTCACAGTTAGTGTGTTACATATATTCTAACCTTTTTCCTTTCCTCAGTATTCTAATAATTCTTAAGAATTTGGACAGGTATTAGGAATGCAACTCATGTTAGCCAAGATTGCACTGTCTCTGGGTTTCCCTGCTAGTATTTCATAATCACAGTGCATACCTCCAATTAGTATTTGAGAAGTGGAGGCAGGAGAATCTGAAGTTTGGAGATCATCCTCAGCATTATAGTAAAATTCTGTCACCAAAACCAAAACAACAAAATATAAAACAAAAGTTGAAACAGACAAGTTACATCAAATTGACATTACACTTTCTATGCGAACCTTCCTTTTCCACTCACACTTGTTTTATTTCAAACTTTTATTAACGTTTGATTAATTAAATTATTAATGTTTAAATACTTATTTACTGCTATTTAAATATTGTCTCTCTGCACATGCATACCAAATGTCTTCTATAGAATAGGTTTGTCATAGTTGGGCAGTGGTGGCACACACCTTTAATCCCAGCACATACATACACACACACACACATGCACAAACACATTTATTAACCAAATTATTCAGAGATAAATTTGTTTGCTCTTGGCTGGAAAATGGCAGTTATTGGATAATTTCAAACATACTCTAAGAGATTAAGCAGTTATTCAGACAGACTAGAGATGAGGAGGTAGCATTTGTACTGAGTCTGACTGATGAGCAGGAAGCATGTAGAAATGTGGGAATAGAAAGAAATATTCCGTCAGGAAGAATAACATGGACAGATGTCCTGAGATGGGAATCAGTGACATAAATTCAAATGACAGAAAGGAAGCCATGAAGTTTTCTTATGGTAAATGATGATAAGTAGATAAGGGAAGATAAGTCTGAAAGGTACATTTGGACTTTGTAGATAATGGGTTGCATTTTTTTTCTTGCCATGATAATAAAAAAGAAAACTGTTAGAAGGTTTTACATCTGGGGACTAATATAATCTGACTCACATTAGAAGCTGTGTAGGAAAAAGGGGTGAGGGTAAGAGTGGACTCTGAGTGACCCTCTAAAACCAATTCAGCAGATTGATGACTTCACCTAAAGCTCTATAAGTGGAATGGAGATGATTATGTTCCTAGATCACCAGATGCTATTTTGAGTCAATTTAAATGTTACCCATAGATGTGGGCAGCAACTTGTAGTGGCCACCACCCACTACAGAGGGAATAAAGAGGTCCAAGAGGAAAGTTTTAGTTTTTGCCTTCTTTTTGTCAATCGTTTTTTGTGAGGTCTTATATCTTATATCCTATTGTCTGTGGTGCAGCTACTGCAGTGATTGATGCTGATATCCTCTGCTGACATCAGAACACAGCTTCAATGACTTCTTGATATCAAAGGCCACTGCTTCTCGAGGAATGTTGCAGGATCTTGATAAAAGATGAGGACTGCTGGTGTGGGAAGTCTTCTGTATATGTGTTGCTTTTATTGGCTAATAAAGAAACTGTTTTTAGCCAATGGCTTAACAGAATATAGACAGGCTGGAGGAGATATATAGAGAAATTGCAGGCAGAGTCACTGAGACATTCTAGCAGCCAGAGAGGAAAGATGCGAGCTGATTGCTGAACCTTTCTGGTAGGCCACGAGCCTTGTAGTAAAATATAAAATAATAGAAATGGGTTAACCAAAGATATGAGAGGTAGCTAGCAATACAGATAAGTGATTGGCCAAGCAGTGATTTAAATAATATAGTTTCTGAGTGATTATTTTGTGGTTTGGGCAGGCAGGAAAGAACAAACAGCCTCCAACTACAGACTGCTGAAGCAGTCTACCTTGTAGATTGAGCAATTAGCAGGTTCTTTACCCCTCTTCTAATAATGAAATGTTGGATATACACAGACCATGTAGGTAGGCTCAGAGATTCCCTTTTACATACATGAGAATATTAATGAGCAAGAGTTATCACCCTATTTCCTGTTGATCCTAGAGACTTTGAAGTTTCTCCAAAGCATGGAGTACCTGGTCCCAGCTCCCTAGGTAACCAGAGGTAGAGCACCATACAATCATAAGAACTTTAATTTTACCAATGTTCCAGGTTTCCTGAAATATTTTACTTTAATTTATTATTCTCAATATAAGTAGAACTAAGAATTGACTTGCAACTCTTTTCAATGCAAAACTGTTTACTGGAGTATCTTTGATCACACTTCCAATAATAATGTTATAGTGTTTTCCATCTTCTTTTAATCTCCAAATATTAATTTCTTTTCTTTGTCTTTATTTTGTTTGGGGCATTAATAGTATTTTGCTTGCCTTTTTAAAGTTTTGGCAGGTTTGATAATTGTTATAGAAAATAAGTTAAAACTAAGCAAAAACAAATAAAAAGCATAATAATCCCAAAATTGATTATAGTGTATTAAAAATTAAATTTTTATGCCCCATGATAACATTCATTCAATATATATTGTAAGCTTTTAAAATTTTATGTTTATGATACATTCTAAAATATAAGTTGTTGAATAAATGACTTGGAAATTTTTAGTTTTTAATCTTTACTGTCAAATTTTTTCCAAGAAGCTTGTGCCAAATTCTAAAACAGACTTTGGGATGTTGAGATCCCAGAATGTGTTATTAATTATTTTACATGATTGTAAACCTTATGGATATGTAATAGTGCTAGTAAAATGCAATTGACTAACTATATTGAACAGTTACATATTTTTATAAGAATAATAAAAAATTATTTAAATAATTATATTGAACACTTTTAAAAGTATTTTTGTTACTATTTAATTTTGCTTAAGAGATATATGATTTTATTCTTGTCCACTTAGATTATACTCTCTTCCTAATAAATTGCATTGACAAAACATTAAATTTAAAGTATTTTATCAATTTAATTGATATACCATTTTAATTTAATATTTTGCTTTTAAATACATGATTTGTTTTAGTTAAATCTTTCTTCCTTTTCTCTACTATAATTCTTGCATTTTGAAATGATTGAGACAATTGGCAGAAGAAGATAAATGGATAAGGAGACATAATATTCCAGATTCCTGCAGTACAAAAACATAAAGTTATAATACCACTTCATGGAAGTCATCATTGTCTTGTTTGTAAGTTTAAATAAGTACATTATAATATTTGTACAAGACAGGAAATTTAATAAGCTTCATGTAATTTGTTTAGTAGTTTTTAAAACCTCATAGGTATTGAATAAGATCAAAGTCAAGGTTAATATCTTATCACTTGCTCTCTTGAAATTCTCTATACAGTTTGAGGAATGAGGGCAAAGAGCTTTTATTTGGAGGAATTGTGGATTAGATAGTAGTAATCAACTTCTATTTTCATAGATTTTCAGAGACTGAGACAATCAATAAATATATGTTTATTGTTGCTGTTATTACTGAACTAAATGTCTTTGGTTACAAATGACTTGTTCTGAAAATCATACATACAAGATTAAATATAAAAAAATTCTTAACTTACTAATTCCTCACTGGGTCCCATCTTTGTACAAAAAAACATGTTAACACACAAAAAATTATTATTTTTGATGTTTTATAACATAAAAATCTATTATGATAGCTAAAACGTTTATAGAAGGTACAAACTACAGCAATCACACTTAGAAATAATGCCATCAACTTCTGTTAGTTATTTAGTTAACTTTTATAAAAATCACTAATGAACCTTCAATATTTTTCTCTCAGCAATTAAATATTGCCATTATCACTGTTTTCATGAAGGTGTTTTCTGTCTTCTGTTTAATATAGATGAACTATCAAGAGAATATAAGAGATATGGTAGCTTTGGTATATAAGCTGAACTTTAAATGAATGCTTTTTGGACTCTGTGTGTAGCAGTTTCCTACTCTATGGTTTATTGAGCCTTAGAAAGTTCTAACGTGGTTCCCATTACCTATGTGGGAGTCTCAGTAACTGATCAGATGGACAGGGCCATTCCCTCGTCAAGGTTGAAGAATCAGGAAATGATTGTGGATGAAGCAGATCAGCCAAGCTGCCTAGAAAAACCCTCTAATCTGTCAAGCTTCATGAGAATCATGCAGTGAGCTCCAGAGTTGTGGCTTTGGTGGGGTTTCACCAATGTTAGGTGGCCTTTTGAAGCTGTCACTGAATCATTTCTGCACCTGTGGTAACCCTTAATCACACTCCTGAAATAACCTCGGCCAAGATCACTGCTTTACCAAATTGGACTTTGTTTGCTAAATTTCTTTGGTCTGTCATGTTTTATCTGTTGGCAGTAGAGTTTTATATATATATATATATATATATATATATATATATACACACACATACACATACATACATATATATATAATTAAATATATATAAAATATATATTTATATATATTTAATATATATAATTAATTATAATATATAATGTATAATTAAATATATATTAATATATAAATATATAATATTATATATAAATATATAATATATATAATATATATATTCCCAGAAATAATATCACATAGAATCAATATATCTTTATTAAGGAAAAATCTATACTGTCCTTTTTATTAAATAACTTTAGTACTAGAGAGACACCACTGCTTCTAAGATGTTGGACACAAGTATCTCTAAACTAGAGTGGTCATACTTACATGAAAATAATCTTTTGGAAAGCACAAGTTATGGTAGGCAAGATGGTTCAAAACATTAAAACACGGGCTGTACTGTGAAATCACAGCAACCTGATTTCGATTCCTGGATCTCATGGTAGAAATAGAAAAACTATTCCTGACAGTTGTCTTCTGATAACAGACAGCTGTGCCTGTCTACACAGACAGAAACATATCACACAAACACAATGATAAAGTTAAAAAAATACACTTAAACCAAGCAAAAACAGCTAAACATCATTGTAACCCTATTTAGTTGATTCTTCCAGACACTTCACATCTCATGCAGGACTGATAACCATTTATCTTAACCAACAGGGCCCTTCTTTACTTCCTTATCTGTCCACTTTTGCTATTCAGTACTTCACAGTTGATCTTCTTTGCCCATTCAAAAAGAGCTATGTTCAACTCCCTGATTAGATCTGCCAATTCCAAATCTCCTTTGTCACTCCTTGCTTGCTTTAAGAATTCATATTTCAGGAGTGGCTGATGACTCAGCAATTCAGATCTCCTGCTGTTTTTTCAGAGTATCTGAGCTTCTTGCCTCCAACAATGTAAGAAAATTCTCAACTGCCTGTAACTCTAGCTCCAGGGCATCCAGTGCCTCTGATCTCCAAAGACACTTGGACTTGCATTCACATTCCTTTACATACCCACATATTTGTACAAGTAACAAAAAATAAAATATTTCTAGCAGCTTTCAGACTTATTTTGATAAAATGACCACAAAGATTTTCAAGGCATCTCCAAACTATTGTAAAGATGATCACTTTTGCTTTGTTCCTTCCTCCTATGCTGCAATAATGACAAAATTAAGAACAGGTTGTTTCTTGTCTTCCTTATAATCTTATTTCCAATATAAACAAAGAATGCCATTATGAATATAATATCTAACTGTTTTACCCTTTATTATTGGCTACTTTTGTCCCTTGGACTACAAACTCAAAGCCAAGAACTCTGGCTCCAAGATCTTTGAATGTATAACAAGTTAACAGCATGTTTTGTGTTTGAAAACATCTAATTAGTACTTGCTAAATGAGTCAAAACATGAATGAATGAATTAATAAACAACCAAGAAAGTAAATTCTCTTAGTGACCTTGTTGAAATCAAATGGTTTTGAAGTAAAGCAAGTTACATGAGTAACACACACAATTTGGCTTTCACTATTGCTTCACCACAAAATTTGATTTAATGTCAACTGAGAAAAGAAGCTACCAAGTTTGTTTCATTGACTAAGCAGTTTGTGGGCCAAAAGGAACCAGATATGACCATTTTGAAGGGTATTTATCTTGCAGAGGGCACGAGGGCGGTAGACAGAGGCTATGAAATCAGCCTTTTCAAGAATGCAGAAAGGGTTTAGTAAGTGGCAATTTTGTAGCTGGCTGTGTTCCCCTATTTGTCATTGTCTTCAGAGAAATGACCAAGCCACAACTCTATCTGAAGAAGAAATTAAATATAATTTAGTTAACTAAAAATGCTCATTATCCACATTGCTTACAGACATGTATATCTATATCTCAGGCTATAATATCAGGTCAATTTCATTCAAACCATAAATTAACACACTATTATTAGTTGTTTCCACAAAATAAAACATGCATTATGTTACATATTCTGCAGTAGTGATATGACTGCATGCAGCACATTTTAGGTAGTCACTATTATTATCAAAAATATAGAAACAGAAGACTAATATAACTTTAAAAATAATAGTCATACTATGAAAATCAAATAAGAGAACAGATAAAGACTGGTGAAAATTAGAAGCCTTTTCAATCTGGTCTTCCTTCCATGTATCTTTTTAATTTTTCCTTTTTTAAAATTTGACATGAATGTTTTTACAAAATAAATTATCAAATCCACCCCACCCTCCAATCCCTTTCTTCTAATTCCTCCATTATCCCCTCACATTTTTCCCTCCCAACTTCCTGTGTTAATTTTTTTCAAACCTACTCAGTCCTCTTAGAGCTGCCTGTATGTGGATGAGTTTAGGACCATCTACAGAAAAATGGATAGTCTCTTAGAAGCCTCATTGCTTGAATGAGAAACTTGAATCTCCTTCCCCATTAACCATCCACTGCTAATAGCCTCTCAAGGTTGGAGTTTCCTCATCATGGTAGGATTTCCTCATTCATGTGTAAATTTGTCTGGCTTAATTTTGTATAATCTTGTGTATACAGGCCCAAGGGATTTAAGTTCATTTTTGCAACCCTCTCATCTCCTAAAGATACTATTTCACTGTAGTCATTCACTACTTCTGGCTCTTACAATCTTTCTGATCCCTCTTCTCAGGCAATCCCTAAGCTTTAGAAAGAGAGGATGTGGTATAAAAATCCCATTTAGAGCTGAACACTCCTCTGCCTCTTATATTTTGCACATTCATTATTGTTGGGCTTTTATGAATAGTCCCACATATAAAAAAGAAGGTTCTCTGATGAAAGTTAAAAAATGCATTAATCTATGGGTATAAATATATGTACTTAGGGGGAAGCTTAATACTATCCTCACTTAGCAAACTGTAGTAGTTTCTTTCCTAAGACCTGTGATCTATCTAGCCCAAGCTATTGACCCAGTTAATGGTGCTAGACATGAGTTTCATCTTGTGGAGCTATAATAGTCACTTTTAAAAGCCATTATTCTTGTCACTTTGTTTTGAGACAGGGTCTCTCTATGTAGCTTTGACTTTCTTGGTACTTGCTGTGTAGACCTGGCTACTCTTTAACTCACAGACATCTACCTGACTCTGACCTCCAAATTCTTGGATTAAATGCCTGTGATATCACACCTGTCATAAACTATTGTTCTTAACTAGGGTATGTAAGAAATACACTCTAATAAATACTATATACTTTGGCTTATGTTTTCTTTTTCTCTTAATTAAAAGCTTTTGAGCTTTGGTGATGGAGATGAAGTTCCAGGAAGCAATGTATTCCTCTCTCTTGTGGGTCTTAAAAAAGGATTATTTAAAAAGGTTAGTGTTTCTTGGCATGCTTCCATACCCTTTTCTCAGGAAGAAGGAAGAATGCCTAGTGCATCTTTAGTGAGGCACCTTGGAAAGTGGGAAGTTTATTTACAGAAATACTAGTGCATTTTCCCCTTTAGTTTTTCCCACTTCCTATCAAGATGGGCCCTTAGGCATTCTGACGTAGTAAGAATGTGTATGTTTAATAGCTGCAGGCATTATCATTGCTAGTGAAAGAGATGCTCAGACAAGGAAATAAAAGTGGCTAAATTCTCTAAGCAAGACCTGGTTAGAAGACATGTACCTATAGGTGCAAAGGTAGCTGCATTGTACATATCACTGGGGATATTGGAGTTTCTGCTCAATTTCATCATACAATTGTGATACAGTCTTAAATGAAGAGACTGTCCTTCACTGTGTCAAACCAGCAAATAGAATTTTAGACATCATGGAGAGTTTGGGACACAGTGTTATCTTCTAGAGGATGAGGTGCCTTAAAAACTAGTGAGTTTATATACCCTATGGTTTTTTCGCCTCAAGGTTCATGTGATAATTGAAATCTCATGATTGGATTTGATTTTATTTAAAAAACAGAATATGCCTTTTCTTAATACCTTCTATTCTTGTGGAAGGAAACTGATGCCAAAGAATAAAATTCCTAACTCCAATCATACATTAGACATAGAGATCTTATATCTGTGAAGATATATATATGAGAGATTTTGGGATGATATGAAGTTTAGAAAGTTTAAGGCTGAGAAATTTCAGTTTTCATGTTCATGCTAAAAATGTCAGGGTGCCAAGGATACTTCCTTCTCAGGACATTCTCCTGCTTTTGTGCCTTTTTATAATTTTTTTATTATTATTTTTTAAAATTCTTTATTTTTTTATAAAAAATTACCATCTCCTCCCCTCCTCCTCCCCCTTCCCTCCCCTCCCTTCCACCCTTACCCCCACTCCCTCCCTCTCCAAGACAAAGAGCCATCATGGTTCCCTTCACTATGTTAAGTCCAAGGTCCTCCCAACTCCCCCTAAGTCCAGGAAGGTGAGCAACCAAACTGACGAGGCTCACAGTAAGCCCGTCCATGCTGTACAGTTCAAGCTCATCGCCATTGTCCTTGGTTTCTCAGTCCTCCTCCACCATCAGCCACATTCAGAGAGTCCGGTTTGGTCCCCTGTTCCATCAGTCCCATTCCAACTGGACTTGGTGGTCTCCCGTTAGATCTGTCCCACCGTCTCAATGGGTAAACGCACTCCTCACGGTCCTGACTTCCTTGCTCATGTTCTCCCTCCTTTTGCTCCTCATCAGGACCTTGGGAGATCAGTCTGGTGCTCCTATGTGGGGCTCTGTCATTTTCTCCATCCAATGCCAGGTGAAGGTTCTATGGTGATATGCAAGATATTCATGAGTATGGCAATAGGATCTGGACATTTCTGCCTCCCTCTCCTCAGCTGCCCAAGGAACTAGCTGGGAGCGTCTTCCTGGACACCTGGGAACCCCTCTAGAGTCAAGTCTCTGCCAACCCTATAATGGCTCCCTTAAGTAAGATATATAATTCCTTTTTCCCATATCCACCCTTCCTATATCCCAACCATCCTATTCCCCCAAGTTCTTCCCATCCTCCACTTCACGCTTTTCTCTCCCCATCCCCCCATTCCCCCATCCCACCCCACCCCCAAGTTCCCATTTTTTGTCTGGCAATCTTGTCTACTTCCAATATCCAGGAGGATAACTATATGTTTTTCTTTGGATTCACCTTCTTATTTAGCTTCTCTAGGATTTTTTACGAATTATAGGCTCGATGTCCTTTATTTATGGCTAGAAACCAATTATGAGTGAGTACATCCCATGTTCATCTTTTTGGGCCTAGGTTCCTCACTCAGGATGGTGTTTTCTATTTCCATCCATTTGCATGCAAAATTCAAGATGTCATTGTTTTTTACCGCCGAGTAGTACTCTAATATGTATATATTCCACACTTTCTTCATCCATTCTTCCACTGAAGGCCACAACTTCATTTCCCACTGATTTCTGTGATTTTTTTCAACTTCCTGGATTCGTGAATTTATGATCTTTTCTTCCAACTCAGTGATAACTCTGCATAGAAATTATTTTTAATGGGTTTTAAAACATATTATAAGGAGGCTCCAGAAAAGATACATAGAAAAATTATGCAGAACTACCCTCAGGAATGCATGCTTCAATCATATCTAATGTTAGTCTTGGGTATTGGTAAACAGAATTACTTAGTCTGAGAATTAATGGTAAACATATGAGTAGATATAAATATGTTTAGGTAAGTGAAAATGTATCACTAATAAAAGAACAGTATTGTTCTTTTGCTAACACATATTTCAAAACAAATTGACTAATAAATTATGCTGAAAATTCTATTATTAGTAGTCTTGTAATTTGTTCATTAATATATTAAGTGATTCCTGACAGACGTGGTATAATAAAACTTAAATTTGCCACACATGGTAATTTATGTCTTTAATACCAATTGTTAGGAGGCTACACAAGGAATTGCTAGAATTTTGAGGCTAACTGTGATGCATAGTGAGTTGAAGTTCTGCCTGAGATAAAGAATCAGGTGGTCCCAAAGGAAAGAGAGAGAGAGAGAGAGAAAGAGAGAGAGAGAGAGAGAGAGAGAGAGAGAGAGAGAGAGAGAGAGAGAGGGAGAGAGAAGAAAGGAAGGAAAAAAGAAAGAGAAAAAAAGACAGAAAGACAAAGGAAATATTGAGTTTTCAAGTAAAGTTTTAGAGTAAAGGCATTGTGGCATTGTAGGTATATGGATTTTTGATTAGGTCAAAGTATTATATAATAATATTTCCTTATTTGTGCTTTTTTGGAATATCAGCATCTCAGAACTAAATTGGGGAGATAGAATAGAATTTGTTGGGATATCAACATTTTCTAAATATCTATTCATGACTTAAGAAAATTACAGAATTATATAGTGATGATAACTATGTTCATGACAGAGAAAGGTAAATATTATTTATTCCACATATATCTGTTCATAGTTCCATGTGCTTTCTTCAGGGCTGAGGATTCTACAGTTAAAGCTGTAGATTCACAGCAGGGAGTTGGAAGTCAACATGAACTATAAATGTAACCACAATCATAAATTTAATAATTATAAATATATGGCAATTAGAGATGAATATAATTATAGCTATAAATATACTTAGATTTGTAGCATTCACCATTCAAAATACTTTACAGCTTTCAATAAAGAATATACAGGAGATTTTGGTCCCTGTTTTCCATTACTAGGGATCAGAAATTACTACTAATAAGTTAATCGAGGAAACTCTGGTTAGGAAACAAACTAATTGGAAATGGAGTTCTTCTCTCAGTAGTAAGAGATGCTGAGATCTTCAGAGACTTGGGATATTTGCTTCTGCTCCTATGGGCTTACACCTTCTTCTTTTTAGTACTTCTTTTTACTACTGACAAATAGGTCAAAGCTATGGGAAATTGAAGCTCTTAATATTAGTTATTAATGGGTGCAACTTACAGACCCCTCATAGAATTACCATCATGTTCTTATACATACAATTTTCGAAATTCATCTTACAAAACCAAAGCAGCAGAGTTATATTATGTCAGGCAAGAGTGAGAACAATAGTCAACCTTAGCATGGGCTCCTAGAGTGGACAGGAGCAAAGGATGGATATCACAGAATGGGGAGGCAGAGGAGTGGATATGGAATGGGGAGTAGATGTGAACAATGATAATGGGTTGTTGAGTCCCCATCTTGGGGCTTAGAAGACAATAATGAGAATCTTACAAATTTTTAGCTTTAATTTTAAGTACTTTAATAAATTTGATGTGTGCATGATAAATTCAAGTAAAACTATATTTCAAAAAAGAAAGACTGTTGGAGAGAAGTCTCAGTAGTTAAGAGCATGTACCGCTCTTTCAGAAGATCATCATTCAGTTCTCAGTACCTCTGTCGGGCAATTTACAACAGTCTGTGACTCAAGCTCCAGAACATTGAACATCTGTTTCCTGCAGGTAACTACACACAGGAACACATACACGCTCATCAACACACAAAAATAAATAAAAATAAGATTAAAAATGAAAATATGATATGGAATTTCTGAACACAAGATACTGCTAGAGGCTCAGCTCTCTGACATCTGCATTTCAGAAATGGCATTGAGTGACCTTAAATAGGATCCTTAATAAATATCTAGGTTTTACATTTTAATACAGTTTTATTACCTAATGCATAACTTCACAATACTTTCCTTGTTAAAACATTCCTATCACATATTTGAGCATAGAGAAACTGAGTTTTAAGTTGGTGCTTAGAAGGAACAAGGTGCATTGGCCATTGAAGTCTATCTAAAAAGAACCATAAGGACTGAGAAATTGCCTGCTTTGTAGATACTAGAGAAAATTGATTTCTTACTTGCTAAAGCGAAGTACATAGTTTTTGCTGAAAACACCCATCACTTCAGCAGCAAATTGGTAGCAAATGCTTTACTTGGGCTGTGCACAATGTAGCATTCATCAGCACAAGACAGCAAAGATTTGGGGATTTCCTAAATCCTTGCTGATTTAGCTCTTTACTTTGATCACTGATTTCTTCTCTTCTTCACTTGTGAATCCAGAACTCATGACTCATCAATTCTTTGTCTTAGAAAGAAAGATGTGTTTTAACTGAGAGATATCCCATACACGCTTATGATTTAAAACCATGCTTCCTCATTGGTGGTGCTGTTTGGATGTTTGGAAAGACTGACGAATCTTAGGACATGAGCCTTTCTTGAGGAAGTATTTCACTGGAGACAAACTTTGAGGGTTTATTAGCACAGCCTCATTTCCTGTTTTCTCTCTCTCTGCTTCCTGTGTATGGTTGAAAATGTGATTAATTAACTCCCTGCCATGTATAACATTTGACAAAATTTTCCACTCATAATGGAGTCTGTCCCTCTGTAACTGTAAACTAAAAAGAACTATTCTTTTCTCCAAGATGCTCTAAGTCATGGCATGTTATCAAAGCAGAAGAAATCCACTGCAAATGGGAATGGATATTCTCTGTTTTACCTCACCTGTATCCTCATACCTACCTCCTTACATTCATTGGATTTCATGTTCTTAGTTGATATTTTTGTCCATCCTAGTCTTAAAATTTGAGTATAACAAATTTGTTTTTTTCTTTGAACTGCCTAAGAATTTACTGTGATCTACAGCAATCATTTGGCACGTATGTTCCTTAAAATAATAATATCTTAACAATTTAAATAAAAGCAGAGATCCTTTTTTATTTCTTTCAATGTCTCAGTCAGGAAAGTACTCTCTGAGAATGTCCTTGGCAATATATCCACCACCTACTGTACAGTAACACCGTGGGAATTTCTCTGATGAGGTATATGAGCTTTTCTTTCACTTCCTATCTCTCATGGACAGATATTTGTACAAAAGACACTGCAACCATATCCATGGATAGTTTGTTTTATTACTTTACTATAATACTTTTGTGTATATATTTTTAACCATTCTCAGTTTTCCAGCTCATCTAGCTAAGCCACATACATTAACACTACTATAGTCCATAGGCAAACAGTGGGTCACAACACTTCTAGTGTACACACAAAAGTGTTAGATGAATATTGGGGTAATTTAGCTAAACAGAAAAAAATAAAGTTCACCTAACATAATTGAAAGTGATAATTATTACCATTATTAGATGTCATTCTTCAGTCAGAGGTTGTGTCATATAACATATGTCTCTAATCCCTTACCTTTGGGAAGTTGGAGCAGGTGGAAGTCAGCCTGGATGACATAGATAAATCATTTTTGTCACAAACCAATTATTTAATATAAGCTATAAAAAGTACATCTGATAAGATAATTCAGAAGAATATTTAGAATATCTCAAAAGATTTAAAATAGGAGTAGACTTTCCAAAAAAGCTGTGTAGGAAATAAAATACCTCAATCATATGTAGAAATCTAACATTACAGGGGAGTTTATAAAATACAAAGACAAGTATAAAAGGACTGTGTATTTTAAATTAAGAAACTCAATAATAACCAATTATTTAGTTTTAAATTTTACAATTCCTGGTTTGAAGACCACAATATTATACACATCTTCTAAGCTTGCAGTAACTATGGGAAAAAAGCTGTGTCAGATATAATCGTGGAACTAGTTATGCATGCCTAGTTTATCACTACTACTTTTAGGACTGAACTGCTGGAGTCAGCCGACAAATTCTATGGTAAAGTTCAGAAATAAGGTCATTGACAATGATGTGATCACAGCAGAGATGACCAAAGATTTTGTAGAAGACATAGATATATCTTATAGAGAGACTCTCTCTCTCTCTCTCTCTCTCTCTCTCTCTCTCTCTCTCTCTCTCTCTCTTTCTCTCTCTCTCTCTTTCTATCAGCCATTTTATTCAAGGAAACACAATACTTAATACATGTAACTGAAATAATGTGAATTATTATTACATCCCAATTTATATCCCAGTTTATTGACTTAGTGCTCACTATATATCAGAGATAAAAGTAAGTGATTTGATGACATTATTGTCTTTAATTCTCATATTGACCTTATGACATAAATCATTTTACATATAAGGACCTGAGGTGCCAAGGACTTAATTATGTTGTCAGAGTCACAGAACAACACACCTCCTCTGATACAATGAATAGAATAAAATAAAAATTAATCAGGCTACATACCTTTTTCTCCACCTCTGAGATTAAGTATTACATATTGTAAACCCCTAGGTTTCTAGTACTGAAGTATATAGACTCCAGTTTATAACTTCATGACTTTCTAGCTACTGGAATGAGGGATGTAATTCTCTCCACAGACCAGCTAATGGGCAGTATAATCCAAAGCACAAGAACTCCTCACTCAGTCACAGAAAATTATGAAAAAGATAACAGAATTTAATAAGATAGTCTGCCTTAGACTTGTCTAACTTCTCCTTGAGGTCACAGATGGGGTTATACAATATGTGAGGGTTATTCTTCATTTCTCAACATGTGTCCTAATTCTTCCTAGCAAAGGGTACTGGCTTCCTTTCCTCCTTTCATTTACTGAAGTAGGGTGTCACTCTTAATTTGGTGAGCCACTCATCAGGAGAAATAGTCAATACATTATGAATAAGACTTTACTTTCTTTATCGACTTCTAATTAGGGACAGAAACATTGCAGTTGACTGGACCCCTATAACAAAAATCTTGTTATGAAATTAACATATTGAGTATATTTATGCTCCCAATTCTGTTGGGGAATCATGGAGGAAGTACTCACCACTGACAGACTTGCAAATTTGCCTCTGTGGATAATAAACTGATTGACCTATCACAGATTGCCTGAATCACAGAAGTGTGTAACTTGGTAATACTGTTCAGTATCCTGGAGATATTTCATGAAAACAATTTCTATCAAAGCAGCAATGTGTTCAGGTAATTCTAAATGACTTTCGTGTTTCTGTAGGGCATTGCAAATTCAAAGTTAAGGTTCCAGTCAGCCAAGTATTTACATTTTATGCTTTATAGGTTTTCATAGTGTCTTTTAACAGGCTTTCAGCTCATAAACATACAAGTGCCAGGAGCCAGACCAGGGACACCTGGACACTTGTTCTATGAAACATTGGTCTGAGGTGAGAACACATTCAGAAGTAAAGTTGTTAGTGAAAATTTTCAAAACAAATTTCTTCCTACTTTCTTCTCTCATGAGGGAGAAATTAGAAAGATATCATGCATACACAGTGGCTATTAACATCTTCATAATCTAGTTGCAAGGACATGGGGATAGGTAGACATGAGATGTATGAAATTGTATACAAACTTGTTTATATTCTCAATAATATAAAGTCCTTCAATACCAGTCTTCATGGTCTAGCTTTCCCTTGACAACGTTTTATATTTTAAATTATTAGAGTATCTGATGTGAAACCCGCATATTAGCTACATGTAGACTTCCTGTTACTTCCTTCAAAAATGCAAACTATTCAGGTTTTGCCTATTACGATAATGCTGCTATAAGCACAGTTGAGCAAAAATTCTTGTGGTATGAGTTTGTTTCGTTTGAGTATATGCCTAAGAGTGGTATTGCTGGGTCTTGAGGTAGATTGATTCCCAACTATCTGAGAAACTGCCATACTGATTTCCAAAGTGGCTGTACATGTTTTCATACCCCAGAAATGGAGGAGTGTTCCCTACTCCACATCCTCTCCAACATAAGCTATCATTGGTGTTTTGGATCTTAGCCATTGTGACTTGTGTTAGATGGCATTTCAGATTTATTTTGATTTGCATTTCCCTGATGGATAAGGATGTTGAGCAATTTCGTAATTGCTCAATGTTTTTCAACCACTTGAGATTATTCTGTTTAGATCTGTACCATATTTTTAATTAGATTATTTGGTATTTTGATGTCTAGTTCTTCAGTTCTTTATATATTTTTGAGATTAGTCCTCTGTCCAATGTGGGGTTGGTGAAGGTCTTTTTCCATTTTGTAGGTTGCCTATTTTGTCTTATTGACTGTGTCCTTTGCCTTACAGAAACTTCTTAGTTTCAGGAGGTCCCATGCATTCAAGGCTACTTCCCACTTTTTCTTCTATGAGGTTCAGTATGGGTGGATTTATGTTGAGGTTTTTGATCCATTTGGTCTTGAGCTTTGTGCATGGGGATAGATATGGATCTATTTACATTCTTCTACATGTTGACATATAGTTATGCCAACACCTTTTGTTGAAGATGTTTTCCATTGTATTATTTTACCTTCTTTGTCAAAAATCAGATGTTCATAGGTCTACCTGTCTATTTTTATGCCAATAGCAAGTATTTTTCATGATGATAACTACAGTAGAGCTTGAGGTCAGAGATGGTGATAACTCTGGTAGTTCCTTTTTTTTTTGTATAGGATTATTTTGACTATCCTGGTTTTTTTTTTTTTTTGTTTTGCTTTTTTTTTTTTTTTTTTTTTTTTTTTTTTTTTTTTTTTTTTTGCTTTTCCATATTAAGTTAAGTATTGTTCTTTTCAAGTTCTGAGAAGAATTGTGTTGGGAGTTTGATAGGAATTGCATTGAATCAGTACATTACTTTTGGTAATATTGCCATTTTTATTATGTTGAATATACCTATCCAAGAGCAAGGGAGATGAACTGAACTGAAGAATGGATAAATACCCAGCAGTAAAAAAATGATGGTGTCTTAAAATTTGCAAACAATTGATGTAACTAGAAAAACAAAACCTAAATGAAGTGACCAAGGAACAGAAATACAGTATGTACTCACTCTTAAGTGGATATCAGATGTAAGGCAAAGGATAAGCAGTCTATTGGCCACAACCTCAGAGAATCCAGGTAACAAGAAAATACTAAGAGAGACATACATGTATCCCCTTGGGAAGGAGAAAGAGACAAGATCTCCTGAAAAGATTAGGAACATGGAGGGTGGAAGAAGGAAGGAGTGGCAGGGGAGGGCGAGGGAAGAAGAGAACATGAGGGAACAGGATGATCTATATGGGAAAAAGATAGAGGGGGGAGCAAAGAAAAAGATATCTTGACTGTGGGAGCCATTATGGGGCTAGCAAGAAGTGTAGCACCAGGAAAGTTCACAATAACCCACAAGGATGACCCCTGCTAAGATCTGCAACAATAGTAGAGAGGGTACATAAACTGGCATTGTCCTGCAATCAGATTGATGTCTACCTTAATTTCATCATAAAACCTCCATCCATCAATTGATGGAAGCAGACACAGAGACTCATAGCTAAGCATTGAACTGAGCTTCCAGAGACCAGTTGAAGAGAGGAAGGAGCAATAATATGAGCAAAGTGGTGAAGACCATGATGGGGATGCCCATAGAAACAGCTGACTTGAGATAGTGGGAACTCACTGACTCTGGACTGATAGTGGGGGAGCCTGCATAGCACCAACTAGGCCCTCTGAATATAGGTGACAGCTTGGGAAGTTTGTTTTACCACTGGCAATGGGTTCAGGATTTATCCATAGTGATTGAATTGGTTTTTAGAAACTGATATTTTGGGGTAGAGATACCTTGTTCAGCATAAATATAGTGGGGACGGCCTTGGTCCTGCCTCAAAGTGATTTGTCAGACATTTTGGACTCTCCATGGGAAGCCTTATTTTCTCTGAGGAGTGGATGGGGAGTGGGGAGGAAGGGTATTGGAGGGAGTGGGAAGATGAAAGGGAGAGAATACAGGATAGGTATATAAAATTAGGAAAGTTTGTTTTAAAAATAGATTAATTAAAAATGCAAACTATCTTTAAAAATTCTTCCACATATAATATGCTCACAAAGCCATATATTTCATTACTTAGACATAGATGGTTGCATTCCTATTATGCTTATTTCAAACTGTATCTTTGGATCCTTTGATTGTCTTTAAAATTTTGGGTAGATTTGCTATCATTTAAATGTAGGATGTAATTATTCATGTTCTTTTCTCCCTGTTGAGAGGGCTTTAAGATGTGAGATTGCATTTACCCTAGCTAACTTGTAACTCTATGTAACTGAGGTTGACAATGAGTTTCTGATTCTCCTGCCGTCGCCTCCCAAGCACTAGGATTTATCAATATACAAACTCTCTCATACAGAGGTAGAAGGATGCATGCATATAATATGACAAAATAACTTTGCTTAGGTATACAATTATTGTAAACAAAAATAGGTACATATTCAATATAAGTTAAGTTTTTATCAATATACATGAATCTATACCAATGTAAATTGCCTAATAATAGTAGTTCACAAGTATTCATTTCATTACTCACTATTATTTGCAGTATGAGTAAGCTCACAGTAATCTATTATTTCATCTGCATCCAGTTTCCTCTTTCTTTCAAAGAGATCCCTGAGCTTACATAAATTTCCCCCCCCCAACCCTATAACAATTATAATCAATCCCAAATAATGTTTCTAACCCTGAGGACAAACTTTATTGAGAGAATGGATGTCATCTTCTAGAATTACTTCCAGCTGTCGTGTGGTCCTGTGAATGTAAAATGATAGTTATATTCCAAGATTACTGTCTGGTATAACAGTCTCTGAGTATTAAGTAGAGTTTTTTTTTTTAGGTTCCTATTTAGAGTTCTGGCCAGAACATTGTACAAAAGTGTACCATTTTGCCTAACCAAGTTGGAACCATCTTGAGCAACTGGTACCCAAAACAGGTCTTACAGTAACACTATCAGCATCATGATGTCATATCAATCAGGTGGAGTTGTTGTTGTGGGGCCCTGTCTTCTTCTTGGAAACTTCAAAATTTACTGCAGGAAAATTCATTGTTCATTGTGGAAAGCATAAACATTATTTATAAAGACATATAGTCACTGAAAGGTACAATAGAGACAAAAATATGTATGAAAAAATTAATTTTTAGAATTATTTCTTTTTTGTTTTATGTCAGACAGCTTCTAATATGACACATAAACTCTGAAATTTTCTTTTAAAACATGCTTGGATTTAGAGTACAGAGCTGTTGTCCAATTCTAAAGTCAGCTTTGATTTTTAAATAAATTGTGACTATAAATCTATTTAGTATTCAGAGATTCTTACCCTCAGATTACATGTCCTCACAAGTGTTAATTCTCTTTGCTTGGTGATCCTATCTGGATAATTATCTTTTCCTCTTTAGGCATCTAGATGTCCAGGGTCTCTTAATTTTTGAAGATGGGTATTTTCTGGCAAAGACAAGAATAGAATCCTGCCCCAACCCTTATGAGGTTTCCTTACCACCTGATTGGTTGTCACCTCTATGGATGAGCCATCATTTCTTTTTCTCAAGAGATTTCTCTTTTTCAAACCAAATCTTTATTAATTTTGATGGTATCCATAAATTTTCTTCTTCTGTTGAAACAAGAACAAAAACCCTTTACCAACATAGCACATCTCCTGGCTTCGATTGTGAGATCAAAACATCTTTGAAATAGACCAGCTGATTTAATTCAGAAGACTTTTCTATTATCCAATGTCTCTCTGCTGCTGTTGTTTCTTTCTCATTAGTATTAAGTAAATCAAGGTCAGTAAAGCATTATATAATCTATTTCTGGGGGTATTTTATATCCATTTCTATTTGTTTAACATATCCTTTTTTATTTGGTTTGATCTTTCTATAACTGCCTGACCTGTAAGATTGTATAGTATATACCTGTAATAAGCTTTATATTATAATGGGCAAAAAACTGTTTCTTAAAGACATATGCTAGACCATTATCTGTCTTTATTTGTGCGGTATACCCATGATGGCCATAACTTCTAATAAATGTGTGATTACTGAATCAGCCTTTTCTGAGGTTAAAGCAAATGCCCATTAAAACCTGAATAAGTGTCAATGGTGTGGTATATATATTTTAATTTTCCAAATTCTGCAAAGTGGAACACATCTATCTGCCAGATTTCATTCCTTTGAGTACCCATTAGGTTAGTCCCTGAAGGTAGCAGTGTTTGGTTATAGAAAGAACAAGTAGTACATCTTTTATAATCTCCTTAGATTGTTGCCAAGTAATGGAAAGCTATTTCTTTAAATCTTTGCTATTGACATGATGTTTCTTATGAAATTCTGAGGCCTTTAGCACATTTTTAATCAGTAATCAATCGATTTCTGCATTACCTTGGGCTAGAGTACTGACAGACCGATATGGGTTCAGATGTGTGTTATGTATATAGGACAAAACTTATTCCTGATTATATCTTGAACCTGTATGAATAATGAAGTCAATTCTCTATAATCTGGTATAAATTTCAGCAGTTTCAATATGCAAGATAATTCTTTCTGAATATTGTGAATCAGTAAGTAAATTAAGAGATTCTTTTAAATCCCTTAGTACTATGAGAATAGTATACAATTTGGCCTTTTGGACAGAATTTATAAAGGCTTTGTTCCATATTACTTATATCTTCTGATTTGTAACCTGCCTTTCCTTATTTATTTGCATCAGTATAGAATGTACAGGCTCCAGTTATTGGTGTTTCCTGTACAATGAGGGGAAGAATGTAAGTAGTTCTCTTTATGAGGTTAATTCTATCAATTTTGGGATACTTGCTATTAATATCTCCTAAAAAATAGTACAAGGTCTTTGCCAAGGTTCATTGTCTTCCCATAATTTTGTAATTTTATCAGAAGTAAAAGGAATTATAATCTCTGCTGGGTCTATGCCTGCTTAACTGACAAAGTCTCAATTTTCCTTTTATAATTAATTCAGAGTATTTTCTTCTACAAAAGTTTTTGAATTTTTACTTGGTTTATGTGGTAAAATATCCACCCCAAGATAATATCTTCCCTTTGTATTATGATTCATTTTTTAAAAGAAATCCTACACTTGCTCAGAATTGAATATAATAAAGGGTTATTTGTTTAGGAGTAGACTCACAGATTACAGTCCTCCGCTTGAACAGGAAACAGCAACCAAATCCTGCAGCTGGAAGAGAGGCTGAGCACATGCTTTACATCATCATTTATAATATAAGAGACCATGCTCAAGTGGGTGGGTAACTTAAAGGCTACTGGTGGTAGGAATTTCTACTGCATATATATGTATGTGTATACACATATACATACATATATGTATACACATATACATACACACATATATACATATACATACATGCATATACATACATACATATACATATATATATATATATATATATATATATATATATATTATATAGTCTTTGACCAAAAGAAACTCAAGGAGGAAAGGATTTAGCTAAATTCTGCTTTATATCACAATGTATCATTGAGCAAAGTCATGAAAGGAACTCATGTAGTTACCAGGGAGGAATAATGTTTGTTGGCTTTCTCTCTGGATTATGCTCACCTAATTTCTTTGTATAGCCCATGATCACCATATTAGTTTGTTCCTTCCCAAATCAAAGAGCAGTCAATATATTTCCTCAGTAATATGTCCACAGGCCAATCTGATTAAGTAAGTTTTTCAATTGAGACTCCCTCTTCTGAAGAAATTGTGTCAACTTGGAAAAAGAGAAAAAAACAAGCAGCAAAGGGAACTCATGTATATACATAACTACAGTCATAATACAGAATAAAATGGTTTGTATCCTTCATTCACATAGTTTTCTCCTGTTCCAGTTACTTTTAATTATCTTTTATTGGCTTGCCACTTCCAATTCTAAATCTAGTGATCTCTTGTCAAAAATGAACAATCAAGAACTGAAATGTAATGAGTCGTAACAGCCTGCCAATAAAGAATCAAAATGTTTGTAATCAGAAGAAACAAAAAAAAAAAAAAAACCAGGCAATCAGAAAGATCAAAGTTGTGTCCTTTTTTTGTATGAAAAATTGCACCACATCTACCTAAATGCTTGGTAGTTAAGATTGAGAATGAGAAATATCAGTAACAATTATGGCATCTTTGTTTCAGCTGAGGAAAAATTACAAGAGTCCACATAAACATGGGTAGCAACCAGTGGGTTTGTAAACTGAAGGCATATGACATGACCAATATGTGCTACTCAGTTAGATTTTAAGGGGAATAAAACCACTCCTCTAATTAATTTGACATTTATTGACTTGACATTACATCCTCTCAGGGGTAGAGTGAAACTTCTGTTTTCTTACCATTGTGATTTAAGCAATTATAATAAAATTAATTTGTACTACTTATAGTATCTGTGTGCTGTCTTCAACTCCCATTAATTTCACAACACAAAAGAGCAACTTCAACACTCTGTATTTTCTCTAATTACAAATAAGAAAGATAAGGTACCATTGGAAAGAACAACACAGGGAAAATACAACAGGCAGCATTTGCCTTGAAACCTTTGGTCTTAAATGTTATAAAAATTTCCTCTGTAATTCATAACATATGTCATTAATTTGTAATTTATTATTGTAAAAGAACATTATCAGTGAATACATAAGAAGGACATGTGTCCTGGCTAAGATTCCATGAGTATAGATTTGCTACAGCATCAATAGCTCTTTGCTATTCCCATCACTTCGCTACAACTGGGTGAAACCTGGACAATATAACTGTCTAACTGAAATTTTTAAATATTTTAATTTACTTTAATTTTCTAAGATGGGGTTTTACTATGTGGCCCTGGCTGACTTGGAATGTGCTATGTATATCATCAGGCTAGCCCTTAACCTCACAGGGATTGTCTGCCTCAGAGTCTCTTGGATTAAATATGTTCACTGTCAAACCTATCCTTTGATTCCCTCGTAAAATCAATATAGAAAAGAAAACGGGAGACTGGGGAGATATTCAGAGGTTTAAATCTTTAAAAATATACACTCATTTGCCAGCAATCTTATGCACTCCTACTTCTTGACTCTTGTCTTGACCTTCCAAGGAAGGTGCTGCAACAAGCCTAAATATTACACAAAAAATTACTCAGCCATCTTTTCATGAGTGACTTAGAGCCAGGGGCACTAGTAAAGGTTCACCCAAAAGGCAAGGCTTTTCAAGAGTTGGGGAATTGTTGGTTTTAAGGGTATATATGACTGGGGATGTTTCTAATGGGTAGACAAGGGAGAACAAGGAGAATAATGAATGAGAAGGAGAGAAGAATAAAGAGACATGGATAGACAGAACCTGCTGTGAGTAATTTCTTAACCCCCAGACTTTAGTACCTTTCACTTATTGTGGTGTCTTTCATTGAAATCTAAGAGGGTTTTTTTTTACAATCTGGACTCTTAGGACCCTGTTAAGGAGCCTTGTAATTGGTTATACAATACCATATAGTCAGAGTAGTAAGCCCACCGTTAATGGATTCATCAGGTTATATCAGTGTGTGTATGTATACCTGTGTGTGTGACTGTTAAGGAAGAGGAGGTCCAGAATTTAAGACATAGAAAGTTGAAGTAAAATGGAGCATGGAAAGTGTGGCAGGAAGGACAGATAATGGAGAGGAATGGAAATGTTTTAATTATATTTTAATTTAAAAATGAGTAAAAGCAATAAAGTAACATTTCATTTTTACCATATATGGTTGACTCTAAGGCCTTGTATTGCTACGGAAACACTCGACCACTGAGCTGTATCCCAAATCCTCTGTATATTTTCAAAAATTTCTGAGAAAGACTCTTACTAACTTGTCCAGACTGGCATTGAATTTAGTCAGTAGACTAGAAAGGCTCTGATTTTGGTCCTTTTCTCCCCAAAGAGCTTGCATCAAGACATGACTCACCATACCTGACTGACTACTGTTTTATAACATAATTATTTGGGAGCACTTTGCTATGAAGTAATAGATGACAAGAACACTATATAAATGTTGCCCTTAATGTCTGTGCTGCTGGGGTTATACGTAGGAAGCAGTCTCCTATGCCCACATGTTTTAGGGTACTTCCCACTGTCTCCTCTATCAGATTCAGTGTGTACAGATTGATATTGAAGTCTTTACTCCATTTGGACTTGAGTTTTGTGCATGTTGATAGATATGGATCTACTTTCATTCTTCTACAGGTTGACATCCAGTTATGCCAGCACCATTTGTTGAAGATGCTTTCTTTCTTCCATTGTGTACTTTTAGCTTCTTTATCGAAAATCAGGTGTTCATAGGTTTGTGGGTTAAGATCCGGGTCTTCTATTCGATTACATTGGTCCGACTTCTCTGTTTTTGTACCAGTACCAAACTGTTTTCAATACATATTAGAGTACTACTCAGAGGTAAAAAAACAATGACATCTTGAATTTTGCATGCAAATGGATGGAAATAGAAAACACCATCCTGAGTGAGGTAACCCAGGCCCAAAAAGATGAACATGGGATGTACTTACTCATAATTGGTTTCTAGCCATAAATAAAGGACATCGAGCCTATAATTCGTTATCCTAGAGAAGCTAAATAAGAAGGTGAACTCAAAGAAAAACATATAGTAATCCTCCTGGATTTTGGAAGCAGACAAGATTGCCGGGCAAAAATTGGGAACTTGGGGGTGGGGTGGGATGGGGGTAAGGGGACATGGGGAGAGAAAAGTGTGAAGGGGAGGATGGGGAGACCCTGGAGGAATGGGATGGTTTGGTTGGATGAAGGGTGGATAGGGGTGCAGGGAAGAAGATATCTTAATTAAGGGAGTCATTTTAGGGTTGGCAGAGACTTGACTCTAGAGGGGACTTGACATCCAGGAAGATGTCCCCAGCTTGGGGGCATCTGAGGAGAGGGAGCCAGAAATGGCCAGATCTTATAGCCATACTGATGAATATCTTGCATATCACCATAGAACCTTTTTCTGGTGATGGATAGAGATAGAGACAGAGCCCCACATTGGAACACCGGACTGAGCTTCCAAGGTCCAAATGAGGAGCAAAAGGAGGGTGATCATGAGCAAGGATGTCAGGACCATGAGGGGTGCACCTACCCACCGAGATGGTGGGGCTGATCTAATCGGAGCTTACCAAGGCCAGCTTGACTGGGACGGAAAAAGCAGGGGATAAAACTGGACTCCCTGAACATGGTGGACAATGAAGGTGGCTGAGAAGCCAAGGATAATGGCAGTGGATTTTGATCCTACTACATATACTGGCTTGGGGGGGAGCTAGCCTGTTTGGATGCTCACCTTCTTGGACCTGGATGGATGGGGAGGACCTTGGACTTCCCACAGGGCCAGAACCCTTA
The DNA here is from genome assembly GCF_903992535.2 of Arvicola amphibius. Taxonomy (NCBI): domain Eukaryota; kingdom Metazoa; phylum Chordata; class Mammalia; order Rodentia; family Cricetidae; genus Arvicola; species Arvicola amphibius. The sequence continues at coordinate 68,904,055 of NC_052048.2, read as the reverse complement.
TGGCTCTTCAGACAGGAGAGGGAGGGGGAATGGAGGGTGGAGGGGGAGGTATATGGGAGGCAGGGAGGAGGCAGAAATTTTTAATAAAAAAAATAAAAAGAACACTATATAAAAAGGTAAAATAGACTCAACTCTTATAATTGAGATTATATGTGGATTTCAGATATGGTCTAGGATACCATCTCATATAAAAAAAATATAGCTTTTCTTAAAATACATAAAAATTCATTGCATGAATATCCCATTTTCCTTGTGCAACACACATAAAATTCCTCAAAACAATTTGGTTCCTGAGTCAAACCTTGAACTGTTTACATCAATAAAATTCTTTCGCTAGTCATGAAGTCCAAGACTACCAGAGTATCTGGGTATGGTTCTGGATTCTACATGCTTTGGGTAATCTCAGAACCATAGAGCATATACATTTCTCTGACTGGAGTTTATCTCCCCATTGAGAGAAAGATCTGGAGTTAGCTCCCAGACATGGGAGCTCCTCATGTGACAAGGCTCTGGGATTCAGATAACACTCAGAGTGTTCATCAGATGCTTCCAGAGGCACAAATGTAGGACCCCTGCCCCTTCTCTTTGATATTAGTTTCACAATTATAATTTCTTGCAATCATACTAAAATTTTTAAAACATTAAAAAAATTTAAAACATATATTACATTTAAAAAAAATAAGAAAAATGTGTATTGGTTTAATTTTTGTTTAGATAAAATAACTCTTTTAATAATATTTATTATTGTTACTGTACTTAAAGATATATGTTAGTATGCAAGTATATTTAATATGTATTCTTATGACATTTATATACCTGCTTGTATACAAATTTAACTTCTGTTATGTTAGACATTAGCTAATTTATGAATTGCATTCAAATAGAAAATAACAACAAATATAAGACTATTGCATTCCTCATTTGTTGAGCTTGTGGACCAAACTATTTGTATTTCACTGCTGCACCTTGCAACAGCTTCACTGATGATCAGCTATTATCAATGAGTTTAACCACCATCTGTCTGAAGATTTTTAATAAATTGACTCATTAAGAAATAATAGTTTATCATTTCCTGAAAGACTTATAAAATTTTAATAGCCAGTTATGATATGTTGATCATAGAACAATTTCTCATATTCTATATGTTAACTTTGGAGAAAATATGCATTTGTAAACATAATTTACTTTTCTTAATTTAACTGATCTGTGTTTCTGTGTGGGTTCATAAAAAAGCAATTATAAAGACAATGATTCTCATTTAAATAATCCCTTTGGAAAATAAATATTAATATACAATGTTTAGATTACACTTAAGGAAATATGCTTTACTTTGAATTCCATATTATACACAAAACACACATACACACAAGAAGTTTAGAATTTGTGATAAGACTATATGAGAGAATTTTTGTGTGTTCCCTTCCCAATGCTTCACATAACCATCTCATAGACATTCAGTTTTGATAGTCACCATGGCTATAAAATGATTGGTTTCCAATAGAATAAGAGAGAATAGAAACTGACTGAATCAAGCTTTCTTTCCTAGCACCTTATGTTTGGGTTCCATCTTGTTGTGTAAAATTTTTCTCACAATTATAAGTTGTTTGGATGGATATAGTCATAGAGAGTTGACACATTTTTTGATTTACTATTTTTTTCAATGATGTCTGGGATGAATCCCATTTCTTTCTCAGAGCAATGCTTACAGCCATCAAGTCTATACATAATAGATAGGACTGGCTGTGGCTGTCTCATTGTGCCAAAAAGTTAAAGCCATATGGGTACTCTAGATTTTATTTTACTTACTGGAAGAAAACATTGAACAACACTACCAGTCAAATGGCCAAATTGCTAACCAAAGCAGACTCACTATTTTCTCAGTGGAAATATTGTAAATATTATAATGCATCAAAAATAGGGTTATTCATTCTCTCAGTGGAGGAATCATAATTATCAGGGTCTGTTGCTGCTAATCATATTTAATTTTTATTTTCAACCACATTTATGTTGCTCCTTTTACCTTTTCAGCCATTTATTTCTTGATTATATTAATTTCCTACTAATAGATGGACTCTGCAGTTCCCATGTTAAGTGTTTCAGTAGAATCTGTTATTTTCCCTGCTGGGATTTCATCTATACGACATTTCTCAGTCACAGAAAGAACAGGTGTGTCTGTGCCATTCACTCCAAGAACTTCCTGTATGGCTGCCACTCATCTTAACCCATTGTGATGATTAGCTTGGGGAGAGAGTCTTAATGAGGAATTGTCTCTTATTGGCATACTTTGGTAACTGTCTTAATTTAATTGATGTAGGAAAACCCTTCACACTGTGGGCAGTAGCAATCCTTAGGCTCATTATAATGTAAAAATGGGGAAATAGAGCTAATCACAATTAAGCCAGTAAGAAGAGAAAATACATTCATTTTTTTTCTGTGCTCTTCACCATGGATGCAGTGCAGTAGTTAATTGAAGTTCTTGCATTTTGAATTGCCTGCTGTGATAAACTGTTACTCAGTATTATTGCCTGTTGTTAGGATATTTATCACAGCAACAGAGATGAAACTAGATTACTGATTAATTCCCCAACTGCCTCAGAATAACCTTATTTTGGTTTCAGATATGGCCTCTGTTATAGAACATTTTTGTACTTCTAAGCCTACAGTTTAGGATTACGTATTGTTCATATCTAGAACCCCCAAATCCAGTTTGTTTATAAGTGAACTTGGTTCTTGTTTTTACTGAAAGGACCATTGAACTTACCCTCTTCATGGACCAATGCATTTCTAAGTCTGTGATCTCTATGACTGTTAGATATTTTCTACACCTGGCATATTGAATAACTTGTTTTTCAATTGATTGAGGGTAGAAACCTTTGCTGCAGCTGTTCACCTCCAGCATCCTTCTCCACCTGCCCTGTGGGTACCTTGCTGCAGCTGTTCACCTCCAGCATCCTTCTCCATCTGCCCTGTGGGTACCTTGCACTTTCATTTCATTCTTCACTTCACTTTAACAGCCGAATGCTGTGCCCTAAGACGCATTTGTTTGCTTTGTTTTGAATCTGCCTAAGTAAATAATGCACATGCAAATGATGAATGACCAAATTGTGTATAAATACTAGAAGTCAGTCCAGAAAGTCAACATGTTGTGTCTGATGCCATTCCAAGAAAACAAACACTAACTCCCATGGCAATTGTCTCAAAGTGATTAGAACTGTAGAAATAACAGACTTCTGAATATTGTTGCTATTTAAAACCTTCCTTCTCATGTGCTTGTTAGTAGCCACTCCTCTTCTAAGAACACTCCTGTTATTAGAATCTTGCTATTACTTTCCCTGAATGCCTATATCCTTATGGTATCCTTCAAAAAAGTAAGTATATAAGACAGGCAGCATTTATTACAGAGTAAGTAGGACTGCTATCATGGGTTGAGGCAGGACAGCACCATACATTATTATATCATGCTTTGAAATTATTAGGGAGACATATATGCTACTTATTCAATTTCCTATAAAATTGTTGAAAATTGCTAGTAGTAATTTTAAATTTTTTTATTTATTTTATTTTCTTTACTTTTTATTATTATTATTGAAAATTTCTGCCTCCTCCCCACCTCCCATTTTCCTCCCCTTCCTTCCACTCCCCTCCCCCTCCCTCTCCAGTCCAAGGAGCAGTCAGGGTTCTCTGCCCTGCAGGAAGTCCAAGATCCTCCCCCCTCCATCCAGGTCCAGGAAGGTGAGCATCTAAATAGACTAGGATCCCCCCAAAGCCACTATATGCAGTAGGATAAAAACCCAGTGCCATTGTTCTTGGCTTCTCAGTCAGCCTTCATTATCCGCCACATTCAGAGATTCGGGTTTGATCCCATGCTTTTTCAGTCCCAGTCTAGCTGGCCTTAGTGAGCTCCCATTAGACCAGCTCCACAGTCTCAGTGGGTGGGCACACTCCTAGCGGTCCTGACTTCCTTGCTCATGTTCTCCCTCCTTCAGCTCCTCATTTGGGCCTTGGGAGCTCAGTCCTGCACTCCAATGTGGGTCTCTGTCTCTATCTCCATCTCTAGCCAGATGAAGCTTCTATGGTTAATATGCAAGATATTCATCAGTATGGCTATAGGAAAGGACTATTGCAGGCTCCCTCTCCTCAGCTGCCCAAGGAACTGACTGGTGACCTCTCCATAGATACCTGGGATGCCCTCTAGTGTGAAGTCTCTTGCTAAACCCCAAGATCCCAATTTTTGCCTGGCAATCTAGTCTACTTCCAATATCCAGGAGGATAACTAGATGTTTTTTCTTTGGGTTCAACTTCTTATTTAGCTTCTCTAGGATCAGGAACTATAGGCTCACTGACCTTTATTTATGTCTAGAATCCACTTATGAGTGAGTACATACCAAACTCATTCTTTTGGGTCTGGGTTAACTCACTCAGAATAGTGTTTTCTATTTCCATCCATTTGCATGCAAAGTTCAAGATGTCATTGTTTTTTACCGCTGAGTAGTACTCTAATGTGTATATATTCCACACTTTCTTTATCCATTCTTCCATTGAAGGGCATCTAGGTTGTTTCCAGGTTCTGGCTATTACAAATAATGCTGCTATAAACATAGTTGAACAAATGCTTTTGTAGTATGATAGGGCATCTCTTGGATATATTCCCAAGAGTGGTATTGCTGGATCCTGGGGTAGGTTGATGCCAAATTTCCTGAGAAACCACCACACTGATTTCCAAAGTGGTTGCACAAGATTGCATTCCCACCAGCAATGGATGAGTGTACCCCTTACTCCACATCCTCTCCAGCAAAGGCTATCATTAGTGTTTTGTTTATTTTAGCAATTCTGACAGGTATAAGATGGTATCTCAAATTTGTTTTGATTTGCATTTCCCTGATAGGTAAGGGGTTTGAGCATGACCTTAAATGTCTTTTGGCCATTTGAACTTCTTCTTTTGGGATCTTGGGGGTGGGGGTGGGGTGATGGTTAGGGGTGATGGGGTGATGTGGAGAGAAAAGTGAGGAGGGGAGGATGGGGAGACCCCGGAGGAATGGGATGGTTGGGTTGGATGAAGGGTGGATAGGGGTGCAGGGAAGAAAATATCTTAATTAAGGGAGCCATTTTAGGTTAAGCAAGAGACTTCACACTAGAGGCATTCCAGGTATCCTTGGAGAGGTCCTCAGCTAGTTCCTAGGGCAGCTGAGGAGAGGGAGCCTGAAATAGTCCTTTCCTATAGCCATACTGATGAATATTTTACATATTAACCATAGAAGCTTCATCTGGCTACAGATGGAGATAGAGACAGACCCACATTGGAGTGCAGAACTTAGCTCCCAAGACCCAAATGAGGAGCTGAAGGAGGGAGAACATGAGCAAGGAAGTCAGGACCGTGAGGAGTATGCCAATCCACTGAGACTGTGGGGCTGGTCTAATGGGAGCTCACCAAGGTCAGCTAGACTGGGACTGAAAAAGCATGGAATCAAACCGGATTCTCTGAATGTGGCAGACGATGAGGGCTGACTGAGAAGTCAAGAACAATGGCACTGGGTTTTGATCCTACTGCATGTAGTGGCTTTGGGGGATCCTAGTCTGTTTAGATGCTCACCTTCCTGGACCTGGAAAGAGTGGGTTCGACCGTGGACTTCCTGCAGGGCAGGGAATCCTAACTGCTCTTTGGACTGGAAAGGGAGGGGGAGGGTAGTTAAGGGGGTGAAATGGGAAGTGGGGTGGAGGTGGAAATTTTTAATAATAATAATAATAATAAATTTTAAAATATCCCCTTGCCATATTATAATCAAAATACGAAACATACAGATTAAAGAAAGAATATTAAGAGCTGCATAGGAAAAAGGTCAAGTAACTTATAAAAGTAAACCTATCAGACATACACTGGACTTCTCTATGGAAACCATCAAAGCCAGAAGTTCCTGGATAGAGGTACTGCAGAAACTAAAAGACCATGAATGCAAGCCCGGACTACTATACCCAGCCAAACTATCATTCACTGTCAATGGAGAAAATAAAATATTCCAGTATAAAAACAAATTTAAACAATACGTAGCCACAAATCCACCCTTACAGAAAGTAATAAGGAAAATCACAACCCAAGGAATCCAACATTGCCAACACTCACTACAATAATTCAAACATCTAGCGACCCTTCACACCTCAAAGAAGGGAAACACACAAACTCTACTACCCCCCCCAAAAAGTAAAAAAATAACCAGAGTCAACAACCACTGGTCATTAATATCACTTAATATCAATGGACTCAATTCACCAATAAAAAAGCCAGACTAAGAGATTGGATACGAAAACAGGATCCAATATTCTGCTGTTTACAAGAAACACATCTCAACCACAAAGACAGACATCTACTGAGAGTAAAAGGTTGGGAAAAGGATTTTCAAGCAAATGGACATAAGAAACAAGAGGGTGTGGCCATACTAATTTCTAACAAAATTGACTTTAAACTAAAATCAATCAGAAGAGATGGAGATGGACATTATATATTCATAACAGGAATAATTCATCAGGGTAAAGTCTCAAACCTGAATATCTATGCCCCTAATATAAAAGCACCCACTTATGTAAAAGAAACACTTCTAGAACATAAGGCAGTCATCAAACCACACACACCCTAATAGTAGGAGACTTCAACACACCTCTCTCACCAATGGACAGGTCAATCAGACAGAAATCTAACAGAGAAATAAGAGAATTAATGGAGGTAATAAAACAAATGGACTTAACAGACATCTATAGAACATTCCACCCAAATAGGAAAGAATATACCTTCTTCTCTGCAGCTCATGGAACCCTCTCAAAAATTGACCACATACTCAGTAACAAAGCTAGTAGTAATTTTTAAGAGCTTGAGATTTTTAGTTTCTTGGTTTTAGTGTTTCTCCATATGAAATATATGCTCAAATTTGCTATTCCTGGGCATTTTCAATGTTTTTATAAAGCTATTGTATAATACTAAGAAATCTGTTTTCCCTCTTGAGAGCTTTAATTTAGATAAGTTGCCTGAAATTTTGGATTAAATATTCTGAAGGAGCCAAGATTATTTAAAACAATTTGTTACCAGCAGGGAGTGTAAGAATTTCTTTTTTGTGTTGGTAATACACTAATTAAAATATGATTTTTCTTTTCCTTGTTCTTGGTAGAGAAAAATAAAAATATTCCTTCTAAAGAAGAATGTATTCACATTACAGTAAATTTTGTTTCTTTATGTAATATATAGACAATATGTTTCAAATTAAAACAATATGAAGAAAAAGCAGGTGGTATGAGAGATTCAATTCTTTTTTAATATTTCTTAAAAAGTAGACAATCTTACTTTTTTCTTCAATATTTTCAAATATCCTAAACATGTTCCAAAATATATAATTTTTAATTCACAGATCTTCATGAATATTATGTTTTCATATAATCAAAATATTATAAAATACATTATTTTTATTCATATTTAAATTTTTTAAATCACTTGAGGTCAGAAGAACAAGTCTGGGCCACACCTTCTCATGGCAGCTTTCATACAAGTCAAGGAAGAAAGAATAAATTGTTTTTCCCTAACTTATTCTCATGTTTGCTAATGAACTTACTTATTCTCCTATTGAGGTATTACTTCATTGACATTAACACTTATTTGATTCCAAGGTAGGCTGAAGGTTAACTAAACCACATAACCTTATGGACTAAACAACTATCAGAGTCCTGACCTCTCCATCAGAAGACAGTCAGAAGACAGAACTAGCTGAACCACAGCCTGTAAGCAACTCTAACAAATATCCTTTATATACATTCATTCTGTCAGTTCCATTTCTCTAGAGAACATTCATATGCTTGATAAACAGTAAGTTGTAATTAAGAATTACAATAATATAGTAATCAAAATCAAAATCTCAAGGCCTGTAGAGGTAATTTCATTGATAAAGTACATGTCAAGCAAGTATGAAGACTTAAGCTTGAATCCCTACACTACACATGAAAATCTAGGCATGAAGCTGTGCATTTATATTTTCAGTACTAAGGAGTTAGTTACAGGTGGATCCTGTGGCTTGCTAACTTCTAATCTAACAGAATTAATGAGCTCCAAGTTCAGTGAGAGACCTTATCTCAAAAAATAATGTAGGAAGTAGTTGAAAATGTTAACCATTGTTCACCTTTAGCCTTTATAGGCAAACACTCACATGTGTATATTCACTTTCGTACATGAACACACGTAAATATGTGAACTCACACAAAAATTAAAAAATAAATTAATATTTAAATAAACTCATAGGCTAGGCTCAAACAAAAATATAGATGAGAAAGGTTTTAATTGATATCCATTGCCTCTCTTGAGCAATAGAGAGAATTTTGCTTGGAAAAGTGAATGGATCTTGAAGAACTATGGAGACATAGCAGAGTAAATAATGCCAATTAACCAGAATTTTAGAAGATAGGTTAGAGAGATGGCTCAGAAGTTAAAAGTACTTTCTGCTCTTTAATATATTTTTACTTCACAGCTCCTATATTAAATGGTTCATAACTACCTATACCTCTAGCTCCAGAGTATTGTACACTCCCTTCTGGCTTCCAGAACTACTACATTCAAGTAACACACACACACACACACACACACACACACACAAATTTAAAAAAAAATCTTTAAAAAGGGATTTTAGAAAGACTAGAAAAGCATAGAAAGGCTAAAAGTACTTCTAAAGAAATGAATCATTCTTCCAAATGTGACCAAAAATTATAAACATACAGATTTAACCCAAAGAGACATACTGAGACAAATTCCTGCCCAGAGACAACTGCTGCAAAGGACAAAAAATGCCCTAAAAGCAGCAAGACATGATCCCATACCTATCTCTACATTTGAACAACTCAAATGACAGCTGCCTTCTCATTAGACACTATGTGGTCCAGACAGAGGTGACATACCATTTGTCAAGTGCTAAAAGAAAAGAATTGTCAACACAGCATATACTTTCAGCAAATGTTCTTCAGAAGGTGAAATAAAGTCCTACCTACATACAGAAAAACAAAAGAATTCTTCACCAGAAAAGCATTTTCAGAAAACTGAGTGAAATTCCTAAGCTATAAAGAAGGTGATGAGTGAATAAAGCCAGATGATGAGGACTGAGTCTGGAGCAATAAATAGGCCTAATACAGACTTTTCCTCTTCAGTTTTCAAATAATTACTTGTGTTAAGAACAAAAACAGTCATAGCTACTTTCTGTTTTATGATAATATACCCTGAAAAAAAGTAACTTAGGTGGAAGGGTTTACTTTGATTTACAGTTCCAGAAGGATACACTCCATCATAATGAGATAGACAAGGTTGTAGGCAGGGAAGACATGGGGGAAAAACAGGAATCTGGCTGGTCATATTATATCCAAAAACAGGAAGCAGAGAATGGAAGGTAAGTGGAAGTAGCATATTACAACCCCAAAGCTTTTCATCCTCTAAGTCTTAAAGGTGCATTGTCCCAAATGGCATCACCAGTTGGGGAAAAATCATTCAAACTTGAGCCTATAGGAGCCATTTCACATTAAAACTACAGCAATAATCAAAAATACCTGATTCAACTGGGCAGTGGTGGTACACACCTTTAATCCTAGCACTCGGGGAGGCAGAGACAGGTGGATCTCTGTGAACTCAAGGCCAGCCTGGTCTACAGAGCAAATTCCAGGACAGGCTCCAAAGCTCCAGAGAAAACCTGTCTCGAGAAACAAAAACAAAACAACAAAAAAATCCCACAAAATCCAAACAAAATACCTGATTCAATTTCTCTGTGGGCAGAGGTAATTTTTAGGGATGGTATGAAAAAGAATCTAAATGTCCTGAGGGTGATGAAAATTCCACCTTAAGTGGTCAATAGTATAATCTATTGGGTCTTAAAATTCATTAATTTATCATTTTTTTCTGTAGACATTCCCTTTTCATCCAAAGTTTCTTCAACTTTGTGCTGTTTTTTTTATCTTGATACAAGCATAGATGTATCTGAGAAAAACAAATCTTAAAATTAAGAAAATGCTTCTTATTAGAGAGACTTACACAAGTCTTTAGGCTATTTTCTTGATTAATAGTTAATGTAAGAGGGCCTTACTATGATAGGACAGTTCAAACACAGGAATATCATCTTCAAAAGTATGAAATAGCAGACTTACTAAGCTCTGAAGTGTAATATAGCAAGCAGCACTTCTCCATGGCCTCTGCTTTAGTACTTGCCTTCAGGTTCCTGAATTCCTGCCCTGACCATCCTTAGCGATGGACTGTATCTGTCAACTGAAATAAACTCTTTCCTCCCCAAGTGACTTTTGGTTGTATTGTTTTATCACAGCAATAGAAACCTTAACTAAGAAAAATTTCATTTTTGTCAGCATGTCCCAAAGGTTATTTATTGGCCCTAAAATATATTTATTTACTTGTTTATATTAATTCATTCATTCATTTATGCAATACTGGGGATAGAACCCACTGAGCTGTATCTCCACTGCCTCTGAACTTGTTTTTGCAGCTCTTCTAGAAAACCACTATCAACTTGATTGCTACTCAATCCCTCACACACTTAATCTTTTTGCTTTTTATTCAGGAATGTAAATGTAGACTTACCTGGTTGATTTAGAATTCTAAGAAATTAAGCATTCTGATGAGGTTTAAAAATAAGCCCATTTACATTGTTGATCTGAATCTTCTGTTACCATCTGATGACTCTGATAGAGATTTGAAAACAAAACAAAAGAATTAAAAGAACCTGTGTCCTTCAAGATACATTTGACTCACTTTCTTTCTCTTCTAGACTGATTCAATTCTAAGTCTCCTATTGAGTGTAAATAATAAATAATTTTACTCTTAGGAAAAAGGGTCCATTATAATGACTTCAATCCTTAAATTAAAATCCCTTAAGAATGAAACTGTCTTTCTTTCTTTTAAATCATACAATGAATTAAATCCAATTCCTGTGAAATTAATTGAAAACAGTTATTTCAAAGGCTTAACCGAAAACTGTGTCTTCACTATTTTTTTTCAAAAACAGAAAAATATATGTGGCTTAGTAATATGCATCAGGGTCTAGAAAGTTGGCTCAATAGTAAAGAATATAGGCTGCTCTTACAAAGGATCTGAGTTTGGTATTCAGAACCTGCATGCTGCTCACAACCTTCTGTTCCCCCAGTTCTAGGGGATCTGATATCCATGGACACTTCACACACATGGTGCATATTGTAATGACCTGTCCTGTCCCTTTAAGAGACAAGCCATGGCCACTCCCTCCCTTGTTTACCCCAATAGGCAGCTTTTGCTTTGCTCCATTCTTTCCCCACTTTTCACCTTCCCCCTTCTGTCTCTCCTCTCTCTCTCTCCTCTCTCTCTCTCTCTCTCTCTCTGCCTCTCTTCTCTTTCCCCCTTTCCCCTTCCCTTCCATAACCCACTAACCCACTAAATAAATATTCAACCTCACTCTGCATGGTGTTCCTATTCATCTGTCTCTTGCCCACCACATGGCTCCCTGCCCAGGACCAGCTGCCTTCAGAAACCTGCAGCAAACAGTGGGTCACAAGAGCAGCTAGGAATGGTGCAGTTCCCTGAGTGGCTGCAGCAGGCCACAAGCAGAGACAGACAGATCGGCATGCCACAAGACCATGTCACAGGACTCCCAAGGTTGCTGGTCCCTTCAGAGCCACACAGCAGGCAAGTGACAGATGGATAGGCACACAATGTAGACTGAGGTTGGATATTTATTTTGTGGGTTATGAAAGGGAATGGGAGAAGGGAGGAGAGCAGAGCAGAGAGACAAGCAGAGAGAGTGGGGGAGGAGAAGTGGGGAGAGACAGAAGTTGCCTCTTTGAGAGGGAGACAGAAAAATGAACTCAGGCTGGAAGCTGAAGATCAGCTTGTCTTTGCAGATGGGGAGGGAGTGGGTGTGGCTTATCTCTTAAAGGGACAGGATCATTACACAAATACATTCATGCATAAAATAAAATGAATAAGTATAAATATGCACTGATATGGAGGCCCAAAAATGTGAGTCTATTTCCATCTTTTCTCCAGGTCAGAGAGGTGGAACTTATTTCTGTTCCTTCAAGGCTATTGTTTGTTTCTATCTCAAACAGAGGTCCCACCTAGAATTAGGTCATAGAGTACTGTTCTCTCGAGGTTATTTTTAACAGATACCTTGTATTTCAGGTACAGCGAAGTAGATCTGTTTCTACCTCAAATAAAAGTCAAGAATCCAACTAAGTTTCAACTCCCTTAGGGAGGTAACTATGGATACCACCCAGGGAGTGGCTTGCCTACAGAATGTTTTGGTCTAGTGTGTGCACTTGTCTTATTCTAGCAACAGAATGTTTAACTAAGAATGTTGTATGCAGCTTTCAATTGATGTGTTCATTTTCTTGTATCACATTAATGCAGCCTTTTTAAAAAATAATCTTACCCCTACTTTTTGGGGTCAGGAGTATTTTAAGCAAATGGAAATTATATGCTGGCAATTTCAGTATTCACTAGAACTCCCTCCAGGTACCATTCTAAGTTTCTGTTCTATTATTTTCACTTGTGTCTTCATACTCTTTGCTAACATTTCTCATTCTCATGCCCCTACACTAATAAGTGGTATCTTAATTGAAGCTGGTCTCCTAAAAACTGACATTTGTCCTAAAGGGTTTGGTTTGTAGATATTTACTTTTCTGAAACATGAAATACTAGTAAACACAATATAGTCCATGTTCTTTCATGAGGGGACTAAGGCTCTTGTTATGTGAGTACATCTAGCTTTTCTTTCTAAAACAATTTTAGAGGACATATCGGTGAATCAGAGAGTGATACCTTGACATACAATAGATTATGTTACTTGAAAATTTTTTGTTGAAATTAAATGTTCCAGTGGCAGTACTGACCAACAATAAAACAGAGCTATCTATGGGGAAAATTAATCTAATATCACCTACAGATAAAGTAACCGAAGTCGAAACTCTTAAGACAGAAAATTGATTAGATTGGATTGTATTAGGAATTGAATAAGAAAATATGTGATTGTAGCAGTTGTGTTAATAAATCAGACAATGGATTGATTCATGACAAAAATTGTGTGACTGTAATTACATCTTTGGTGGCATGCCCAAACAAGCCTTAAATTTGGCTTAATTTGATAGGTGTAAAGTCACACAGTGATACCACTTACCAGACACCAGCTGTCTGATTGACTTTTGCAAAACAGAATTCTCTGTACATTATATTACCCAATTATAGAGAACTTTCCTATTTAGTCCTTAATAAAAGGACAGAAATGGCTGATTCAAAATATCCCCAAAATTACTGAAGACTTCAATGTACTGAAATCTTCAAATAGCAAAGCCTGTATACTTGCAGTTTTTATTGTTTTTCTTCCAAAATGAAGGTCATTAAAAGAAAAAGAAAGCATTTACTTCTTACTGAAAATGACCAAAACCAGACCCAAACAAAAGAAGCTATTACAAGAGCCCAGTTAAATACGAGCCCTAAAGAAAAACTCTCATATTTCACTTAAAGTGACATCTTATTCAATTAGGTTGCTCAAATGATGATTGTACATACCTATAGTTGGTTTAAAAATTTCCTAATTTTGAAGAAGTACATATCAATTATAATGAATATATTTGAGCTTACAGCCTTTTTTCTCAGATAGTATCTTCCCACCTGAAATACACAGTAGAATTATGTAATATTTATTATGATGCTTTTCTAAAATTTTGTGTTTTTTTTAATTGTGATAGGTTTGTATTAATTTTTAACAAAAAACCCAACAGTTTTAAAAACACAGATGGCTTTGCTAGTTACTTATGACATTAATATCTTTTAACAAGTTCATAATATTTCTACTAATTTTATTCCATGAGTATGTCCAAGTTTCACAAAGCATTAACAGACCTCTCACCAATGTGTCAATGAAGAGCTGGAAATAGTGCTAAACCAAGTGAACCATCCCTGCATATGACAACATCCTTCTTCCCAGATTACCATTTAAAATTTTACTGCTAAATAATACTTTTAATATTTCTGTTTTATCAAACGAAATTAATTTCCAATGTTTCTGAGACTTGCCTGATTGTTGTTTCCTGTTGAGGTATTGTTCTTGCCCATGTTTTATAGTCTTATGTATAAATAATATGTGTATAAATGTGCTTTTGTCTTTATTAAATTTTATTATTTTAAGTTTATGTGTGTCTTTTGATGCAGTTTGTGTGTGTACATGTGAAGGCCAGAAGTTGGTCTGGGGTTACAAATCAAGGTCAACGTCTCTGTAGCTGGAGTTACAGGTGGTTGTGTGAGGGTCGCTAGTTAGTTCCTGGCTACTCAGCCCCAAAATAATCACTCAGAAGCCATATTATTTGCAATACTGTTTGGCCAATAGCTTAAGCATATTTCTGGCTAACTCATACCTTAAGTTAACCCATCTCTTTTAATCTGTGTATCACCACAAGGCTATGGTTCACTGGGTAAAGCTCCAGCATCTGTTTCCAGCCAGGCTACATGGCTTCTCTTTGACTCTGCCTCCCTTCTCCCAGCATTCAGTTTAGTCTTTCCCAACTAGTTCTACTCTACCCTATAACAGGCCTAAGACAGTTTTTGTTTTATTAAACTTTCATTAAACAATGGTATTCACAGTATACAGAGAGGAATCACAAATCAGTTGTGAATGGATCTAATTGAGTTCTGGGAACCAAATTCAGTTTCTTTGAAAGAACAGCAAATGCTCTTAATTGATAAGCCTCTTCTCCAAATCCTTTATTTTCCATGATATCATTAGTGGACATTTGAATTGCTTAGAGGTGGAGTTGTTTGGATTTAGGTCGGGACCATATTTTCATTGTCACCAACAATGCAGATTTTGATTATTACCTTCCTGGTTATAATTTGTTGTGAATGTTATCCACAACCATGTATGATTCCTTTATTGAGGTATTAGCAACTCTCTGTTGGCTATCCAGTGCCTTAGAATGGTAGCTTTAATATGTGTTAAATGTCTTCTTAGTGGACATGGAGTAATGTTTATAGCATGTTTCTTGGTCATGGGTCAGTTTTCCTGTGTGAAATGACCTTTCTATCTTTTAGCATAGTCTTTCATTGGATTGTCTTTCTATATTCTTTTTAGACCGATTGATAAATGACTATAAAGAGCACTTGACTCCTTTGCTAGGGATATGAGTGAAAGTTCATGAAAAGAGTTATACTTCATATGGAGCTTTCTGAAAGTCAGATTAGTTTATTATAGTGTTAAATATATGTCAAACGAATGTTGCAAGTACACAGCCATATTATCATGGGTTGGAACATTTTGTACCTCTTTAATGATCTTTATTGCCCTTCTATGTATATGGCTTAACAGCACAGTATTTAAGTATTCATTTCCTCCCTTCAAACTTATCTGCAATAGCATGATAGCTTGTTTTCTTATGTTTACAACTATCGTACAGCTGTATAATTGCTATTGTCTGTGATATAAATTATAGTCCTGCTGTTTTTCCATACAGAAATGCCATTGATGTAACAGCACTTACCAGACACATTTTCATATCACTTACTACACTTCAGGACCACCTTTGTTGTCTCTTTTTAAATGAACTTCAACAGAATTATTTTATTGACTTTTGTCAATTTATGCAGATCTATCTGAGAGACCTGAAAATGAGGTCCTTAAAGAATGGTGCACACTACAGACTAATGCTTGAGACAACTTTGTTTTAGTTTCAATGTACTTTTATACCCAAATATAACAAAGAAAACTATGATCCAAGGAAGATTGTTTAAGTCAAAACCAACATAATCAGAAAAATATGTAAATTTAAACCAGTAAGCACATAACAATAATTAACAGTGAAACCCTTTTCAAGAACTTTCTCAGAACAGACCAATTTAAATACAATTGTCTAGAATATACTATAGATTACATTTGGGAAAGCACTAAAGTAAGGAAGAAGTCCATATCCAGATTCAGGGTACACTGAAGACAGCATTCAGTATATTCTTTCACCATATTTGGTTCTATATTTATTTTCAACATCCAGTAAAAATATACATGCCTTATAAATTAAATACAGATATTTAAATAGAGGATGCAGAATATTATGTCTAAGAACAACAGTATAGGGAAGAAAATGCATTTGACATAAAGGGCTTTCTGCCAGACCCACAGCCAGTCTTTAGATTGAGCTCAGGTAATCTTGGTGAAGAGGAGATGAAGGATTGTAGAAACCACAGGGGTCAAAGACACTACAAGAAAACCTGTAAGGACACAGAATCAACCTACCTGAGCTTATAGTTGCTCACAGAGACTTAACTGATAACCAAAGACTCTGCAAAGGTCTCACCTAGGCCTTCTGCATGTTCATACAGTTCTGTAGCTTGTCTTGTGAGACACCTACCAGTGGAAACAGGAACTGTCCCAGATTCTTTTGCCTGCTTTTAGGAGCTTTCCATCCTGATAGGTTGCCTAGCCCAGCCTTAATACTATAAGAGATGTCTAGTCTTATTGTAACTTTATATGATATGTTTTACTGATATCAATGGGAAGCCTGACCTTTTCCAAAAGGAAATGGAGGAAGAGTGGATCTGGGGGAGAGGGGATGTCATGTTGTGATAAGAAGGGGAAAGATCTGGAATCAGGATGCAATATATGAAAGAATAAGAAAAGGGAAAAAACAGAAAAAAATGAAAACTAAAAACCAAAGGACCTCTGCTTTTTTTCTTCCCTGGAACCTCTCTCACAGTTTCGCCAAGGCATTGTTCACTA
Source organism: Arvicola amphibius (assembly GCF_903992535.2). Taxonomy (NCBI): domain Eukaryota; kingdom Metazoa; phylum Chordata; class Mammalia; order Rodentia; family Cricetidae; genus Arvicola; species Arvicola amphibius. The sequence continues at coordinate 68,887,304 of NC_052048.2, read as the reverse complement.
TGGGTCATTCTTTGGACTGTGTTCTGACATTATTTCATTGTTTAAATTATGTCTCTCTGTGTGTTATTGTGTGTGTTTATATATGTGGGTGCCTGTTAAGGTCAGAAACATTAAATAGCACAAGAACTGGAGTTGCAGGCTCTTATGTACTCTGACCCTGGGTACTGGGAACTGAAGTCATGCTATCTGCAAGAGCAGTACAAGCTCTTGTTCACTGCACCATCTCACTGATATTCCCTTTCACCTTTCTAAAGCATTCACCCAGTTAGGTCCAGTCAGCTGATAAGACATAGTGAGTTTTAAAATCAGTGCTATTCAAATTTTTCTAGAATTTAGATAATTTTATTAAAAATTAGTTCTAGTTCTCTGTGAAATTATTCCATCTGTTCTCTTGGATAGATTAACTCCTTTGTTGTGAAGCAGCCAAGTATATTATATACAACTGTGTGCTATTATTGGAGTCTTCAATTGACTCATTAATAAATTATGCATCTGCCATTGCTCTAATGATGTGTTCAAGTAATGTATATTGTATGGCATTTACTGGCAGGAAAGTCAGTTTGTACTGGTGATTTGGAGGTGATATAAACTTTGAAAGTGAGGTGAAATATAGAATTCAAACATAATTTAATGGGCTGCTTAGTACATGAAGGTGGATATTCACTTACCTTTACTTTTTTTCTGATTCACAAAATCCTGATTCTCTGAAGTGCATGCAGAGCTGGTAAAAACTTTTCTACTAGTTACAGGAATAAATTGCTTTTGTGAGTGAATAAAGCATGTTAATTTTTGATATAATTCTGAAAGTCATTAGGAACTGAGAAAATTAGTGAGAAAATATTATTTGGGCATTAAAATCAGAAAACAGCACTGACCTTGAGTCCATATGGCAATAAACTCATGGACATGTCAGAGGTAAATGTGTGTAGCTTTTCAAGTAAGGGCAATGATATCTGGGGATGACACTCTGGTCATCAGTCTTGGAGACAAGGGCCTTTACCAAAAGAGCCATGTTGCAGTTTAGAAAATCGCTTGAATTATATACTTAATACTATGTATAGAATCATGTAATATTGAATTTAGTTAGTGTAAAAGATCCATCCTCCAAACGCACCCTCCAAAGCTGTTTGGGATATAAACTCCACTTTGAGAAGTCAGTCATCGATAGACTTCTTTTTATATTTTTTCTTTCTTGTGGTAAAATATCTAATAAAAAGCAACTTAAGAGAAATAGTTGACTTTTTCCTACCATTATGGAGGAGACTCCCTGGTGGCTAGTCATGTTGCATCCTCAGCTGAGAAGAAGAAAAAGGTGAATGCTGGTGACTAACTCACTGTATCCCTTCCCCTGTTACTCAGTGTGGTTTTCCAGGCAAGATGCCATCTACATCAGTTGTTAAACCTGTCTGGAAAGACAGTCAGAGACATGCCCAGAGGGATATTCCCCTGGGAATTCCACGTCCAGTCTAGTTGGGAATGAAGATTAAGCTATCACAAGTAGTGCTTTTACTTTTCTGTTATATGTAGAGATTTCTCTCTGATATTTTAAGACAGATGAATGACAACAGAAGTTACTATGAGGAGAACAGAATCAGGTTAGGAATTTTGAATGAAGAACACTTTAATTTTGGCAAGCCTATATCAACAGTAATTTGATACTTATCAGAGTTTGCTAGCATTAAAATAGCAATTGCACAATCCATTTACTCACCTTTTCTTAATATTCTGACGGTTATGCTCAACTTCCTTCTAATACGTTTTACTTTCCCAAGTTATTCTTGATAATGACTTAAATACCATGCAAATCTAGATATCAATAGCAGTAGTTAATTGGGTTGGCATGACATTCAAATTTCAAGATTTTTGTGGTTGTCGGTGTGAAAATTGGTTGTCTATTTATGAGAACCAATTTTTATTTATGGTAAGAAATTTGGGAAAATATGAGTCTTTCATGATCTATTCCTCCACATATATACCTAATTAAATTTCTGAATTTTTTAACTAGCATATCATCTATTCTAATAAAACAAATTGGAGAAAAGTGTATGTTTTCAGTATTCTTTATCTTATTTCCCACACTCCCCTGCTACTCATTTGTTGACCATCCCATGTCTCTTATCCTTTTTCATTTCATTTTGTCCATTTTCATTCTTTTTGTGCCACCACCATTATTACCCTGTATTGCTCTATTTAATAGATTTATAGACTTAACCGACAGGTGTACTTCTTTATATATGTATATGTATGTAAACATAAAATGCTAACCACCACATATGAGGAAAAAAAAATTTATTTCTTTATGAATTTATACCATTTAATATTTTACTTTCTGTTTCTATGGCTGATATCTATTTTGTTCACCTGAATATTATTTTAAAAAGTAGGAGAAATTAGTACTAATTATTTATTCATTCATGAGAAGTGAGTTTATATTCAATTAAAGTAAATTTTAAATACTATTTAATTGATGCTTTTAAAATGTTTTATAGACTTTAATTTAACACTTTCAATATTTTACTAAATATAAAAATTTAAGAGAAAATAAAATGATTTATGTACCATATATAAAGTCTTTTAAAATAATTTCAGCAGATTTCCAAAAAAGTTTCTTTTATTTTGCTGTCTTACTATTGCTTTCTTGTGAAGGGAATATGAGAGATACAGGTGAGAAGAAAGTTAATGTGTCTTTTAAATGTCATCAATTTAAGGAAAAATCTCTCCAAGATGTAAAATGATACTTTAGAAGTCATTGTAAACTTGCACACAGAATTTTATATATCCATTTTTAGTATAATATTCATGATATTTATCATATTATGGCTATGTAATCATTTTTCACCTCCATCCAAATTGAATATCCATCCTTATGCAATCTTGTGGAATAGGGAACAATTTTTTCTCTCCATTATGCAATGCCTGTTATGAATGCAAACAGAAGAAAAGTTGATGCACATATGGACTCATCAATAAACAATTTACAGCTGGCACATGCATATGCATTTTGTTTTTACCAGAAATAAAGAAATACATCACAAATTAGCTTACAAATATTTATACCATTTATTGACACACAGACTTACCAACAGTCTCTAGCTTTGATTTCCTAATGACTAATGAAGGGCTGAGGAGAAAAGCATAGTATAGGTAACACAGATGTTACTTTTCCTTCTCACTCTATTTTTTTCAGTGTAAGCCTTTGGATATTTTAGAGCAGTAACATTTAAAAAATAGGCATACATGATAAGGCCTTGATCATAATATTCTGTACAGTGTTGCTGTTTTTTTTTTTTCTGTTTAAGTTGGAAGCAAGTTATTGGTCAAATACAAAGCCTGGCTGCCTTTTATTCTCATTGTCCCTCATTACTCACTTATAGATGAGGTGGGATTATAATATTTCTGTTTTCCCATCTGCTGAATCCTTGCATACTGTGGTATTACTGAAGTTCTCTATGTGTGGGTCGTTATAAATGCTGTGTGGAAACAGGTGTAGATTAAGAAAGACCAGGCAATTGTATAGTACATACGTCTTTGAACAAAAGCATCCAACCAGTCCACCAGACTTCTCTTACAAATCCTAAATTCAGATTAAGATTGTAGAGGATTTTCTGATGATCAGGATAAAGATATGTCTCAGTGGTTATGAGGTTATGAGTAAGCAATTTTCTTCCACAGACAAATTTTGATTATTGACACTGAGGGGCTCACAGTCACTCTAATTGGAGATCTTGTAGTCTGATGGCCTCCTCTGTCCTCTGTGAGCATACACACACACACAAACACACACACACTCACATTCAGAATACACATACATACATTTGTGATAAACACAAATATGAACACACATATAAATCAATAATACTAAAAATAAATCTTTAAAATCATACAGTTTTTGCTTAACAACTCTGGAATTTATCTCCAGTACTTTGAGGACATGCCCCATCTTCTTCACTTGGCTTTCAAAGTCATTCTGTCTTTTGGTAAAATCCCCAAAGTCATTTTTGCTTACAATTTCTCATTCACATTCTACACTATGATTATCTATACGTATTTATATTTCTAGAAAGTTCTATTTGCATGGATGTAGAAAAATTCATCCTGAGTGAGGTAACCCAGACACAGAAAAACAAACATGGTATGTACTGGTATGTACTCACTCATAAGTAGGCAGTAGATGTAAAAGAAAGGATAACCAGACTACAATACACAGCTCCAGAAAAGCTAGGTAACAAAGAGGACCCTAAGAACAACAAAAGAATTTCCCTGGAAAGGGTAAAGAGATGTTATCTCTTGGGCAAACTGGGTATAGGGGGCAACAGTAGATGGAAAGAGATGGGCAATGATAACATCAGAGTACAAGAAGGTCAAGTTGGGGGAGGTAGAGAGGTCAAGAGCAATAAAAGAGATATCTTGACAGAGAGAGCTATGATAGAGTTAGGGAAAACCTTCATGTGGAAATTCCCAGGAATCCACAAGTATGACACCAGTTAATACTCCTAGCAGTCGTGGAGAGGGTGCCAGAACTAGCCTTCTCCTATAATCATATTGGTGACTAACTGTCTTCATAGAACCTTTAATCCAGCAACTGATGGAAGAAGTGGAGATCCACAGGCAACTACAAGGTTGATTTAGGTTGAATCATGATTAATAAAAATTCAGGAACAGAAATTCAGTTTCAACCTGAAGGTCAGAAAAGCAAAAAAACCAGTCACTGGATCTTACCTCAAATTTAGGGTGAAATTGTGATCCTGCCTCCAGGAAACCTCAGAATGAGACTGAATGAGACAGAATAAGAGCTGGATCCTCCATCCTATAATCCTCTCTAGTTCTGGAATTAAGGGAGTGTACCACTACTGCCTGGTTTCTATGGCAAGCTAGTGTGGCTCCTGGGATTAAAGGTGTGTGCCATTGCTGCCTGGTCTATAAGGCAGGCTAGACAGTATGGCAGTTTTACTTTTTTGATCTTCAGGTAAGCCTTGTTTGTTAAAATACAAATGAAAGGCCACTATGAGCTGGTGCGGAGATCCACAGGTAAGTGCCAGGTTGAGTCCAGTCAACGAAAGACAAGAGGGATTTTATGAGCAAGTAAGGTCAAAATCATTATGGGCAAATCCACAAGGACAGCTCACCAGAGTTCATGGAAGCTCAAAGGAGCCTTCAAGGGACCAAATTAGGGCCCCTGAATGTGTGGACAGTTGGATATCCTGCTCTCTACAAGGGGCCCCCTGGCAGTGGCACCAGAATCTATACCTGGTACATGAGGTGGCTTTTTGAAGCCCATTCCCTGTGTTGGGAGGCCTTGCTCAGCCTTGATGCAGCAAGAAGGGGCTTTGTCTTGACTCATCTTAATGTGTTGATGCCTCATTGGAGGCCTTATCCTTTCTGAGGAGCAGATGGGGAATGATTTTTGGGGGAAATGTGAGGGGGTAGGATGAGGGTGCAAGCTGTGGTTAGTATGTCAAAAGAACAAAGATTTTAAAAGAAGACAAACAAAAGTTCCATCAGTCATCTCTTCTCTATTGTCAGTTTCCTTTGCCCTACTATTCTCATTCTCCAAGTATGAACTAAATATTAGATTTTTAAACAGTATCTTTATTATCCCTTCATTACTGGGACCTCTCTTTTTTCTCTATATAAGACTGTTGATATCAGATATATAGTTTTTGTTTCAGACAGATGCTCAGTATATAATGTAGGCAAGCCTGGTAATTCCCATTTTCCCTAAGCTAGACTTGAGTCGTGGTCTCCCATCCTTGGTCTCCTGATTGCTGGGATGACATATACATACCTGAATGCTGGGATGACAGACAAGCACTATCATTCTTCAGCCAGAATTGTTTTAGTATTCAATCCTGTAATGCCCAGGTGAGGCTCTTTGTCTCAATACCATGATTCACAGAAGACTTTATCCTTATTCTAAGAACCTGTGAAGTAATTATCTCTGAAGGTGAACCTTTGCCTATTGTAGACACTATTGATTTGAGTCACCCAACACAGTGTCTGATACCTTTAAATTGCTCAATATTTTCTTATGAGACAGACTTTCATCAAGTGCTGATGAAAGTCTCAAATTCAAGATCATTTGGCCCCAGACTTAGATAACTAAGACTAAAGAAATATGCCACCATACATAGTTCAATACACTTCATTTTAAAATAAATGTGAGGAGGGGTTGTTGTAGCTGGAAGTATCTTTTCTTCTCTCCAGTCTGCTGGACCAGTTTCTTTTCCTCCCAGTGGTCCTCACAGTCACTTTTGAAATAATCACTCAGAGGCTAATATTAACATAATTGTTTGACTGATGGCTCAGACTATTATTGGCTAGCTTTTTCTTATAAATTAACCAGTTTATACTGATCAGTATATTGTTACATGGCCATGGCATTAACTCTGTTCTGTCATCTTTCACCTTAGGCTGCTGCTGGCATCTCTCTTCTTGGGCAGAAATTTGCTTGAGTTTTGGCCAAATGAGCTTCTTTATTAACCAATGGTAATAAAACATATTCCCAGCATACTGAGGGACACCCCACATCAGGCTATTCTAGATGTAATTACAAAGATAAATCTGAAAAGTACAACTTTACTCATACATGTACCAGTTATCTGTGCTTATAATGATACATTATGTTATATATGTAGCAATAGATCTTTTTTAGAGTTTTTAGAATCCTTTCATTATGTGATCATGCTGGATGTTTTCTTTACTGCTTCTATCTTTTATCATTTATTAAAAATTTCCACTTCCTCTCCTCCTCCCATTTCCTTCTCACTTCCCCGACTCTCCCTCCCGCTCCCTCTCCAGTCCTAAGAGCAGTCACTTATGAGTGAGTACATGTCATAATTGTCTTTCTGGATCTGAGTTACCTCACTCAAAATGATTTTTTTCTAGCTCCATCCATTTTCCTGCAAAATTTAAGATGTTATTTTTTCTGCTGTGTAGTACTCCATTGTGTAAATGTACCTATATATTAATAAACCAAATGTCAAATATTTTTGTTTTTAAGTCAAAGAAGGAAAATACTAAAGTAACCAATTTTTCTCCATCACTCTTTGCTCAGATAAATATAAAAAGGCACATATAATATTTTACATATATAATTTTATCTAACATGTGTCAGTTCTGGAAACAAATGTTTTTAAAAAGTATACTACTTTTTGATAGCAAGGATGGTTTAAAGAACTAGTACAGGAGTCATGAAACAGTCTGTGACTGAACTGTTACTTCTGCAAATAAAGTTTTATTGGACTTAGTCATATTCATTTGCATATGACATAAGGCTGTGTTCATTGCTCACATGCAGCAGTGAGGAGTTTAGGCAAAGCCCCCACAATGGCTCCTCCATCAAGCCTTTTACATAGGAATTATGTCACCTCACACTCTACTTTATATGTTTTATTATTCTGAAGATGAGTAATGCTCATAGAATATTTATTTTCTTTTCCTTAATTGTGAATTTATTCTCTCGTTCTTTTTTATTATTGATTTTTTTATTGAGCTCTGCATCTTTCTCTGATCCCCTCCCTGCTTCTCCCTTCCCCCTCAACCCTATCCTAAGGTCCCCATGCTTCCAATTTACTCAGGAGATCTTGTCTTTTTCTACTTACCATGTAGATTATATCAATATATGTCTCTTCTTAGAGTCCTCATTGTTGTCTAGGTTCTCTGGGATTATGATTTGTAGGCTGATTTTCTTTGCTTTATGTTTAAAAACAACTTATGGGTGAGTACATATAATAATTGTCTCTCTGGGTCTGGGTTACCTCCTTCAAAATGATGTTTTCTAGCTCCATCCATTTTCCTGCAAAATTCAAGATGTCATTTTTTTTCTGCTGTGTAGTACTCCATTGTATAAATGTACCACATTTTCCTTATCTATTCTTTGGATGAGGGGCATTTAGGTTGTCTCCAGGTTCTGGCTATGACAAACAATGCTGCTATGAACATAGTTGAGCACATTTTTTTGTAGCAAGGTTGAATATCCTTTGGAGATATACCCAAAAATGGTATTGTTGGGTCTTCAAAAAGGTTGTTTTCTAATTTTCTGAGAAATCACCACACTGATATCCAAAGGAGCTATACCAGCTTGCATTCTCACCAGCAATGCAGGAGTGTTCCCTTTATCTCACAACCTCTCCAGCATAAGTAGTCATCAGTATTTTTGATCTTGGCTATTCTTACAGTTGCAAGTTGTAATCTCAGAACTGTTTTGATTTGCATTTCTCTGATGATTAAAGATGTTTAGCATTTCCTTAAGTGTCTTTTAGCCATTTTAGATTCTTCTGTTGAGAGTTTTCTGTTTAGGTCTGTACTCCATTTTTTATTGTACTATTTGTTCTTTTGATGACAAATTTCTTGAATTCTTTGTATATTTTGGAGATCAGAGCTCTGTCTGATGTGTGGTTGGTGAAGATATTTTCCCATTCTGTAGGCTATTTTTTGTCTTGTTTACCATGTCCTTTGTTTTACAGAAGCTTTTCAGTTTTAGGAGGTCCCATTTATTAAGTGTTTCTCTCAGTGTCTGTGTTACTGGGCTTATATTTAAGAAGTAGTCTCCTGTAACAATGCATTCAAGCATATTTCCCACTTTTTCTTCTATGAGGTTAAGTGTAGCTGACTTTACGTTGAGGTCTTTGAACCATTTTGACTTGAGTTTTGTGCATGGTGATAGATATGGATCTATTTTCATTATTCTACATGTTGATATCCAGTTATGCCAGCACCATTTGTTAAATATGCTTTCTTTTTTTTTATTTGATATTTTTTGCTGCTTTGTCAATATCAGGTGTTTGAAAGTGTGTGGATTAATATCCAGGTCTTCCATTCAGTTCCATTGGTCCTCCTGTTTTTATGACAATACCAGACTGTTTTCAGTACTGTATCTCTGTAGTAGAGTTTGAAGTCAGGGATTGTGATGCCTCCAGAAATTCTTTTATTATTTTGGCTATCCTGGATTTTTTTTCATTTTCATATGAAGTTGAGTGTTGTTCTTTTGAGATCTGTGAAGAATTTTGCTGGGCATTACATTGAATCCATAGGTTGCTTTTGGTAAGATTGCCATGTTTACTATGTTAATTCTATCTACCTAAGAGCATGAGAGACCTTTCTATTTTCTGGTGTCTTCTTTAATTTATTTCTTCAAAGATTTAAAGTTCTTGTCACACAAGTCTTCCACTTGTTTATTTAGAGTTACTCTGAGGTATTATATGCTATTTTTTGACTATTGTGAATGGTGATGTTTCTCTGATTTCTTTCTCAGTGCATTTATCATCTGTGTATAGGAGGGCTGTTGATTTTTTTTGAGTTAAGATTTATTTTCTAATTACCGCATCTTTGAACAGAAAATACAGTATTAGGCATCTATATGTGCATTTCTATGTCCAGCGTCTAAAAGTAACTGGATTTATTTGACAAGTGGATAACTTGGTTTTTGAGTCATTGTAAATTCTCCACTCAGTCTTACCTTTGGTAAAGACAGGCATATTTTACCACCTCTGGAAAGTATCTTCAATGCAGAATCTGCATTTATAAAACTTCAGAGCTGAACTGAAGAAAATGGTCATGGATAAGATTATGCCTGTTTCTCAGGAGGACAGAATTCAGTGAGAAAGCAAATACAGGTGTAAACTTCCACTCCCATAAGAGACAACCTCTGGGGAACGTGTCATGGACAGTTGGCTGAGGATCTTTCTTCACAACTCAGGTTTTCTAGGGTCTTCGTGGCTAAATTTGCATAAGGCACCTTAATGAAATAACTGTTAAGAATGTTTCCAAACCTGTGTCTGAACATCAGCTCTTAGATCAATAATTTCCACAATGTCTATTTATGATGAGGAGAGAGCACAGCCTTTCGCAAATGGAAGCTTTGCATCTGTGTTGCTTGGCTCTGTTTGTTGAGTTGATCGAGTTCCTTTTCTGTTGTGAGCTAATGGTGTAATTATTGAAGCTCGTTCTTTTGAAAGGTGAATTCTAGGATGTTGCGAATTGTTGACAATCACATTGTAAACAAGAACAACTTAGCCCCCCCTTTACGCAGCATGCTGCTGACAATACTGATTAATGGAAACCGAGAACAGATCGTTGTAATGATGGGGAAAAGAGCTCAGAGCATCCCACTGCCCATCAGCATGCAGTTTCCCCTTTGTGCCTTCTTTGTCTTTTCTATTTTAAACTTGAACCATATGGAAAAAAGAAATAAATGATTAGTTTAAATTTGGTTTAAATTATGGTTTTACAAACATATTGATGACTACTGCATTCAACTTAACTGGGAATTAAAGGGCTTGAACTACTGAAGTGTGCGATAAAAATAGGAAGGCTGCTTTGGAGAGAGAAAAGGTTATAATTTTTATTTCTGCTACTCTCTGACATTTTTACTGGCTCATGCCAACTGAATAGCTTTACAGAGAAAAACAAAACATATAAAAGCAAATGGGGATAAAGAGAAAAAAGCTTAAGTGGACCTGTCAGAGATAGAATGACAAAGTATTATAAATATTTGAAATGTTCGGTAAATATGAGGCAGTCAATCAAAAGACATTTAAATATTGAAAGGACCAAGAGTACAATAAAGTTGATCTGGGATATTTCAGTGATACTTGTTTTGTAGCAAGTTTTATTGTAGGTATTTTTTTATCAGACATGAAATTTTTAACACCCAATTTCACATTTAAGTATTAACTTTTATGCATAACATCAAAATGCATGCTGATAATATACAGAGATGAATTAATAAGGAGTATTTAGATTTCTGCCCTTGCTGTTACAATTTAGAGCGGGAACATTCTGTTAAGTTACTACCTGTTCCTGCATACTGTCACAAGTGGACATTCACCAAAATATTTAAAAGCAATGACTGGAAACAACTAACACCACTATACGTGATTAAACAGAGGGTAGGAATTATGTGATTGTATTTATTAATATTTTAAAAGAAAGCTTAGCAGAATATGTCCTCTCTAAAGTAGAAAGTCAAACTGAGAAGGAATCAGATAATAAAAAGGGGATATTGTTGTATGAGGAGCGGGTCCTTTGTTTGTCCTGGCTGTCCAGCTAGCTTACAACCAAAATAATCACACAGAAACTATATTTATTTAAACACTGCCTGGCCCATAAACTTTAACTTCCTATTGGCTAACTCTTACATATTAGTTTAACCCATCTCCATTATTGTGTATTGCCATGTGACTGTGGCTTACCAGCCAGTGTCCGTCTCAGGCAGAAAAACCACGGCTTCTGCCACTCTGCCCTTCTTTCCAGCATTCAGTTCTGTCTACTCCACCTACCTAAGTTCTGCCCTTTCAAAAGGCCAATGCAGTTTCTTTATTCAACCAATGAAAGCAACACATAAACAGAAGGACCTCCTACACCAGGATATTGTGTAAAGACTGCATTTCTAGTTTAATTGCATGTGTTTGCATGCATGTTCAAGTATGGAAATGTGTAATTGAATGTGTGCATGTTGTGTGATGCATGTATTAGTGTATGTGTGTGCATGTGTGTGTAAGTGTGTACACCACTGTGCATTTGTGTGTGTGTGTGTGTGTGTGTGTGTGTGTGTGTGCTGGTATATGTTCATTTGGATGTGTGTGTGGTATGTGTGTAGATATTGGGATGCCACTGATTGGATGCCATTCAGTGGTCAGAGGACATGTGGCAGTTGACCTTCACTTTATACTTTGTTCTGAAGGCAGGATCTGTCTTTTTTCTGCTGCTTCACTTCTTATTTCAGGCTGGCTAGCCTGCAAGCTTCTTGATAATTTTCCTGTCTTTGCAATATTTTAATAGTAAGATACCTGTTCATGAATAATCTTGTGACTATATCAGCTTTTTCCTTGGGATCTAAGAATTCCAACTCAGGTTTTCAGAGTCGAGGAAGAAGTACTTTTACCCAACGATTTCTCAACTCTATAATCATTCTGTTGGTTTGACACAGTGTTCCATGTGTAGCTCTGACTGCTATCAATTTAACTCCGAATGACCTTGAATTTCTGATCCTTCAGGTTTTTCTTCTTAGTTATGGGAAAACAAGTTTATGCCAATATGACAGGTTTTAGATGGTGCTAAGAATCAAATACAAGGATTCATGCATGCTAAACAAACAACCTACCATTTGATTTGATATTCTTGTTTATTTATCTGGGTATCTGTGATAGGGCCATCAGATAATTACACCATCATTATTCATACAATGGAGCCATAAGAAATGTGAGGGATGATTCAGGCATTAGGGTTTGGCAAAAAGAGGCATAATCTATGAGGACTCATGTATTTTGTGAAAAAATGTAATGTAATTACTTGTTACTTGTTTATTCAGTCTCAATTTATTGCAGCATATTTATTATCAAATGCTGCTATTTAGCTTCTCCTAAGGGGAAAAAAAAGGTCAGGATGAAAATGCCTTATAACGCATTCAGTTTAAAATGACTTGCAGAACCACATGGTCTGAAAATCTGCATGCTTTAATAATTTGGCCAGAAGTAAAATTAATTTACAGATATCATTACTGTGTCATTGCTTTACCTAGCAACTCAACCTGTACTTCATAAACTCCCAGTTTAATGAATAAGAAAGTATCTAGGTGACATTTGACCTTCATATACTTAGTACTACTGGCTCACATTGAGGAACATTGTATCCATCTCAAAGTATTGACATAAAGGAAAATAATTATAGTAATTGCAGCCCTAATCCTGCCATGGACAATGATGTCGCCCTACAACTTTTGTTGCTGTTGTGAAGAAAATCATCTGAGAGACAAGAGTTTGTGTCTGTGAGGGATTATCCAATACAAGTGAGTTGAGGAGGAAAGACCTGTCTGAATATGGGCAGCACATTCCACTGACTACATTCCCTGACTGCATGGAAGGGATAAAGCATGACCACCAGCACTCAGCTCTCTCTTCTTCCTGGCTGCAGGTGAACTGTATTCAGCTATTTCAAACTCCAGCCATAGTGACTTCACTTTCAGGATGAACTGAGCCCAATAATTGTGAGCCAAAATATGTTTTTCTTCCTTAAGTTAGATAGACAAGAGACAAGAGTGGGTGAGAGTTGATAAATGCCAGCAAAGAATAATGATAGGTATGCAAATGCCACAATGATGTCCATCATTATTCATACTAACTAAATATATATTAGAGTAGGATAGGTAGGATGTCTCCAAGGTTCCAATGCCTCTAGTCTATAACATCCCCTCAAAAGTCATTTCAAGTAAAATGAAAGTAAGGCCCACTAAAAACAACATCTTCATTCTAGTATAATTTAATAGACTTTTAATGCAGTTTAGTTCCAGTGTTAAAAAACTCAGTAAACTCAATATTGTCTCGGGGTGAGGTGGGGGACAATTTCAGCAACTGAACTTGTGAGATTTACAGGTATGTGTGACAGGCTTGAAATGAATTGAGAAATTCAGACGATGTGCACCCCATGAAACATATATAGCCCTTATTATAGTCAGCCTGGGTACTGGAAGTTAATGCTTCATAGAGGTTATGAGTTGATTTTAACAGAAACTATTAAAGTCTAAACATGCATTCAATTTTTATAGCTCCTTGAGAATTAATCTCCATGTCTGGGCCTGGGCTATGACCATTAGCCAAGTATTGATCTATGGAGCAGCCAAAAGTACCTGAGTTGACTGAAACCTGTGACTCATGTCACCACTAGAGGCCATGCATTAGTGTCAGAGGACCGAGATGTTGTGGGGAGGCATGCCAAACTGGGTAATGTGAATGGCCCCAGAGGGCCATAGTAACAATCTTGCCTGGGGTGCTGCTAAGAACTATGACTGGGGCCATGGGCCTGATGCAGTCAGGATCTGTGTGGAAGTCCCTGGCCCACGTTGCTACTAGGATCCACGTGGATGCCCACAGTCTGAGTCACACTTCATGACCATGTTGTTATCACTGCAAGTGCCAGAAATATTTGGGTGCCCAGTGCTGTCAATTGGGGTCATGGTATCATCCGGACCATGGCTGCAGCTGAGAGCCATGTCTCGGTCTGTGGCCCTGCTGCATTAAGTCTTTATTGACGTCTGTGGTTCGTGAGAGCATCAAAGTCCTTGCCAATACCAGGGTTCTAGGATGTTACCTGGGACCGTGCTGATATCTGAGAGCTATGCTGCTGTGGGGGTCCTGCCGGTCAGGATGATTTATATTGCCACCTGGGACTACGGTGAAATTTGGGCCCTGACTGTTGTCTAGGACCATGACTGGGTTTGTGGTACTACCATAGCCAGTGGCCATATTGATATTTGGGGACTAAGTTGCCACCAAAGGCTACATAGGTGCCTGGGGTCTAGTCCACAATCTGTGGCCATGAGGGCATACAAGTACCATGCTCCCATCACAAACATTCTTTTCTGAGTGGCCTGCACTGTCACTTTTGGCCATGATGTAGTCCAGGCCAGGGATGATTCAGAGGGCCAAGCCTGGTTCTTTGGCCCTACAGTAGCCAGGGTCTGGGGTGATGACCAGGCCTCCTGTTGTCACAAAGGGCCATGAGGAGTTTGGGGGTCTAGACCATGTCAGTGTTTGATAACCATGCTATGCCAGGGCTGATCTGTGTGGCCAATACTGCTTCCTGGAGCCATGAAGACATCTTGGCACAGGCTACTACTACCTAGGGCCATGTCTATGGCCCTGTGGAGGCCAGGGTCTTGCAACCTGTCGCCATCTTGATGCCCAAGGATTCAGGCTGCTGCTGGGACCATACTGATCTGAGAGTGCCATGTTTGGGTCCGTGGTCCTGCTGCAACTGGGATCTGTGGTAATGTTCATGGCTGGTGTTAGCACAGGGAATCAATGTAACAATGCTGTGCTCAGTCAGCCAACCACCCACCCCCTTCACAGGCCCTGGGATGGCTGAATTTGCCCCTTGCTGGGTATTGCAGCAGGCAAGATGGCCCCACCCCTCAGGGCAAAGTTATCCCCAGCACTTGGGAAAAATGGTCCCAGGCCTCACCAGAGGTGTGCACCCCACCTGAGAAGCTCACTAGGTCTGACCCTGTTGTTGGAAACAAAGGTAAGCCAGCCCTGAGGAAATGAAAAGAACAGTTGACCCAGTACTCCCTTGTCTGCCATGTGCTGATGTAGGCGAGGGAAAGATGACCTCTCCTCTCTGCCCCTTGCTACCTGGGACAGGTGAGAGAGCAGGTGAGGTTTACATGAGTGAGGGACCTAGCCCTGCTATGCACCAACTACAGCACATAGGAGAGAAGGCCCTGCTCCCTGTCTGGGCAGCATACTAGAGCTGAGTCTGTTGCCAGAGTTCTGAGGGGAGGGGAGGAGAGTAGGGAAAATTGCCCCCCTTTCCTCATATGCCCCCTACAGCAATCTGGAGAGTGCACCTTGCCTGGGCAAATAGTAGAGCTGGCCCTGGTGATATAAATGTGGGAAACAGGAATCTGAGGGCCCAAGGTGACAGGAGGACTCCACCAGCTCCTTGCTGCATGCTGCATTAGGTGAGCTGCATGCTGCATCGGGAGAGCTTGCCGAGGCAGTATTGGCGAGCTCATGGGGTAGTGATGATGAAGGAAAGCTAGCTAGGTGACCAACCCAGGGACGATACAGGCCCAAATCAGTGTTTTAAGTTGGTCCACCCCAGCATTCATCAGATGAATCTATGAACTGTTAGAGCATGAGAAGGGTACAAACCTACAAATCCAAAAGAGCAGGAACTCCATGTAAGGACATCAACAGGCTATCCAAGTGGAGCCCAGGTGAGAGCCCATTATCCGTGGTATAGGAGAAACCAGAGGCCTCCAGCCAGACCAATGACTCATAGTGAAGTCTTGCAAGTAAAGATGGACAGACTAAAGAGTAAATTGTGTGTCTCAAGAAGCCACAGCACAGTTTCCGTGACAAGATTCTTTTGCTTGTTTTTGTTTTCATTTTTCTTTTGTTTCTTTGTTTTGTTTGGTTCTTGTTTTTCTTTTACATTGGTTTTGTTTTGTAGTGGAGGTTGCCAGGACAGAGGAAAGATTCCTGGGGACAGGGAGATAAGTGAGATCAGAACTCACTATGTAAAATCCATAAATAATGGATAAAAGTGTAAAAAAAGTTATACAAACATTATTTACCTTAAATACATCCAAAAATCTGTCCTGAAGAAAGATCACATAGGAGGAAACCTTAGAAAACATCTTGTTACATTTAGGATTCCTGATTCACTCTCATCAGAATTTCTGGCTCTTCTACACGTTTGTTGTCTTATTTCCACAAAAGTAAAAATTAATCACTTTCCATTAGATTTACCTATATTTTTTGAAATCTTTTTAGATAATTTCACTATGAAAAGCTTGGGGCCTAATTATATATTTTTCTTTGATATTATATAATACCAGGCACACTACGATCCAGAGCAGAGTTGGCAAACTATATTGTATAGGTCAAATGTGCTCATAACTGTCTTTGTATGAATAAATATAAGTGAACTTGTAAATAAAGTTTCACTGGAGCACACACAATAAGGAAAGAATTAATCTCTAAAGCATTAGCTGTCTGTAACCTTTCATATCGACTTGAAGTCTGTGACACTTTTCCAGCCCAAATTAGTGTGTTATCCAATATCAAGTGATCTGTCAAAGAAAGATGTACCTATAAGCAACACTTAATGCTCCCAAAGGTTGCATATATAACATACATGTATGTAATAATAACAATTAAAGAGAAAGGCACCATGAAGTTGAGAGGGAATGATATGGGATTTACCCCTGTATACTGTGATTATTACTAATAAATAAAAAAACTGCTTTGGACCTATATCAGGGCAGAAATTAGGTAGGTGGAGAAAACTGGACTGAATGCTGGGAGAAGGAAGGCAGGGAGAGAGATGTCATGTAGCTGCCAGTGACTGATGCCAGAACTTTATGGTAAGCCACAGACATGTGGTGATACACAGATTAATGGAGATGGGTTAAATTTATATGTAAGAGTCAGTCAATAAGAAGTTAGAGCTAATGGGCCAAACAGTGATTTAAATAATACAGTTTCTGTGTGTGATTATTTCAGGGCTAAGCAGTTGGGAATTAACTAAGTAGCCTTTATACTACAAGGGAACAGGGTGAACACTGCAGTGACTAAATAATATAATTATATTTTAATTAGCTTAAAATAATTAATATTCTGTTAGTGTCACACATACTGATTAAAAAACATTTATTTGGCTTGCACTGCCATGTCACAGTCTGTCACCAAGCAAAGTCATAGAGGTAACGCAAGGCAGGATCCCAGAGGCAAGAATAGAAAGAGAGGTCATGGATAAGTCTTGTTTACTGTCTTGCTGTGCATGGCTTGCTCATCCTGCTTTCTTATAGAGGCCAAGACCACCTGACCATGATTGGTATCACCCATAGTGAGCTGGACCCTCTCATGTCAATAATTAATCAAGGCAATATCCAACAGTATGATTTTTCTTTTTTATTTACTTCAACTAAAATCAGTAAATTTGAATATTATTTATATCTTGTTATAAATGCATATAATGCAAAATTCATGATTATTCTCCATGTATTCTTTTTTTCTATGTTAAATAAAAAGTTGTTACAAACTCAGGTAAATGTGGGTATCAATCACTACATTTTCTGCACAGGGTCCTACTCACCAGGTGGAAATCTAGATATAGCAGAGACTTCCATTTCACATAAAGTTTGCAGGTCAGTGCTGTTTAGGGTTTGTTTGAGAAAGTGAGTCCCTGTGGAGGCAGGTTTTAAGGTCTTACATGCTCATGTCTGACCAGTGGAATGCAGACTCCTTTTACTACCTGTATATCAACATGTAGAACTTTCAGCTCCTTCTCCAGCATTATGTCTGTCTTCATGGCACTATGTCCTGCCAGCTGATAATGGACAAAAGCTCTGAAACTGTAAACTAGCCTCAATTTAATGTTTTCCTTCATAAAATTTGTGGTGGTCATGATGTTTCTTCAGAACAAAAGAAACCCTGAGACAGTCTGTGTCTACTTGATCTCTGACAACTTTTAAAACTCGTTAAACAAAACAAAACAAAGGGCTGGAGATATCTCTCTGGGGTTAAAAACACTGGTTGCTTCTAGTGGATCCTAGTATAATTCCCAGTACTGATATGGCATCTCCCAACCATCTCCAGCATTGGTTCTAGGGTATCTGATGTCCAATTCTGACCTCTAAGAGTATTGTATGCATGTAGCACACAGATATGCATGCAGCTAAAACATGCATGAAAACATGTAATAATAAAAATTTAAAGAGTGAGAAATTGTAAGGAAGTATAGTCAATCCCCAGAAATCCCCTGACTCCTTGGGCATTGTGACCTGTGACCTCTTCAGTATAATGCTTCATCATTGCAAGTTCTCAATGCTGTGAAATAAAAGCAAACAAACTATTGATGCCAGAGGTCACTGGCAAGCACTCCTAAAAGACCCAAATTTTGTTGCTTAATTTGAGTAACACTTATATTTTAATAAGTAAGTGACTATAGAGATGGCTCATGGGCTTACATACTGTACTATTCTTCATGGGGCCTGAGTTTTGTTCTCAGGATGATATAAGTCAAATCACTGTTGTCTGTAAACTTAGCTACAAGGCAACCAACATCCTGTAAGACCTCTGAAGATACTGTACAAGCATGTGCATACACATGACATATAATCATGCCCCTCATTAAAGCCTAAAAAAAATCTATAAAATATAGAAAAATAAAATTTGACTTAAATATTTAGAAACATATAATTTACTGAGATCATTAAGAGAAATTAATAAGAAGTGTTTCTTGTTTTTTTTTTGTTTTAAAGGTGTAGCCTCACAATCTTGTACTTTCTATTTAGCCTCAGCCTCCTGAGAACTGGGATTACAGGTGTGCAGGGATGCACTACGTATCCTGACTCCAGAAAGAAGTCACAGTACATTGCAATTTCTGACCTCAACATGATTTTAAAAATTACCAAAGTCTATTTTTTTCTTTTTTCCAAAGTCTAGTTTGCATTCAAAAATGCAAAGAAATGGGTAAGTTGTCTTGTAGGTAAGAATATGAAAATTTTAAATAATTGATAATTTTAATATTATATTTCACTTTGAAGGTGAATGCATGATTATGAATGGAACATCATACAATAAAACCAAGTTTCAAATCTTATTAAAACACTAATGGTGTATTATTGCTTTGTGTTTGTGCTCTTCTGACCTGGGAAATTTGCTCAGAATGGGTGTATATATAGGACACTTGTTTTATTTTCACTGAGTAAGGTTAGACCCATCTGAGAATGTAAATCAATTTTTTCCTACAAAGCTACTTTAGCTTAAAATATCCTTTGCTTTCCTGTTCTCCATTATTGTCCCTTGCAAATTTTTATTTCTAACCAGAAGAGAAACATCAGATATTTTTATGAATTCGGTCTCCTCTGTAGCTTTACTAGACACTACACAGGGTGGATCCTCTCATTCCTTGTCTCTTGGCTTCTAAGGTGAATTAACAATGTCTAACTTTCAGCAACTTGTGGCTAATGATACTTTGGTAGCCACTGCACAAATCTTGGACAAGGTCACTTGTGTCTCGTCTTAAACATGCAGCAGCTCATGTAAAACTTTTTCAACCCCATTCCATGTGCTGATCCATAGTCCCACCCACCTTTCTGGGTATGTGTGTAGTATATGTGTACTTTAGATTATGTACAGGGTGAGATGTGGCTGGAAATATCCTGGATCAGACACAACTGGGACTTGTGCACTGGGAACATTTGCTTTTGTGTTCATATTTACATATACATGCATATATGTGTGTGTGTTGAGTCCAGAGATCAACATAAAATGTGTACTATGCATATTTGTCCTACTTTGAGATAGAATCTTTCACTGGACTAGAGCTCAATGATTGACTATACTGATGGCCAGTGGGCTTTGGAATCTGTGTCTGTCTCCACCTCCTCTCCCCTTTTTTTAGAATGTGTGCAGCCATGCCTATCTCTTGAAATGGGTGTATTCAAAATTTGAACTCAGGTCACTTGCACAGCAGGCACTGCATTGACTGAATCGACATCCCAATAATGGCTTTCATAATGCATAGGTGCCTCCACTATGGATCAGTTGGTTGCTTTAGGGCTGTCTCACAACTGTTATACCACAGAGATACAGAGAAGCTCCTGTCTCACTTGTCCTGCTACTACCAACCCTGGAGAAAAGGGCAGTCTCTGAGGCTTTGGAGAAGCCTGAAATTGAGTCAATACCTAAGGCATCTGCCAAGAGCTGCAAATAGTAAGTTCTTTCTATTTTTTCTCCACCACCAAAACATGTATCGCCAAGTGTACCTGAACCTATGCACAAGACCCAGTTGTGTCTGACTCAAGATGTTTCCAGTTTCATCTCACCCTGTAAATAATCTAAAGTCTCTGTCTCCTCTCACAGTTTATGGAACAAAAATACTGTGACATTCCCCATGCCCTTTGCATCCTATCAGGACTTTTTTTCTTTCCTGCCAGTAATATTCTCCATCCATGTCAGCCAGGACTATCTCTTTTTGTTATAAAGGTCAGAATAATGGATTTCTAAAAGTCCCTTTTCTCTGGACTGCTTTTTACTAAAGGGGTCATGAAAGTCAGCTTGAAGACTCGGGGCTGATCAATGGCTCTTTGCTTCTAGAAAATCTGTGAGAACTGCAGAATATATAGATTTTCTGAGAAGATTAAATGTTATAAAGTGAGCCAAGGCCTCCACACAGTGCTCACCGCAGGACGATCATTCACTTTGTGGGGCTGTATGATCCTTGTGGTAATTCCTCCATCATCAGGGGAGAGATACCACACATTTCTTAAAAGTCAATTTCTCTGTGCAAAGAATGCTTTTGAGTGTTAGGATGGCTAGAGGCTGCCTCTAAAAAGACTGCTTCAATCTTCCCATCAAATCACCTCTTTGTCTCTTCTGCATAATCCTCTCAGGGTCCCATTAAATCCACTTGCTTTGCCCTCCACACATTCTACCTTTACCTCCTCATGATACCAATTTTGCATCCTCATCTTCTGTGAGAAACATTTCTCCCACCCCCATGTCCTCTCTGCTTCCAACCAACCTTCCAATGCAAACACTTTAATAAATTAATTACCTCTGTCTTTTTTACAGTGGCTTCTAGGTTCTTTATGAGAGATAATAGTTCTCCTAATAAAAACATCTAGTTCTGTCTGTTCTCGGTGTGCTATTGTGCTTATAGATGTTTTGACACCTCTTAAGCGCAAATGAGTTTTGTTTTCCATAAAATAGCTTGCAGCCTTTTAAACTGCTTTATATTTGGTTTCAATTTATTGTATCCCACCTATTCTGGATGGTGGAATCTCTCTCTCTCTCTCTCTCTCTCTCTCTCTCTCTCTCTCTCTCTCTCTCTCTCTCTCTCTCCCCACACGTGTGTATATGCTGCTTCTGCATTTCAGATTCTTTCTTGATCTGGCAAAAAGGAGGATAGCATGTAGAAATTTGGAGGTTCAGCCTCCTTTTAATGAGCAGTGTTTACCAGTATACTTTGGAACTATTTTTTGAGTTGTCAGCATATTGTCAAAGGCATCATCACAAATGTTTAAGCTGGCCATGGCCCCAGTCTTTTCACATGTCCTGTGAAGAATATTTTTTCCCAAACAGTTATCAGGCCCACAACTAGGAGTATCAGTAAAGAACCTTCACAACTTGACTCTCAGCCAAAACCAAGACTGCTTCCACTCTACCAGGTTTTCCTTGAGCTTGGAGCAAATCAGAGCACCTTGAGGGAGATCAGAGATGGTTTTCCTGTCAAGCACAAGGAGGTCTTACCATTATTATTAGTGTAGAGAAACCAGAAGGGAGAACTATGTCCAACTTAAAGCTATTGGTCTTAAGGGAGAGAAGATTGAAGCATGAATCATGTCCTTGGGATGCATGAGCAGTTTTTGTGTCTATTAAGGATTGAACTTTCTGAAAATGCTACAATAAGGAATGATTGTGGCAAAGTTAACTTAGACCCAAATCTCACCATATTCTTTCCATTTGGTACTGTGCTTTCGCAGGTTGGGGAGCCCTTCTTGGAGGATATAATTCTCAGCAATAATTCTGAATAATCTGTTAGTAATGATATGGATTCTGTGGTGTATTTTCCCTCTTGAAATTTATATTGGTAAAGACATTTAGATATTAAATTGTTGAAGGAACGATTGAGCTGCGTCCCGCCACCCAGCTAGCTTTACATCCAAAATAATTACATGGAAACTGTATTCTTTTAAACACTGTTTGGCCCATTAGTTTTCTCCCCTTATTGGCTAACTCTCACATCTTAATCCATATTTAGTAATCTGTGTAGCACCACGAGGTTGTCACTTACCAGGAGAGATCTTAACCTGCATCTGACTCAGAGAGGAGAGGCATGGCGACTGCCTATGGCGATTGCCTGAGGCATCTGCCTGACTCTGCTTTCTTTCTTCCACAATTCTGTTCTGTCTACTCCGCCTACCTATGTTCTGACCTATCAGGCCAAGCAGTTTTCTTTATTAATTAACCAATGAAACAACAGATATACAGATGACCCTCCTCCATCATTGAATGGTTTTCAAATTTTTCACTGAGAATACACAAAGAATTTATGCCTCCTGAGTGTATATACATGATCATATTACATTTTTATGCTTTCATTTTAGATGAAGAAACAGCAATGAGTCCCAAACATTTGCCATGCTTCAATATGTTGTCTGAGATGAAATACAGTAACTTATAAGGCTGTATATATAAAATTTGGTGGCTGGGTTATAATTTAATAATTAAGGTATGTGATTATATTTTCTTGTGCTTAGAAATTTTCAATGAAAGGAAATCTGTGTTGTTTTATTTTTGTTAGGTTGTTGTCATAGGTTACCCCAAATATTTTACATTTTAGACAATGTCAGTCTGCTTCTTTTTTAAATCTAATGTTTGCTAAAGACAGTGATCATTTCCTAAAGAGATCTAGACAAATCAAATGAATTATTCATAGCAAATTAGTCTGCTCACCACTGTTTTGGTATGTCTACAACACACTTATCATCACAAGAGAGCGGCCTGTTATAGAGGAAGTTTTTCCTCATTCAACAAGTAAACATTAGCCATGATGAATGGTTTTACTAGATAGCACAGACATTAATTTGCTTCTAACACAGAAGCAGCAATTCTCCTGAGTGTCTCTGTCAGTATTTACCTAAGATGTGTAAAGAAATAGGAGGAGAAAAAACCCACACAGTGCCCTGGAGCATCAGGAAATTGTTTGTAAATTAGCTAAAATTCTTTGTTCAGGATTCATAGGATGTCAAACTATATTGTTGATTTAAACAAAAACAGACCTCATAATTTTTATGGCAAAATTTAAAGTACTAAATCATGTTTTATGCATGATATCTACATACACACACATACACACACACACACACACATACACACATTGTTTTCTTTCCCTTTGAATGTGTTGGACCTTCACTTTCTGTGAATGAGTTATATTCTCTATCTTCCCTAATAATTTAATTAAGTGTCCTTAGTAGAGAAAAAAATGGATTTAAGGAAGTTAGTTAATCTATGAATTCAGAAATCTGATGGTAGATTTTTCCTATGACTAACTAAAAAAAAGAATGAACATTCACTAGTTTTAGGGTTTGTGCTATTAGCTAGTAAAAATTAAAAGTTCTTATCTGCTTGTCTCTTCTGTTCATATAACATTAGTTCAAATATAATATTTCTCCAAAGACTTTACATATTTATGTATTCACATAGTAAATTTTATAGAATTATTTGCAAACCTGTCTACTGACTGGAGTATATTACACTCCCATTTTGGGAGAATTGTGCATTTTTAACTGTACTTATCAGGTGGTCAGAATTACAACTTACATTCCAGGGCCTAGATATTTGATTTACTGTTTAAGTTCTTATATTGCCCTTAAAGAGAACCAGAGTTTCATTCCTGGAACCTAAGTTGAATTTCTAGCATCTAGGTGGTGTGGTATCTAACTTTCTGTAACTCCAGCTCCAGGAAATCAAAGGCCTTCTTGGAAGCCCCATAGGCACTGTACTCACCTGCACAAATTCACACCTATACATATAATTTCAAATAATAATAATATAATATTGTTAAATTTATGCATGGCTTATGTTGAAAGGCCACATCAAAGACCATTTCTATTGCCTTTTTGATGAACTGCTGTGGAAACTTGCAGTAGCATTCCTAACAGTGTACTCCTTCTACAGAAAACCAGATTAACAGTGTGCTACACGTTGAAACTCAGTTATCCCCATTGTTCTTCCCTGTAATTCATCAGCCTAAACATGATGACTGCTTAGGTTGGAGATCAGAATTGTTTTTTTTTTTTTTTTTTTTTGTTTTTTTTTTTTTTGTTTTTTTTGTTTTTCGAGACAGGGTTTCTCTGCGGCTTTAGAGCCTGACCTGGAGCTAGCTCTTGTAGACCAGGCTGGTCTCGAACTCACAGAGATCCGCCTGCCTCTGCCTCCCGAGTGCTGGGATTAAAGGCGTGCGCCACCACCGCCCGGCTGTGGAGATCAGAATTATAGCAAATTCCTGTCTATAATTTTCTGCAATATGGAAAAATCAGAAAATCATTTGACTGGAAAATATAAACATTGATACTTGTGCCATTAGAGGTTCTATTACTTGAAAATATACATGTCATGTCAGATTGTAGGCAGTTTGAAAGTCCTTTTATTATAAAGTAAATGACATCAGCTAGTAAATTAGTAAGAGTTTTTATTATTGTGATAGAAAACAGGACCAAAAACAACTTGGAAGGAATATTTTATCCAGAGACAACAGAACAAAAACTCAGGGCAGGAACTGAAGCAGAGGCCATGGAGGAATGGTGTGTACTAGTTTATTCCTCAAAACTTTTTCAGCCTGCTTTTATCGACAACTCAGGACTGCCTTCCCAGGGCAGCACCAACCACAGTAGGGTATGACCTATCACAGCAATTATTAGTCAAGAAAATGCCCCTACAGATTTACTGACAGGCTAATGTGATGGGAACATTTTCTCAATTGAGATTTGTCTTCTGGGATAACTCTCTCTCATGTCATGTTGACAAAGAAACTAACCAGGACAGTCAGTACAATCGATGTATTCATTTTCAAGAAGTAAGGAGTCACAGGAAACCAGTGGATTTCCAATACACTTTCTTTCAATGCCCTTCTTTGCTATACATAAGAATATGAAGATTGACTACCTTCATAGGAGAGGTAAGGAACAGAGGGTGAATGTAGGAAGGTGTATGTAGTATGTCCTGTTTTTTTTTTTTTAATTAAAAATATCTGCCTCCTCCCCGTCTCCCAATTATCCCCCTCCATTCTCCACTCCCCCTCCCTCTCCTATCCAGAGAGCAGTAAGGGTTCCCTGCCCTGTGGGAAGTCGAAGTTCCACCCCCCACCTCGATCCAGGTCTAGGAAGGTGAGCATCCAAACAGGCCAGGACCCCCAAAGCCAGTATGAGTAGTAGAGTCCAAATCCAGTGTTATTATCCTTGGCTTCTCAGCAGCCCTCATTGTCTGCCATGTTCAGGGAGACCGGTTTTATCTCATGCTTTTTCAGTCCCAGTCCAGCTGGGCTTGGTAAGCTCCAAATGGATCAGCCCCATCATCTCAGTGGGTGGGAGCACTCCTCGCAGTCCAGACTTTCTTGCTCATGTTTTCCTTCCTTCTGCTCCTCAATTGGACCAATGTGTGGCTCTGTCTATCTCCATCCATAGCCAGATGAAGGTTCCCTCACGGTCCTGACTTTCTTTCTCATGTTCTCCCTCCTTCTGCTCCTCATCAGGACCTTGGGAACTCAGTCCAGTGCTCGAATGTGGGGCTCTGTCTCTAGCTCCATCCCTCGGCAGATGAAGATTCTATGGTGATATGCAAGATAATCATCAGTATGGCTATAGGAACTGGCTTTTTCTGACTCCCTCTCCTCACCTGCCCACGGAACTAGCTGGGGGAGTCTCAATGGATACCTGGGAACTCCTCTAGAGTCAAGTCTCTTAATAATCCTAAGATGGCTCCCTTAATTAGGACATATGCTTCCATGCTCCCATATCCACCCTTCCTATATCCCAAGCATGCCATTCCCCCAAGCTCTCCCTATCCTCCCCTTTACGCTTTGCTCTCCCCATCTCCCCTTGCCTCCAACCCACCCTACCCCCAATATCCCAATTTTTGCATGAAAAACTTGTCTACTTCCAATATCCAGGAGGATTGCTATATGTTTTTCTTTGGTTACACCTTCTTATTTTCTTCTCAAGGATCACAAATTATAGGCTCGATGTCCTTTATTTATGGCTAAAAACCCATTATGAGTGAGTACATCCCATGTTCATCTTTTTAGGTCTGGGTTACCTCACTAAGAATAGTGTTTTCTATTTGCATGCAAAATTCAAGATGTCCTTGTTTTTTACTGCTGAGTAGTACTCTAATATGTATATATTCCAGAGTTTCTTCATCCATTCTTCCACTGAAGGGCATCTAGGTTGTTTCCAGGATCTGGCTATTACAAATAATGCTGCTATGAACATAGTTGAACAAATGTTTTTGTAGTATGATTGGGCATCTCTTGGGTATATTCCCAAGAGTAGAATTGCTGGGTCCTGGGGTAGGTTGATCCCAAATTTCCTGAGAAAACTCCACAATGCTTTCAAAAGTGGTTGCACAAGTGTGCATTCCCACCAGAAATGGATGAGAATACCCTTACCCCCCAACCTCTCCAGCACAGGCTATCATTGGTGTTGCTGATTTTAGCCAATCTGACAGGTGTAAGATGGTATCTCAAAGTTGTTTTGATTTGCATTTCCCTGATAGCTAAGGAGGTTGAGCATGACCTTAAGTGTCTTTTGGCCATTTGGATTTCTTCTGTTGAGTATTCTCTGTTCAGTTCAGAGCCCCATTTTTTAAATGGGTTAATTAGCAATTTGAAGTCTAGTCTCTTGTGTTCCTTATATATTTTAGAGATCAGACCTTTGTCAGTTGCGGGGTTGGTGAAGATCTTTTCCCAGAGGGCTGCCTTTCTGTTGTAGTGACAGTGTCCTTTGCTTTACAGAAGCTGCTCAGCTTCAGGAGGTCCCATTTATTCAATGTTGCCCTTAATGTCTGTGCTGCTGGGGTTATACGTAGGAAATGGTCTCCTGTGCCCAAATGTTGTAGAGTACTTCCCACTTTCTCCTCTATCAGGCTCAGTGTGTTCCAATTAATACTGAGGTCTTTAATCCATTTGGACTTGAGTTTTGTGCATGGTGATAGATATGGATCTACTATCATTCTTCTACAGGTTGACATCCAGTTATGCCAGCACCATTTGTTGAAGATGCCCTCTTTCTTCCATTGTGTACTTTTGGCTCCTTTATCAAAAATCAGGTGTTCATAGGTTTGTGGGTTAAGATCCGGGTCTTCTATTCGATTCCATTGGTTGACTTCTCTGTTTTTATGCCAATACCAAGCTGTTTTCAATACTGTAGCTCTGTAATAGAGTTTGAAGTCAGGGATGGTAATGCCTCCAGCAGTTCATTTATTGTATAAGATTGTTTTGGCTATCCTGGGTTTCTTGTTTTTCCATATAAAGTTGATTATTGTCCTCTCAAAGTCTGTGAAGAATTTTGTTGGGACCTTGATGGGGATTGCATTGAATCTATAGATTGCCTTTGGTAGAATTGCCATTTTTACTATGTTGATCCTCCCAATCCAAGAGCAAGGGAGATCCTTCCATTTTCTGGTATCCTCTACAACTTCTTTCTTCAGAGAATTAAAGTTCTTGTCAAATAGATCCTTCACTTCCTTGGATAGAGTTACCCAAAGATATTTTATGCTATTTGTGGCTATCATGAAAGGTGATACTTCTCTAATTTCCCTCTCTGCTTCCTTATCCTTTGTGTATAGGAGGGCAACTGATGTTTTGGAGTTGATCTTGTATCCTGCCACATTACTGAAGGAGTTTATCAGCTGTAGGAATTCTTTGGTGGAGTTTTTGGGGTCGCTTATGTAGACTATCATATCATCTGCAAATAACAAAAGTTTAACTTCTTCCTTTCCAATTCGAATCCCCTTGATCCCCTTATGTTGTCTTACTCCTATTGCTAGAACCTCAAGCACCATATTGAAGAGATAAGGAGAGAGTGGAGGGCCTGGTCACATTCCTGAATTTAGTGGGATGGCCTTGAGTTTCTCTCCATTTAATTTGATGTTAGATGTTGGCTTGCTGTAAATAGCCTTTATTATATTTAGCAATGACCCTTGTATCTTTAATCTCTCCAAGACCTTTATCATAAAGAGATGTTGAATTTTGTCAAATGCTTTTTCAGCATCTAATGAGATGATCATATGGTTTTTATCCTTTAGCTTATTTATATGATGAATTACATTGATAGATTTTCACATGTTGAACCAGCCCTGCATCTCTGGGATGAAGCCTACTTGATTGTAGTCGATAATTTTTCTAATGTGTTATTGGGTTTGGTTGGCCAGTATCTTATTGAGAATTTTTTCCGTTTATTTTTTTATTAAAAATTGCCATTTCCTCCCCTCCTCCTCCCCTTCCCTCACCTCCCCTCCACCCATACCCCTACTCCGTCCCTCTTCAGGCCAAAGAGCCATCAGTGTTCTCTACAATATGTTGAGTCCAAGGTCCTCCCAACTCCCTCCAGGTCCAGGAAGGTGAGCAACCAAACTGACAAGGCTCACACAGAGCCTGTCCTTATCTTAGAGACCAAGCACATCGCCATTGTCCTTGGCTTCTCGGTCAGCCTCCACCATTAGCCACTTTCATAGAGTCCGGTTTGGTCGGATGTTCCATCAGTCCCATTCCAACTGGACTTGGTGATCTCCCGTTAGTTCTGTCCCACCGTCTCAGTGGGTGAACGCATCCCTCATGGTTCTGACTTTCTTTCTCATGATCTCTCTCCTTCGGCTCCTCATCGGGACCTTGGGAGCTCAGTCCGGTGCTCCAATGTGGGGCTCTGTCTCTATCTCCATCCATCGCCATGTGAAGGTTCTATGGTGATATGCAAGATATTCCTCAGTATGGCTATAGGATCTGGCCTTTTCCGGCTCCCTCTCCTCACCTGCCCAAGGAAGTAGCTGGGGGCATCTCCCTGGATACCTGGGAACCCATCTAGAGTAAAGTCTCTTGACAACCCTCAAATGGCTCTCTTAATTAAGATATCTGCTTCCCTGCTCCCATGTCCCCCCTTCCTATATCCCAAGCATCCCCTTCCCCCAAGCTCTCCCCTTCACGCCCTTCTCCACCCATCTCCCCTTGTCCCCATCTCACTCCACCCCCAAGTTCCCAATTTATGCCCAGTTTTTGCGTTAATGTTTATGAGTGAGTTTGGCCTGTAATTCTCTTTCGTGGTTGAGTCTTTGTGTGGTTTAGGTATCACGGTAACTGTAGCTTCATAAAAGGAATTTGGCAATGACTCTTCTGTTTCTATATTATGAAATACCTTAAGGAGTATAGGTATTAGGTCTTCTTGGAAGTTCTCGTAGAATTCTGCATTGAAACCATCTGGTCCTGGGCTTTTTTTTTTTTTTTTTTTTTTTTTTTTTTTTTTTTTTTTTGGTAGGGAGGTTTTTGATAACAGTTTCTAAGGCTGTGCGATTATCAGGACTATTTAGATTGTTCACCTGGTCCTGGTTTAACTTTGGTATGTGGTACTTATATAAAAAACTGTCCATTTCTTTTACATTTTCCAATTTTGTGGCATAAAGGCTTTTGTAGTAAGATCTAATGATTCTCTGAATTTCCTCTGTGTCTGTGGTTATGTCACCCTTTTCATTTCTGATCTTATTAATTTGCTTGTTCTCTCTCTGCCGTTTGATTAGTTTGGATAGGGGTTTGTCAATCTTTCTCCAAGAAACTCTCTCCAAGAACCAGCTTTTGGTTTCATTGATTCTTAGGATTGTTTTCTGTGTTTCTATTTTGTTGATTTCTGCCCTCAGTGTGAATATTTCCAGTCTTCTACTCCTCCTAGGTGAATCTGCTTCTTTTTTTCTAGAGCTTTTAGGTGTGTTGTTAAGTCTCCAATGAGTGCTTTCTCCGTTTTCTTTAAGTGGGAACTTAGTGCTATGAATTTTCCTCTTAGCACTGCTTTCATTGTGTCCCATAGGTTTGAGTATGTTGTGTCTCTGTTGTCATTGAATTCAAGAAAGACTTTAATTTCGTTCTTTATTTCTTCCTTGACCCAGGTGTGGTTCAGTAGTTGACTGTTCAATTTCCATGAATTTGTAGGCTTTCTGGGGGTAGCGTTGTTGTTGAATTCTAATTTTAATCCATGGTGATCCGATAAGACACAGTTTTTTTTAACTGTGGAAGTTTGTTTTGTAACCGAGTATGTGGTCAAATTTTGAAAAGGTTCCGTGAGCTGCAGAGAAGAAGGTATATTCTTTTCTATTTGAGTGGAATGTTCTATAGATGTCTGTTAAGTCCATTTGTTTCATTACCTCCATTAAGTCTTTTAATTCTCTGTTAGGTTTCTGTCTGATTGACCTGTCCATTGGTGAGAGAGGAGTGTTGAAGTCTCCTACTATTTGTGTGTGGTTTGATGGCTGCCGTGAGTTCTAGTAATTTTTCTTTTACATAAGTGGGTACTTTTATATTAGGGGCATAGATATTCAGGACTGAGATTTCATTCTGATGGATTTTTCCTGTTATGAGTATAAAGTGTCCCTTTCCATCTCTTCTGATTGATTTTAGTTTGAAGTCAACTTTGTTAGAAATTAGTATGGCCACATCTGCTTGTTTCTTAGGACCATTTGCTTGATAAACCTTTTCCCAACCCTTTACTCTGAGTAGAGGTCTGTCTTGTGGTTGAGGTGTGGTGTGTTTCTTGTAAACAGCAGAATGTTGGATGCTGTTTTTGTATCCAATCTCCTAGCCTGTGCCTTTTTATAGGTGAATTGAGTCCATTGATATTCAGTGATATTAATGACCAGTGGTTGTTAACTCTGGTTATTTTTTTCTGGTAGTAGAGTTTGTATGTTACCCTTCTTTGAGTTGTGCTGGTGAAAGGTTGCTAGATGCCTGAGTTATTGTGGGCATTGTTGGACTCCTTGGTTTGTGATTTTCCTTCTATTACTTTCTGCAAGGCTGGATTTGTGGCTTTGTATTGTTTAAATCTGGTTTTGTCCTAGAATACCTTGTTTTCTCCATCGATAGTGAATGCAAGCTTTGCCGGGTATAGTAGTCTAGGCTTGCATCCATGTTCCCTTAGTGTCTGTAGCACATCTATCCAAGCTCTTCTGGCTTTCATGGTTTCCATTGAGAAATCAGGTGTAATTCTAATAGGTTTCCCTTTATATGTTACTTGACCTTTTTCCTTTGCAGCTCTTAATATCTGTTCTTTATTCTATATGTTTTGTGTTTTGATTATTATATGGCATGGGGATGCTTTCTTTTGATCCAGTCTATTTGGTGTTCTGTAGGCTTCTTGTACCTTCATAGGAACATCCTTCTTTAGGTTGGGGAAGTTTTCTTCTATAATTTTGTTGAATATGTTTTCTGGGCCTTTGAGTTGTAATTCTTCTCCTTCTTCTACCCCAATTATTCTTAGGTTTGGTCTTTTCATGGTGTCCCAGATTTCCTGGATGTTTTGTGTTAAGAATTTGTTAGATTTGTTTTGTTCTTTAATCTGTGAATTTATTTCCTCTATAGTATCTTCAGAGTCTGAAATTCTTTCTTCCATCTCTTATATTAGGTTGGAAATACTTGTCTCTGAAGTTTCTGTTCATTTACTCAGAATTTCCATTTCTAGTCTTCCCTCGGATTGTCTTTTCTTCATTACCTCCATTTCATTTTTCAGGTCTTGTACTGTTTCCTTTACCTGTTTGATTGCTTTTTCTTGTTTTTCTTGGGTATCTTTGAGAGATTTATTTATTTCATCTACGTTTTGGTTTGTCATCTCCATTTCTTTTATGGCAGTTTTTTACCTCCTGTTTAACGTCCTCTATTATTTTCATAAAGTACTGTTTAAGGTCGGTTTCTTCTAAATCTTCTGGAGTAGGGTGTTCAATTCTTGTTGTTTCGGGATGTCTGGATTCTGGTGATGTCATGTTGCCTTTCATGTTGTTGGAGTTCTTGCATTGGCGTCTGCCCATCTCTTCCTTCAAATGGAGCCAGAAGGTGCTTGGTGTCTTAGACCAATCTTTGCTGTGACTGAATCTGGTTGGATCTCCTCAGTGCCAGAGCAGGAGCTATTCCTTGCGGCACAATCTGAACGAGCCCGCACTCCCTTGCAGGAATCCTAAGACCTGCCTGGATTCCAGAGTCTGACCCCTTTGGGTGGATGGCCTTAGTACAGGAGCAGGATACTGGAATACACTAGGGAAGGCTTGGGAGAGGCAGGGAAGGGAGAAACAAAGATAAGCCTGCAGCAGGAGCTGGGGGAGGGGGTCTGTGATCTCTTCCAGGGCAGGTTGCCCCAGGGTCGGACACACTCACCAGTCCAGATGCAGCTCCACTGCACCGGATCAGGGATTCCTGGCAGCCCAGGGCCGCCCCCTGGACAAAAGGGCTGGTTTTTGTTGTTTTTGCTACTGGATCCTGGTACAGTGCTTCCATTCTTTTGGGGTTACTGAATGAAAAAACTTTCTCTGTTATGCTAATGTGAACATGGGAACCTGTATAAATAATTATGTCAGAATAGAGTAGAAGCAGGCACTAGACATCCTAAGCATGAGACTTAATGGTTGATACCTTTCAGGTGCCAAATACTTTGGGAACAAAGAGGGAAGGAAGCTGAATTTGATTGTGTGGTCAACAATTCAACTTATGGTGGCATCATAGCTCTATTAGAAAGTGGCAGATACACTCTCTAGTACAGCCTGTTGGTGATCTCATTGACCTGTTGGTAAATGCTTGTGCCTGGGGAGTGTGTTATCTCCATTGCCGCAGGAAGATTGCTCAGATACTCTATATTTTTGATCCTCTATGATATCACCCTTCATAATAAAATATAACCTTAAATTTCATATCTCTTGTAAGATCTGTGAGCTAGAATTTTCCAATATGCAAGGGGCTATTCCTGCCAAATGCAAAGAACACAGTAACTGTGTGGTTATCCTCAGGCCTATGTTTAATATTTATAGCTACTGTTATAGTTCTTGATGTGAAAACATAACATAAGGGAAATAATCTTACCATTCTGATAACTGTTTTTATAATGAGTAGATAGAATTAGGATCTGAAACCAAGTATTTTTCTGTCTTGTCTTCTGCCAGATTAAGTTCCTACTGTAGATAAGAGGGAACTTTGTGGTCAACTCTGCTGTGGGGATGGGTTTCAAAGATGATCACTTTAGGTAAAAACAAAGCCTGGAAATTAATCAAGACTTACATTGTCAATAGTAGGACACAACTAATTGACTTAAAGCAGAATGGCAATTCATTGGCTGCTCTATCAAGAATGGGAAGAGAAGAAGCACTGTCACAGTGAACACAGGTGACCCGTGAAGATATTTCTGTAATAACTTGGATGAAACGTGATTAGACTAGAAAGGTCACAGATAGTAAAGTTTCTAAAGTCAAAGTAAAATGTCAAGATACTATGAAGTTTTTATATAAAATTGCTCATATAATTTAAAGCAATCAAAAACTTTTCAAATTACTGAAGGAAAACAGACTCCTCTCTCTCTCTCTCTCTGTCTCTCTCATATATATATATATATACATATATATATGAGTATATATATGTATATATATATATATATATACACACACACACACAGACACACACACACAAACACACATGCACCCATGATCACCTATTTTTGAAAAAAATACAACCCCATCACTTAGTTCAAATTAAGAAAAAATTCATGTGTGTGTATCACACTATCCTAAGCTGTTTTAAATAAGACTATAATAACTTGAAGTATAAGTATAGCTTTAGCTACAGAGAATATAGGACCAGATCTTCAATTCCTGCATCCTCTGAGAGTTTCTTCTTAATTCATTGTGAACAAACTCTACAGTGGGTATCCTTAGACACTGCTGTATTTATTATACTCAAGAGTTCATGATTTCTAACTTTTCCACAGTTGTACCATTAATCTCCTCTCTTTTTCTCCCTCCTTCTCTCTCTTTTTATTTTAGCCCCCTTTGTCTTCCCACAATAAACAATTAATAGGTAATATCATAATTTAGTTAGACTTGCATTTCCTACAGATGAATAGAATCAATCATCTTTTACCTTGCCTATTACATTTCTATGGATTTTGAGAGGAATTCTTAGTCAAGGACTTCAGCTACTATTCAGTTATTTATTTTACTGTAAGTATAGCTGAGTTTTATAACATATTTTGCATATATTAACACTTCATACACCTGTGACTTCAAACACGTTTTCTCTTTATCCATTAATATTTTACTCCTTGTGATGTTTCTTTTGCTAAATATATTTTTTCATTCTCTAGTTCTATATGCTTATCTTTGTTTTTCTCATTCTTAGTATTTTATCTAAGAAAATAAATATTTTCATCTATGTTGTAAATCTCTTATTTTTCTAGTCAAAGTTTTACAGTTTCAGGTTTACATTTAAATGATACAAATTGTAATTTATCATTCAATATGGTATAATGCAAACATATAATTTCAGTATTTTGTTTGTAGGTATTAGGTTTCCAGTATCATTTACTGAAAAGATTTTTTTCTTCATTGTGTGTGAGTCCATTTTGATGTTCACTGTATTGCTTTGCTTATTCTGTAAAGGTAATTTTGTGTCTATCTTTGATCTGGGAATGTGAAGACTTCAACTAATTTTATTCTTCCTGGTTAAAAAAAATTCAGAATTTTATCTTGTAATTTTATGGCTCTATTTACATTTCAGAATTGATTCTATTTCTTTGAAAAAATGTCATTGAGTTGACCTGTACAATAATACGTGAAAATGAAGGACATTGTATTGAGAGAGATGAATGAGTCTCTGTAACATACATCGTCTAAACCAGTGGTTCTCAACCTGTGAGTTGCAATTCTTCTGGTGTGGAAAAACCTTCTCACAGCGGTTGTCTAAGATGATCAGAAAACTCAGATATTGCTGGGCGGTGGTGGTGCACGCCTTTAATCCCAGCACTCGGGAGGCAGAGGCAGGCGGATCTCTGAGTTCGAGGCCAGCCTGGTCTACAAGAGCTAGTTCCAGGACAGGCTCTAGAAACTACAGGGAAACTCTGTCTCGAAAAACCAAAAAAAAAAAAAAAAAAAAAAAAAAAAAAAAAAAAAAAAAAAAAAAAAAAAAAAAAAAAAAAACGAAAACTCAGATATTTACATTACAATTTATCACAGTAGCAAAATTACAGTTATGAAGTAGAAAAGAAATAATTTTACAGTTGGGTGTCACTACCATGTAACGAACTGTATTTAATGGTCTCAGCATTAGGAAAGTTGAGATCCACTTTTGCCCTAAGTCAATGACATGAAACATCTGAAATAAATTAACTCTGACACAGAAAAAGAGTATAATGATGGGGCCATAAGAGAGTAAGAAAGGCAGTTTGTCTAATTCCCTAAAGTTTCAGTTGTGTGAGATGAATTAAGTTCTGCAGCTCTGCTGAACAAGGAATTTCCTCTTGTGCTCCATAGTTTAGTAAAGTGTACCCCTTTATTAAACTATTTGGAGAAAGTGACCTGAAGTTAATGAAAATACCCTTCCTAGATGACCATTAATGAATAAATGGATAAGGAAAATATGGTGAATTTTCACATTGGAATATTGCTCAACTGTTCAAAAGCATGAAATTGTAAAACTCACAAGTAAGTGGATAAAACCAGAAAAAACTTAACCTAAACGAGAAGCAAAAAGACAAGTATGGTATATATGTACAGATGGTAGCTTTTAAGTCTTCAATAAACAGACTAGAGTTTATTTAATCACAGAGATTAGGTATAGAAGCAGGGACTATGGAAGAGGGAAGTATCTCCTTAGATGGATGTGAGGGGAGACTAGAATGGGAAGATCAAGTTGGGAGTGGGTGAAAGAGAGTGTAAGGGAGGCAATATGGGGCAGACAGCTAAAGATAAGGGTAATTTGAGGTATAACATGGAAACATAATACAGCAAACCTTTTGAAATGTATACATGTATCAAAGAAATCTAAGTAGGAGCCGCCAAGTAAGAGGAGAGGCAAGGACCCAACTAGCCATCTTTTTCCTCAAAAATGATACATCCAGTGTCAGATAGATAAACTGAATTATATCTAATTGAGATGTTTGCCAAAGGGACCTCATAGAGACCTCCAAGGAACCTTGGTTGTTGCCAAGGCTGTTGGTTGTTCTCTACAAACTGATTGATGTCAAAGTACTATTGCTGAAGACAACATCTACATAACTCATTGAACATGGAGAAGTTGATCTGGTGGCTGGTTCTTTTCAATTTTTTTCCTGCTTGTTTTGTTCTAAACTGTTTGTTTATTTTAATTATATCCTACTTTATTTTATTATATTTTAGTTCCCTGTTTTCCCTCTAATAAGAGACAAAGAATTTGGTGGGTGGAGTAGTGGGGTGGATCTGGGAGGATTTTGGGAGGAGAAACCATAATTATAGTATATTATATTAAAATATTTTTAGATTTAAAACAATAAAAAATAAAGAAAATGACCTTTTGTTTCTCCTTCTTCCTCCACACCCACACCAGGCCATCTGCAATGTGCTTTTTCATATCTCCTCTCTCTCTCTCTCTCTCTCTCTCTCTCTCTCTCTCTCTCTCTCTCTCTCTCTCTCTCTCTCTCTCTGTCTGTCTCTCTCTGTCTCTGTCTCTCTCTGTCTTTCTTTCCTCTTTCTCTCTCTCCATATATATACATATATGTATGTGTATATATATATATATATATAGTGCTCTTTGCATTCAGTTCTCCCCTTATTAGAAGATGAGTACTATTTTGACTTTATCAACAGAAAAGATATCTTATTATAGAGATCCTGATTATTTCTTATCTCCAATTGATGTTTTTAAAATACTGAATCCAAATCTGGGGTATTAGTACTATACATCACACTTACCATAACAAACCTACTTATAAAATAAATCAACATACATAAATATATATATATATGTATACACTATATGTATTCACATTAATATACAGACATACACATAGATAATTTACATACTATTCTCTCTAAAAATTTGTCAACAATTGTTTTAAAAAAGTAAATCTTACTTTTACAGAGTAGAAGTACTATGAACCATTTCTCTGAGAAATGAAATAGATGTGTCCTCAAACCACTGTTGAGTAAAAAGGGAAATAAATTTTAAATGTCGGTCACAAGATATTTAGGGAAAGATGGTAGTGTAAACACTTCATATGAAAACTAATCATCTGTGAGGAAACTAATGCAGATAAAAATGAAGACTTCTATTTCACAGAAAGGAAGACATGATCAAACTCATAGTGATTTATTTCCCAGACTTTAGAGTTAAGTTCAGCAACTAGAGATAAAAGATCTGTGAAAGATTTTCCTACAAGTCCTTTAAGTTTAGACTTCCCTGTCATTCCCAAATTATTTGTGGTCTTTGAGGCATTTTACTCAATGACTTTCTCTTTTACTGCCCCCCTTTCTCTACTTCTTTGCTCTTCTTTTTCTCCACTTGTTCCTCTTTTCTGCTTAAATATTATGAAAGTATGTCTTGCATGATTTGAAAACACTTCGTGTTGGATCTCTGAAACAGACTTTTTAAAAAGCCCAGCCTTGGCCAATAGAAGAGTTAGAAATAGCTAATAGATACATGTATGCACATGTGTATAGCTGAATGTTTTTCTCTGCCCCAGTGGTCCTACTGGACCAGTTTCTTTCCCACTCATGGGTCCTCACAGCTGCTCATGATGGACTTTGAGAGCTTGTTTGGAGGTTCTAGCAGGGGCATGTGGCTACCTTCGACCAAAAACTGGTCCTCCTCTATTCGGGAAAGGTTGTTTTCTTCAACCGAGCATGCAGCTTTGGGAGGGGCGCACATGGAGCTGTGAGGGAGGAGGGGACACCCTTCTAGCAAGCTAGGTCAGCCAAATCAACCCTGGCAATGAACGGGGTGACATATGTTACAGCCGGATAACCCTCACATCCCACAGCTGCTTAAGAAATAACCACTCAGAGGCTTTTTGTCAATTACAATTGCTTGGCCAATGACTAGCTCTCACAATTAAAATAAGCCATTGCTAATAATCTGTGTACTGTCATGAAGTTGTGGTTTACTGGTGATGCTCCAGCATGTTACTCCTTAGGCAGGGACATGGCGTCTCTGACCCTGCCTTTTTTCTCTCTCCTTTTGTTTGAGAGACCTTTGGAGTCCACCATGTTCAGCTGAGGTCTGCCACTGCTACAGGACAACGTTCTGTACCATGGCACTCAATGAGAGATATGAACTAGGAAGCTGGTTTTGACTCTGTTTTTGAACTTTTTCTGAAGATCTCTCAGCTTTTATGTGGAAATTCTTGCCCCACGTTTGGTTGCAAATATAACTGAATGCTTTTCTCTGGCCCACTGGCCCCCCTGGACCAGTTTCTTCCCATTCACAGGTTGCCAGAGTCACTTATAAAATGACTACTCAGAGGTTTAATAACAATTATCATTATTTGGCCAGTGGCTCAGGCATATTACTAACAAGCTCTCACAATTAAATTAGCCCATTTCTAATAATCTGTGTATTGCAACAAGGCTGGAGCTTACTGGTGAAGCCAATGACTCCTTTGGGCAGCAACATAGCATCTCTGACCCCACTTCCTTCTCTTTGCATATTTATTTTTTTCTGGCCATTCCCTGAAACAGCTTCATTCCTCAACCAATAAACTCAATACATATTTACAACATATAAGACATTCATGTCACATGTGAATATACACACAAGTTTATGTGTGCAAGAACTTTTGTGTGTGCATGTGTGTGTACACACTTGTGTGACACAGAAACAAAACATAGCGAAGGCAATATTTTGTTATTAAAATGAGCTGATTTGAGAAATCATTCATTCATTATGATATAGAGACAAAGTGGAGTATTCTAAAATCAGTCTTATAAAACATTATGTATACTTGAAATAATTTCGCTTCCATAGGACAATATGATTCTCTGAATTCATTGTCTGTGACAGCCACATTGCTGACTAATGCACATTCCATCTTTTCTTTTCTTCCTAGAATATCACCTTTCAGACAACTCTGTGAAAATAATAAAATATAGTTTGAGCAAATTGATGTGACAAAATAAAGAAATTAATTTTATTTATCATATTTTCCAGTTTTCTAATGTTCCCCTTTAATCATTTTTTCCTTTGCAAACTTTATTTGAATTAAGTAAACATATTACATTTATACCATGTGTACTAACTTTTGTTTGGATCTATTAAATGTCCCCAATTTCTTTCTTCTGTTATATTGAAAATAAATTATTTTCTCATATAATATATCCTAATTACAGTACCCCCCAACTTCTTCCAGTTCCCACCTACCCCTCTACCGTCTGAAACTACTCCCTTTTCTTTCTCCCACGAGCACTTTTAAGCCATAACAACAAAAAAGAAAATAAAATATAATAAGGTAGCAAAAACTATCATATCTAAGTTGGAAAAGGCAATCCAACAAAATGAAAAGACCCATAGGAAAAAGCATAAGAATCAGAAATGCACTCATTCAAACAAAAGTCCTATGAAAATGCTAAACTGAAATCTATAATATATACTCAGAAAACCTGGAATAGAGCCATATAAACCTTGAGCCTGTTGCTTCAGTTCAATTCCTTTAAATGTATTTTAAAATATTACCTTTATTTGGGTAACTTTTAGAGTTCAGATGTTTCTTTTACATGAAACATCAAATACAAAATAATTTTATAAATTTTTATTAAACTGTTGGAGAAACTGTATGTTTATGTTTTCTGAAATTTTAGGTGTTAAATGCAGGTTTGTATGTGCTGGCTACCACTAAGCCATATCTTCAGCCCCGCAGAAGTGTTTTTTATCAGGTGCATAATAAAGCATACTATGATTTAACCTAAAATTTAAATAGTGGAAAATTATTTACCTCTTTAAACATACTACTTTTACATACTCCAACTGCTCAGAAAGCAGTGCCAATGTTACAACTTTTTTGTAGCTGATATGTGATGTGATATTCTATGTCTTAGTGGGAAAGGTAGAAGATTCTCTTGTAGTTTACTTTGTTGCTCAGTATTCTCAGTTTATTTGCTTTTCCACTCAAGGTTTCTGAGGCTCTGTCTGGGACTTGAATTATGAATTTTGCCACAACATCTAGACAACATTTACCCAAATGGAATCTGGTGATCAGTACCTCGTTTCCTGCTGGGGATCATTCTAGCTGTGCACACAATAGTACAACTGAACTGTCTGGTGCATTTTGTGTGAATGATGTTATTATGAACAACCCCAGCCATTTGGCAGCTTTTGTGTTCCAAAATTCATGCATTTCCTGTAATTTCAATTTAAATATTGATATTCTCAATCTTTATTTTACTCATTTTTATTGTTCCTTAAATGATGTCTTAGGTAGAAATTCATTTTGGGTGAGTCATATACATTCCTTGAACTTTCAAATTTTGGCTCACAGAGCCCACACTTTATCAATTAAGAGACATTGTAAAGCATGCATATGAAATGATTTATCATGGAGGTTAGCATGTCACAATAGCAACCTCTATCCTTTATGAACTTGTAGATAAAAAATGCTGAGAGTTGGGTGTGTTTGTGTATGCATTGTCTGAACTTTTAACAGATAACAGAGTGTAATTTGTCTTATAATAATGTACCATCTTTCAACAAATTGAAGATTCTCCTGGTCATGGTGGGAATTTTGAGTTTTCCTAGATGGAAAACTGTGTGTATATTACAAAAAATAATCATTTTCTTGTTGATCTACTTTAAATATTTTATATTTCTGAGCTCACAAATAT
This sequence comes from Arvicola amphibius, assembly GCF_903992535.2. NCBI lineage: Eukaryota > Metazoa > Chordata > Mammalia > Rodentia > Cricetidae > Arvicola > Arvicola amphibius. Next base: position 68,846,439 of record NC_052048.2, on the reverse strand, counting down.
TGTTTTATTTACTCACATACTAGTTAAGCATAATAAGTTATAAAAATACACTGAGAGGCACATAGGAAGTGAAGAATAAGTGGAGATGTTGGTCATCATACACCTTCTTCAAATTCTTCTTTGTATCTAACCACATGCATTGTACAAAATCATTGGTATGTTTTTTTTATTTAACAATCTAATGAATAATACTTCTTAGATACAGCTATGAATATGAATCTCCTCAAACTAACATGCCCAAAGTTTTTATGTATCTTGACTTTTCTGGGGTTCTTTATTGGAATGATCATATTGTTCTTGCTCAAACCTTTTAAAAAACGTTTTCTGGGTTACATTATGATTTCAGTCTACATCCCAATGATACAGGAATTCCTGCCTGATCCTTTCACTACAAAGGCAACAGCTCCTCTCATAGACAACACAGGGAGAGTGTCCCCATGGTTTCTCTTAGGCAGGCACTTTAAATAGCATAAAAGTTGTCACAGAAGTTGATTTATCATTACCATTCAGCATCACCCAAATAATTTTGTGTCCACAACTATAAAGGAAAGATTGAAGTAAGAGAATACAAAACAGCAGGGAGAAGTTTCCATAGATGAACATGTAAAACATCAGTGGAGAGATTGGCGTCTCTTTCCCTTCCTGAGCTTAAACCAACCAAGTGGTCATTCTTGGAAGCTCATACCCTATGAATCTGGGAGAAATGGCTTCTGGGTTAATGACCAATTAAAGGTCACCAGCACTCTTGTCTGCACACTTGTAACTTGGAGCTAAGCCACAGGAAAGACTCCAAGTTCCTTGATTTCTCAAATTTGATCATTTCACTCTTCACTTTAACAGAAATAGACAGTCCCCAGCTCTTAGTTATTTCACATTCAAGTCAGAAAATAAATGTAAAGATCACTTAAAATCATTTGCAACATGCATTTATATACCAATTGTAAATTTTGTTCATCATTTTCCCAATTTGTATCTGGAATTTTTCTGATTTTGATTATCTATTACCACTACTACATATCTTCCCTTATCTGATATCTTCTAAAATAATTAATCACAGAAATGTTCACCAAAGAACCACCCCATGTGATTTATAGCACACACAGTTTATTAGCAAAATAAACTTGTTTTATGACTCTGGAATTAAGAAACAAAGTGCTGAAGTTTGGCTTAAATCAAAAAGAGCAAATTGGGGCTGAAGGTATGGTTTGGTAGTTAAACAATTGGTGCTCTTTAAAAGATCTCAGTTCAGGGCTCAGCACATATCTAGGGAGGCTTTCAGTCACCTGAAACTTCAGCTCCAGGAGATCTAACATTCTCTTTTGACCTCCATGAGCACTGCACACACGTGTAATAGCGCATATATATATATATATATATATATATATATATATATATATATATATATAAAATTAGTAAAGTAATTCTTTTAAATAAAACCAACAAATTGTTTTGAATATTTATTTGGAGGAAAAGCAATAAAAATAGATGCTTCTGAGAACAAAGGGCTTATATGTTGCAAATACCCCTAGGAACTCTGCATTTGGGTGTTTTCATGAAAGGAACATTTATTTTAATTTTATGTTTGAAGTGACATAGCCCATCATGGCAGGGAGGTATTATTCAGGAATGTGAGGTAGCTCTCATTGCTTCTGTAGTCAGAAAATAAACAAAAAAAAATAGGCCTACACTATAAGTATGTATACTTTACATTAAAATGTGACTATTTAAAAAGATTTTAATTTTATTTCATGTCTATAGGTATTTTGACTCAGTGTATGTCTGTGCAGCATTGCTTGAAATATCATGGGGGCCACATTAGGACTCCCAGTTCTCCTGAACTAGAGTTACAGAATTGTGAATAGTCAGGTGGGTGCTGGGAACTGACCCCTTCTCTGTAAGAGCTACCAGTTCTTGTAACTACTGAGCCAATTCTTCAGCCCACAGGTGTAATTATTTTATAGCCAGTTTCATTTTGAGTAACTTTTTTTTCTAGATGAAATCTATGCTACTCTTTATATTTTATGTCCCCTCTACCAATTTTGAATGACATTTTAAAATATCAATAAGATGCAGGCTCCAGGCAAACTTTATTTAATCTATAGTTCAATTCAGAAAAAAAATACACTAAGCTGCTATTTTTGAACTATTATTTTCTTAAACAACCAATAAAAATATTTATAAAATAGTATGCAAAATGATTATCTGAAGCATGTATAAAGAGTAAAGTTTTAATTTAGTACATAGATGTAATATATTACATGTGTATATTTAATATGCTGATATCATCTCTTTAAATAAGAATGGTCATAACCATAATTCCAAGAGTTTCTTTCATAAAAAACAAACACATTCAAAATAAACCTTTCTTAATTCATTCAGAAGGATTTTACACACACACTACAGACACACAGACACATCCACACCCCAAGTTTATAATCATAATGGACAGAAGAAAGTTTTTCTTCACTTTTTACTTATGTATGTGTACACATGTGTGTATGTGTGTTTGTCTGTCTGTCAGTCTGTGTGGCATGCACCTGAGCACTCAAGCAAATAGGTCATAATTCATGTGGTCAGGGAACATCTTTGAGGAAATGGCTCTCTGCTTCCAGCCTGTGGTTACCTGGAACCCAAATGTACTGTGGTCAGACATGGTGACAAGTTTCTTTCTCAGTGAAACCATCTCTCCAGTCTGCCACATGAGTCATTAGGAGAGAGCTATACATAGGACTGGACTGAGAAAAGAACAAGCCAAACCACGATCAAAGAGGTGAGAACAGAACATCCTGCCTGACCTCCACAAGGTGCTCTGGGAAGCAGTCAAACTTCTCGATCCTGAAGACACTTAGAATATTTTATCAATTATTTGGGAATTGTATAATTCGATTACAATACCCCCAAACCTTCCCTGCACTTGTGCTTCTCCCCTTCCCTTTCTACCAATAAAATTTCACATTTGCTAGTTTATTATTTTTCCTCAGACCATCTAATTTCTGTGTGCAAACTAATCTTGGGGGTGGAGCCTGCCCTTGAGTACGGTGCACAGGTGATCATTAAAGGAACTGATTCCTCTCCCATCTGCTATCAGTTGTCACCAGCTTCTCAACTAGGGGTGGGATATTGTGCACCATCCCCAATGTTAAGATTTTGTCAGTGTGAGCCTACCCAAGTCTTGTTTACGTTGTCCCTATCCCTGTGAATTCATTTGGGCAACTAACCTATTTGTGTCCAGAAAACACTGTTTTTTTGAAGTTATCCACCGCCTTTATGTCTTACAATCTTTCTGGTCCATCTTTCAAGAAGTACTCTTTGAGCCTGGAGCCTCCGCCAACTGGGGCTAGTCTCTCTGCAGACTTTTATTCTTTGCATGTTGACCAGTTGAAGGTCTCTGCATTAGCTGCTTTCCACTGCAGGGGCATCATCTCTAATTAGGATCTGGATGCTCTGGTCCATGGATGTACCAATAAATCATGAGATTTCAATGCTATGTTAGAGAGCTTTTCTTCTTTGAGGCAACTGGTGGGTTCCTCATGTGCCAGTGAATGGGCCCACAGTCACATGCATAATGGATTTATGCATACAATAAAAAGGACATGTGATGGGGACATGGTGAAAGTTAAAAAAAAGTTAATAAAGGATAGATATGAGTGTATTTCCTTGAAATGTTTGAAATTCTCCAAGATAAAGAAAATGTAAAAATGGATAATTTCAAAGATGTATTTTCACTGTATTTCTCTCCTGATGTCAACGTGCAGAATTTGTTGTTCTGTCCACTTTCCCCCTTAGTACTTGATTATTTAGCTCTGTAAAAGTCTATTTCCTTTTAAATTGCATACTACCTTGCTTATGTTTTAAGTGCTGTAGTTCCTACAATGAGTGGAATTTCAATAGATCAACCTCCTGAAAAAAGATAGATTTAAACTAGCAATGACTTTAAGGGGGTTATAATTTTTAAAGGTTGCCTCTTAATCAGTGGGTTATATTACCTGTACCTAGACCCTTTCTTTTTTCACACTTTACATGTAAATGTAGCATCAACCTCTAATTTATGATGTAACCATGAAAGAACAGATCATTATAAAAATTAATTATTTTATGCATTAATTTGATAACATTTGGGAAATTAATACTTTAATAAAGTTGTCCTGATCATGAATGTATGGTATTCTTTTGGCATCAATACAAATTCTATTGAGTTGGGGTTTTCTGAATCTGAAATCGCCACCATCAACTCTCCTTGCAGTTTGGTCTGTATAGTTCACACATGTTTGTTAGGACATGTAGGCAGCCTTTTCACAACAGTGCCTTTTCTCAACCATATAAATGAGAGAAGAAAACAGCCTTTGGAGAAGATGCCATGTCGAGATCATGCCTGTTCAAGATGGAGGTCTCAGGTGCTGCAGCAATGGATTTGCCCTCTTTTGCTTCTCTTTGACTGTAGTGGAAGAGAGTGACCAAAAACAACTTTGGGACAAGAAACAGTTTTATATGTTTCTATTAATCCATCACTGAGAGAAGTCAGAGCAGAGATTTTCGTAGGCACGGAGAAACAGGAACTGGAGAAGAGGAGGAATGCTGCTTAATGGTTTCTTTCTGTGGCTTCTCAGTTTGCTTTTTTATCGTTTATATTATTTTATATAAAAAGGTTTATGACAGCACAGCGACACTGAACTGCAGACGACGATGTCATCGTGCAGGCATCATCAGTTTATTATAAAAGGAGGCGCGGGGACTATTTACATGATGAAGAGCTCAGAATGTCCATGGAATAGGCAGCTTCACGTGACACCATTTCAACAGTGATCAGTCCAAATACTTTCCGAGAATGTCACCTAGTCATCTAGAACTACTTTGGTGCCTCCATACTCTGGGACAAGAACTTTGTCTCCAATTTTCACAGTGACTGGTTGAATCTCTCCACCCTTTCCTTTCTTGCCTGATCCAACAGCCACTACCGTTGCTTGCAGTACTTTCCCTTGCGGCTTTTCTGGAAGCATGATGCCATCTTTGGTCACCCTTTTGGCGGCACTCCTTTCAACCAATACTCTGTCAAAGAGCGGGAGAAACTTTCCGGAAGCCTGCCCAGCCATGACTCATGCAGCTGCTGTTCAGACTCTGCACTCAGGCCGCTGCTGCTAGCAGAGTCCTGCGGGCAGGCTGGGGACACATGAAAAAAAAATCAGTTTGCTTTCTTAAACCACAAGGACCACATGCTCAGAGAAGGCTCTGCTCACATCATTTATTTATCAAAAAAAAAAAAAAATGCCCTGCATACCAGTCTAATGAAGGCAATTCCCCAGTGGAGTGCCTTTCTCCCCAAGTAACTCCAGGCACACACACTGCACAAACAGGTGCTCAGGAACTTTCTTCTTCACAAGACGTACGATCATTACAATGTACACTTTTGAGATACTGACTTCAGGGGATTAAATAGTTTTCTTTAAAATCAGAAACACATACGACGCGCCATAAAGAGTTTAACAAATATCTTCATACCTAAAGCGTCTGAGATAAGGAGTGGCAGTGATTTGTACTCTCTATGGGTAGAAAGTATGTAATAAGAATTTCAGTGATGTCTGTGATGTGGTCCTGATGTAGGAACTACAGAGAGGTAAGTGCTAAACAGTGGTCTGCTTGTTGGCTGTAGGGCATTGCATAATAACATCCTAGTGAATGTAATATTATCAGAGTAGCATTCATGTGATCAGTTCAGATAGGCTTCTGCAAGCAGAGTAAGCAGAAACAACCATAAGCTAGAAAAACTTAAACCAATTTGCTCCATCTGTAGGGATGAGGGGAGAGCCTACATCTTCCACCAGCAATAGAGGAGGTGCCACGAAAAACCATGAGTCTCTATGATAAAAAGGGTTCTGAGAAGTGTATGTAATTGTATCTTATCAGCTCTAAAATATCACTTACTGTGAGGTGAACTGTTTATAAATTGGCAATACCAAAAAGGTACTGCTAATGAAATGTTTAGTGAATATATTATTTTTACAACAAATTTTGTTTTAAATTTAATGAAAGGTCTTTAGATGGACCTTGATTTACACATCCCTTTTATTGTACCCAAGATGCAAATATAGGCAAAGTAAATTGAAGATACCACTAAAATGATTTTATGCTCACAACCTGATCTACCAAGTCACTTTTCCACTACAAGTCATTTGTGAAAATAGCACCATTTATCTCATTAGGAATGTAGCTGAGAAGAGCATTTGGTTGAAAAAATAAAGTGTGTTCCTCTTATGGGTCTTCTAAGACAGTGAATGGTGTGTTGAGATTTGTTGTCTCTGGCACCCACCTATGCTCCAGGAGAAGAAAACAGAAGATTGATGATAACTGTGGCCAGCATCCTGGATACACTCAAATGTGTTTTGTTTCACTTGCCCTCGATTCTTCGACCCTTACTTATCCTTTGTTTATCTTTGTTCCTTTTAGCACTAACTTCATACTCAGCCAGGCAAGATGGCTCAGAATGTAAAGATGATTGGACCTAGAGACTTGAATTTAGTCTTCAAAAATCCATATAAAGATAAAGTATCAACTCCACAAAACTGTCTTCTGACCTCCACAACCTTGTACTTATGAGTGCACACACACACACACACACACACACTCTCACATACACATATATATACAGACACACAGAAGGGCATATATGCACAATTTTTTAAAAGCTCTTGATGTTTATCAACTTCACACACAACCCTAGTGTCTATTGTTTCACTGGAAAGTTTTGAATTTTACCAGCAGCTTCTCATTGTAATCTCAGACAATTCTAATGATTTGCTCATTTTCATAGGGAGTGGTGCAGAGAAATGGCTAATTTGACAATGAAAATGTCATAGGACAAGAAAAATGATGACAAACATATAAACACAAAATGATTGTGAATTTAAATTCTATATACATACTGAAAATTAGTACTTTTTCTGTCCAAGTTACCTCATGTTATCTCCTAACTTGTTTAGGGTGCAATTTTAATTTTTATAAGAAAAAGTAAAATATGTTTCTGACATTATAGTGTGATAATTGTGTTTTAATGATTTATATTCTGTTGTCTATGTTTGAGTGTTTGTTGCATGCACATGTGTATAGTTACAGTGGTGTCTGGAAGAAGGTATAAGATGCCCTGGAGAGGAAGTTAAAGGTTTGGAGTCACCATGTAGATGCTGGGGACTGAACCTGGTATCCTTTCCTAAAGCAATAAGTGCTCCTAACCTTTGAGCCATCTCTTTAGCACCAATAATTTGTTCTTAATGTTTAATTATAAGAAGTTTTACAGATTAATTAATGTTCAAATCCAGATAAATAACAGGTAAAATTAAGTTTAAAGAATATTAATAAGATAAATGACTAAATTACAACTACATTTTCATATTCTGACTTAAAATATTACATTTGAGCATAAATAAAATATTTATTCTGAAGGAATTTTAATGATTATTTTAGAAATGGGGAACTTGACTTTTATCCCTAAGCCTGCTTGGAAGAGACATATAGGAAAATACAGGGCACAAACTGGTGTGACTGAGGATGAATCTAATAATAATTTGGGATTTTGATACATGCTTATTTTAAATTAACATATTTTTCTGTTTTTAAAAATATTATTAGATTTAAAAAAATACCAATCCAAGTTCCCACTCCCTTCCCCCCTCCCATTCCCTCCACATTTCCTCCTACCCCACTTTTATCTAATCCTCAGAGAGGGTAAAGCACATTGCCTTGAGGAAGGTCCAAGGCCTTCCCTACTATATCTAGTCTGAGAAAAGTATCCATCCAAAGAAAACAGGATTCCAAATAGCCAGTACATGCAGTAGGGATAAATCCAGGTGCCATGGCCAGGGACCCCTCAGCCTACCCCAGCCATGCAACTATCAACCATATTCAGAGGAACTAGTTTTGTCCTATGCTTGTTTTTCCCAGTCCAGCTGGAGTGGTTGAGCTCCCATTAGCTCAAGCAAACTGTTTCACTGGGTGAACCCATCATGGCCTTTACCTTCTCGCTCATATTCTCATTTCTTCCACTCTTCAACTGGACTTTGGGAGCTCAGCCCAGTTTTCCGATGTGGGTCTCTGCCTATGTCTCCATCAGTTGCTGGATGAAGGCTCTATGGTGATATTTAAGATAATCATCAATTTGACTACAGGGCAAGTAAAGAACAGTCCCCCTTTCCTCTATTGCCCAGGGTCCTAGGTGGGGTAATCCTTTTGGATTCCTGGGAATTTCTTTACAGCCAGGTTTCTCCTAACCATGTAATGGATCCCTTAATCAAGACAACTCTCTTCTTGCTCTCATCTCTGTCCTTCCTCCATTGTTGTCAGGGTTTATATCCTGCCTGCTTGTGCAGTCATTAAGTCACAAAGTAATCACACAGAGGTCTACATTAGGTTATAAACTTTTTGGCCCATTAGCTCAGGCTTCTTATTAATTCCTATAACTTATATTAACCCATTTTCTTGTCTATGCTAGCCACATGGCTCAGTATCTTTTTTTTGTTCAGCGGGGCAGTATCTTTTTTTTTTTTTTTCCCAGCGGGGCAGTAACATCTTGCTTCTTCTGTGGCAGGCTCACAACTGTGGAAAAGCTTCTTTCTTCCCAGAATACTCCTGTTCTCATTGATCCACCTCTACTTCTTGTCTGGATGTCCTGCCTATAGTTCCTGCCTGCTTACTGATCAATCAGCATTTATTTAAAGTATAATTGAAAGAATACATTGTGCCACACCACTCCATCTCAACCATCCCATTCCCTCAAGTTCTCCTCTACCTTCCCCTCCTCCCCTTCTCTTTTTCTCCTCCCCTCCCCTCTCCCCCCACCTCAATGCTCCCAACACTGTCAGTTAATTCTGTCCATATCCAATTCCCAGGTGGCTCTATATATGTTTTTCTTTGGGTTCTCCTTATTACTTAGCTTCTCTAGGATAATGAACTATAGGCTCAATGCCCTTTGCTTATAGCTAGTATCCACTTATGAGTACATACCATATTCATCTTTTTGGGTCTGGGTTACCTCACTCAGGATAGTGTTTTCTAATTCCATCCATTTACATGCAAATTAAAGATATCATTTTTTGTTTGTTTGTTTACTTGCTTCTGATGAGTAATATTCTAATGTATGAATGTGCCACATTTTCTTTAACCAGTCTTCCGTTGAGTGGCATCTAGGTTGTTTCCAGTTTCTGTTTATTACAAACAGTGCTGCTATAATCATAGTTAAATAAACGCTTTTGTAGTATGATTGAGCATCTTTTGGGTATATGCCCAAGAGTGGTATTGCTGGATCCTGAGGTAAGTGATGGAGATGAAGAATAGATAGTTATTTTTATACTTTTCCTTAGTTATAATAAAGGATAAAGTAGACATAAATATTATAACTGTAAATCTTGCTTTATAATTGTTTTGTTATATATAATTTTATTATGTTAAAGTCTTATTTTTTGTCTAAACAGAAAAGGGAAATGGTGTAGAAGGTCCTTCAGACTCTGTGTTGTTTTTCTTGGTTAATGAATAAAGAAACTCCCTTGGCCTGTTGATAGGGCAACACTTAGGTTAGGCAGGGAGGACTGGACTGAATGGTGGGACAAAGAAAGGCAGAGTCAGAGAGACTAAATGGAGCCACCAACAAAGTCAGACATGCCATAATTTTGTTGGTAGGCCACGATCTTATGGTGATATACAGATTAATAGAAATGGCTTAAATTAAGATGTAAGAGTTAGCCAATAAAAGTTAGAGCTAATGAGCCAAGAAGTGTTTTAAGTAATACAGTTTCTGTTTGGTTATTTTGGGGCTAAGCTAGTCAGGAGGCTGGAATAAACAAATGGGCCCTCCCCTAAAGGTAAGTTGATTCTCAGTTTTCTGAGAAAACACCATACTAATTTCCAAAGTAGTTGTACTAATTTGCATTCCCACCAGCAATGGATGAGTGTTCCCCTTACTTCAAATCCTCTCCAGCAAAAGCTATCATAAATGTTTTTGATGTTAGTCATTCTGACAGGTATAAGATAGTATCTCAGAGTTGTTTTGGTTTGCATTTTCCTGATAGCTAAAGATGTTGAACATTTCCTTTAGTATCTTTTGGCCATTTGAGGTTCTTCTGTTGAGAATTCTTTGTTTAGTCCAGTACTCCATTTTTTTTAAATTGGGTTATTTAGAATTTTAATGTCTAATTTCTAAAGTTCTTTATATAATTTGGAGATCAATCCTTTGTCTGATGTTGGTTGGTTCCCATTCAGTAAGCTGCCTTTTTGTCTTATTGACTGTCCTTTGCTTTAGAGAAGTGTCTCAGTTTCAAGAGGTCCCATTTATTTATTGTTACTCCCAGTGTGTTACTGGGGTTATATTTAGGAAGTGGTCTCCTCTGCCCATGCACTAAAGACTTTCTTTTTCCAATTTTTCTTCTATCAGGTTCAATGTGGTCAGATTTATACTGATGTCTTTAATCCATTTGGACTTGAGTTTGGTGCATGGCGACAGATATGGATATATTTTCATTCTTCTATATGTTGACATCCAGTTATGCCAGCACCATTTGTTGAAGATGTTTTCTTTTTTTCATTGTCTAATTTTAGCTTCTTTGTAAAAAATCTGGTGTACATGAGTGTATGGATTAATATCTGGATCTTTGATTAGATTTCACTGATCAACCTCTCTGTTTTTATGCTAATACCGTGCTGTGTTCATTACTGTAGCTCTGTAAATAAATACAAAGCTTGATTTCAGGGATGGTGATGCCTCCAGAATTTCCTTTATTGTACAGGACCATTTTGGCTATCCCAGGTTTTTTGTTTTTCCATATGGAGTTGATTATTGTTCTTTCAAGGTCTGTGAAGAAGTGTGTTGGGATTGTTATGGTGATTGCATTGAATCTGTAGATTGCTTTTGGTTGGATTGACATTTTTACTATGTTGATCTTACCTATCCAAGAGCATGGGACATCTTTCTATTTTCTGGTATCTTCTTCAATTTCTCTCTTCAAAGACTTAAAGTTCCTGTCAAATAGGCTTTTCACTTTTTTGGTTAGTGTTACCCCAAGATATTTTATGTTATTTGTGGCTATTGTGAAATGTGATGTGTCTCTGATTTCCCTCTGAGCTTCTTTATCATTTGTGTATTACATGGCTACTGATTTTTTTGAATTGATCTTATATCCTGCCACATCACTGAAGATATTTATCAGCTGTAGGAGTTCTCTGGTAGAGATTTTTGACATCACTTATATACACTATCATATCATCTGCAAATTATGAAAGTTTGACTTCTTCCTTTTCAATTTGAACCCCTTGATCTTTTTTGTTGTTGTTGTCTTATTGCTATTGGTAAAATTTCAAAACCTATGTTGAAGAGATGTGGAGAAAGTGGACAGCCTTGTCTTGTTTCTGATATTAGTTGAATTGCTTTGAGTTTCCCCTCCATTTAATTTGAAGTTGGCTGTCAGCTTGCTGTATATTGCTCTTATTTTATTTAGATATGTTCCTTGCATCCCTGATATCTCAAAGATCTTTATCATAAAGGGGTGTAGGTTTTTGTCAAATGCTTTTTCAGCATTTAATTAAATGATCATATGATTTTTTTTCAGTTTATTTATATGATGGATTACATTGATAGATTTTCATATGTTGAACCAACCCTGCATCTCTGGAATGAAACTGACTTAATACTGGTGGATAATATGTTATGTGTTCTTGGATTCAGTTTGCCAGTATTTTATTTAGTATTTTTTTTACATCCATGTTCATGAATGAGAGTGATCTGTTTTTCTCTTTCTTGGTTGAGTCTTTGTGTGGTTTTAGTATCAGGATAACTGTAGCCTCATAAAATGAGCTTGGCAATGTCCCTTTTGTTTCTACTATGTGGAACACTTTGAGAAGTATAGGTATTAGCTCTTCTTGGAAGTTTTGTTAGAATTCTACACTAAAACCATCTGGCCCTGGGCTTTTTTAGGTGTGGGGGGGTTGATGACAGCTTCCATCTCTTTGCAATTTTTATGTCTATTTAAATTACTCACCTGGTCTTGATTTAATTTTGGTATATGGTATCTATCTAAAAAGTGTCAGTTTTTTTACATTTTCCAATTTTGTGGAGTATAAGTTTTTCCCCTTATTCTTTTATTATTATTATTATTATTATTATTATTATTATTATTAAAAATTTCCACCTACTCCCCACCTCCCATTTCCCTCCCTCTCCCTTAACTCCCCTCCCCTTCCCTTTCCAGTCCAAGGAGCAGTCAGGGTTCCCTGCCCTGCGGGAAGTCCAATGTCCAACCCACTCCATGTTGGTCCAGGAAGGTGAGCATCTAAACAGACTAGGCTCCCCAAAAGCCAGTACATGCGGTACGATCAAAACCCAGTTTTTGATCAAGAACAAAAGCCATTGTTCTTGGCTTCTCAGTCAGCCTTCATTGTCTGCCACGTTCAGACAATCCGGTTTAATCCTATGCTTTTTCAGTCCCAGTTGAGCTGGCCTTGGTGAGCTCCCATTAGACCAGCCCTGCAGTCTCAGTGGGTGGGCGCACTCCTTGCAGTCCTGACTTCCTTACTCATGTTCTCCCTCCTGCAGCTCCTCATCTGGGCCTTGGGAGCTCAGTCCTGCACTCCAGTGTGGGTCTCTGTCTCTATCTCCACCCATCGCCAGATGAAGTTTCTATGGTGATATGCAAGATATTCATCAGTATGGCTATAGAAAGGGGCCATTTCAGGCTCCCTCTCCTCAGCTGCCCAAGGAACTAGCTGGGGACATCTCCATGGATACCTGGGAACCCCTCTAGAGTGTAGTCTCTTGCTAACCCTAAAATGGCTCCCTTAATTAAGATAACTTCTTCCCTGTACCCCTATCCACCCTTCCTCCATCCCAACCATCCCATTCCCCAAAGGTCTCCCCGTCCTCTCCTCCTCACTTTTCTATCCACATCTCCCCATCACCCCTTACCACTACCCCACCCTCACCCCCCAAGTTCCCAATTTTTGCCTGGTAATCTAGTCTACTTCCAATATACAAGAAGATAACTATATGTTTTCTTTTAGGTTCACCTTCTTATTTAGCTTCTCTATGATCAGGAATTATAGGCTCACTGACCTTTATTCCATACATATTTTAGAGTATTAATATGTTCATCATGTGTGGGGACCTCAAAGAATAAAGGGGGAAAGATTTTAAATTCAAAGCAGCCTACACATACTACTTATATTTTAAGTCACCCACAGAAAGTATTAGCCCTCTTTTAGAGGATCTGTAGTTGAGGAAAGTGTAACCTAACATATCCATCTGACATGTTCAGTTTGTAATGGGTGATATTTGGCTGTTCTAGTAATCACCTTCCTAAGGTTATTGGTGATACCTTGGGAATGTTTTCTCTTGCTGGGTGACTAGTAATTGAAATTTAATATTTCTTTGGCACAATTAAACACCACCACACCAAGATTTTCCTTTTAAAATCTTCACAAAACAGAGACATTAATAGGTTACTACATTCTCTTTTCAAACCACTTATGAGACTTTAATAGTTTCTGACACTTTGTGGATAACGCTTTATCCCCCTGACAGGGAAATAATCAAACAGTTATTTGTTGAGCTCTCTCTCTCTCTCTCTCTCTCTCTCTCTCTCTCTCTCTCTCTCATAATACATATATCTGAATTTCTCATTTGCTATGTGCTCACATTGACTGAAAGGACAATATTTTTTAAATCCAAAGAGATTCTCACAACTGATTCATTTTGCCATTCCTTGCCTTTATTATTGCTTCTAGTCCCATGAGTTCAAGAATTCATTATACACATTTCCATTTTAAGTGCTTTAAGAAATCAAGAGGAAGGTAGTACTCTGGGACAAGGCACAGCTCTCTTAGCTATCTCACCATCACTCTAAAATAACACAATTGATATTTAAAAAATATATTCTCCACTGGAAAATTAGAAAAGGACCCACTACTACCACTACCTGTGAAATTTAAAGAAATCTTTTCTACAAGAAAAAAAAATATCTATGGAAAATGAAGTAAACTCACTGTATTCTTTGGGCACTGAAGGGAAGTCTATAGAGACAGTAAATGAATATGTCTTACCCTCTGCCAGTGTTCTGTAAACATTTCTGATCTGTGACAGCTCAACTCAGAGCTGAGGATAGTATTTTGTCCCATTCTTGGTAGAGGGTGGATGGACCTTAACTCACTTAGAACTAACTTTCCACTGACATTGGCCACTGAGCACTTCTGAGGCATGACCCCAGCATTCTGTTTATTCCATCACATGGTTCTGGGTATTGTACTTTCTCTATGCCAGGTCATTTCTAGCTAGAAAGCAGCTTTTCTTTCTGTTTACCCAAATCTATACCCTCTGCACTAAATATCTGCTTGCTTTGGTCACAGAGCACAGGAAACCTCTCTTTCACAGCATTATTGGGAGCTCTTTTTTTCCTGGTTGGGTTGAATACAAGCTGTGGGCACAGACACAGAGGGTTACTTCTGCGTACCACTTTAGAGTCTGCCCAGTCCAGTTATACATATAATGCAAATAAAAACACATGGGTAGGAAAGACTGTATGGCTGCTGATATTTCTGGAAAAGTAGATTGCAAATACATCTGGGAAAGCAACTTGAATTTGAGCAATAAAAGTGGTTGCCCTTCAGTTTCTCAGAAAATTGGGAATCGACCTACCTCAAGAACTAACCATATCACTCCTGGGCATATACCCAAAGGACTCTCTAACATACCACAAGAAAACTTGTGCAATTACATTCATAGCAGTTTTATCCATATAATCCAGAAACTGGAGAAAATCTAGATGTTCATCAACCAAGGAATGGATAAGGGAAATGTGGTATGTCTACACAATGAAGTATTACTCAGTTAATAAAAAAATGGCATCTTGAAAATCTCAAGAAATGGATAGAACTAGAAAAAAGTCACCCTGAGTGAGGTAACCCAGATCCTGAAAGATAAAAATAAGGTATGTACTCACATATAGGTGGATTATACCTGTACAGTAAACCAGAAACATGCTATAATCCACATACCCAAAGAAGTTATGAAACAGGGAAGGTAAGGCTCAAGGGGGTACACATGAGTCTCACTGTGAAGGAAAAATAGAATAGGTACAGCAGGTGAGCACAGGGGTGGTTTGTATAGGGGAGTGAGTATGGGAAGAGGCAGGATCAGTTTGGAGGAGGATGGAGGGAGAGAGTACTGGGAAAGAAAATTTAGATCAGCAGCATCTCTGGAATAAGCTAGTAACCTACAGCAACTCCCAGGAATCTGTGAGGGGGACCCGAGCTAAGACTCCTAGCAGTGGGAGATATGGAACCTGAACCAGACATCTCCTGTAGGTGGGATCCTAACACAACCACATCACCTTTGATCTACAATTTGCCCTGATTATAAGATATGTTGGGGTAAAAGTGGGGCAGAAATTATAGGAGTGGCTTGAGACCCATACCATAAGTGGGAGCCTAACCATTGACCCTGCATGATGGGAAAGGACCCAGAGACTGGACAGCCCAGAGATGTGGGATAAACCCAAACATTACTGGAAAATGGTCAATGAAATAATTCCTAATGATATTAGTCTATATTCATAGATTGTTGCAAGGAGATGCTGCTTGTTTGTCCCGGCCACCCGACTAGCTAACACCCAAAATAACCACACAGAAATTGTATTAATTAAAACACTGCTTGGCCCATTAGCACTAGTTTCTTATTGGCTAACTCTTACATATTAGTTTAGCCCATCTCCATTAATCCTTTTATTGCCACATGACTGTGGCTTACCGGAGATTCTAACCAGTGTCCATCTCAGGCAGAGGATTCATGGCTTCTCTCTGACTGTGCCCTTCTTCCTCCCAGCATTCAGTTCTGTTTTCTTTGCCTACCTAAGTTATGTCCTATCAACTAGGACAAGGCAGTTTCTTTATTCGTTAACCAATGAAAGTAACACACAAACAGAAGGAACTCACACACTAATAGATTGATGTCTAACCCAGTTGTCATCAGGGAGGCTTTACACAGCAATTGATGGAAACAGATGCAGGGATTTACAGACAAACATTTGGAAGACCTCAGGGAATACTATGAAATAGGGAAAGAAGGATTTGTAGAAGCCAGAGAGATCAAGGACACCAAAGAAAACCAACAGAATCAACTGATCTCTTGTCATAGGGGCTCGCAGAGACTGAACTGCCAACCAGGTAGCTTGCATCGGACTGACCTAGATCCTTTGCATATATGTAACCTTTGTGTAGCTTAGTCTTCTTGTGGGACTCCTAACAGTGTGAACAGGAACTGTCTCTGACTCTGTTAACTGCATTTGAAACTCTTTTCTTTATACTGGGTTGCCTTTTCCAGCCTTAATTGAAGAAGAAGTAACTAGACCTACTGCAAATTCATGTATCAAGGCTAGTTTAAATAGTTGGGAGGACTACCATTTTCTGAAGAGAAAGGAGGAAGAGCAGATTGAGGAGGGTTTGAGAGGAGAGAAGGGGAAACTATGATCAGGTTGGGAAAATTTATTGATTAATAATTTATTGATTAACAACAACAACAACAAGGAATCAGTCACCCTTGAGTCAAGAATTCTCTGCCTTCATTAAGTACATCTCCCAGCTTGTCCAGTCTTACACATTTCCATTTTTTTTTTTTTTTTGGTTTTTCGAGACAGGGTTTCTCTGTGGCTTTAGAGCCTGTCCTGGAACTAGCTAGCTCTTGTAGACCAGGCTGGTCTCGAACTCACAGAGATCCGCCTGCCTCTGCCTCCCGAGTGCTGGGATTAAAGGCGTGCGCCACCATCGCCCGGCCCATTTTGTTTTTTTAGAGATCTCATTTATTTATTTATTTATTTATTTATTTATTTATTTATTTATTTATTTATTTATTTATTTGTGTGTATATTCATTTATTCATTAATTTATTTATATTTTCACTGTTGAATGAGCTTTTATTGTAAATGAAGACTCAAGCTACGCCCATAGACTTATTGTACAAGAATTTAGTTTACAAGAATTTGGCACTGGGACCCTTTTTCTCTTGCTAAATGAAAGACAGAAATGCCTCAAGGATGATCAAATCAACAAACAGCATACTGAATCTGAAAGATAGAAAATTTATCAATTCAATGTCTCCAGTTTCCAAAACTCCTATTGTAAATAATTCACATTTATTCAAGAGTAGCTAATTATATATACATACATAAAATATATAAAGCATAGTCAGGATACTCACATTTCCATCTCCTTAAACTTTTAGTATCTCATTTTTTCAATGTTCCCCTTTTGCTTCTTATTAAACTTGTATATTGTAGCTCACAGTGACTGCCTCTGCTGTAGTACACTATATGCTATCCAGTGGTAGGATGTATCTGTTAGATGACCTCTCTCTAGCCCCATTCATTCCCTTACTTCCAAGACTCCAGTTACCATTGCTCTACTCTCTACTTCTATGAAGTCATCTCTACTAGTTTCCACATAGTGGTCAGAATGTACAGTGTTTTCTCTTAGGATCTGGTTTACATCACTTACCTCAGGATCCAGCAATACCACTCTTGGGAATATACCCAAGAGATGCCCAATCATAAAACAAAAGCATTTGTTCTACTATGTTCATAGCAGCATTATTTGTAATATCCAGAATCTGGAAACAACCTAGATGCCCCTCAATGGAAGAATGGATAAAGAAAGTGTGGAATGTATACACATTAGAGTACTACTCAGCAGTAAAAAGTAATGACTTCTTGAATTTTGCATGCAAATGGATGGAAATAGAAAACACTATCCTGAGTGAGATAACCCAGACCCAAAAAGATGAATATGGTATATACTCACTAATTAGTGGACTCTAGCCATAAACAAAGAACATTAAGCCTATAGTTCACAAGCCAAATAACAATATGAACTCAAAGATAAACATAGAGGTCCTCCTGGAAAAATGAAGCAAACAAGATCACAGGGCAAAAGTTGGAAGCATGGGGGTAGGGGTGGAGCTGGGGTTGGGGAAGGGGGCAGAGAGAAGGGAGAAGGGAAAGACTGGAGAGAGCTGGGAGGAGTGGGAGGGTGGATATGGAGGAAGGGCAGATATAGGAGCCGGGAAGAAGATATCTACATTAAGGGAAAGATTTTAGGGTTGGCAAGAGACTTGGCTCTAGAGGGGATCCCAGATGTCCATGGGGATGTCCCCAGCTAGGTCCTTGGGCAGCAGAAGAGAGGGTGCCTGAACTGGCCTTGCCTCACTATCATGCTAATGATTATCTCCAATATCACGATAGAATCTTCATCCAGGACAGATGGAAATAGAAACAGAGACCCTCATCAGAGCAACGTCCTGAGCTCCTGATGTCCAGTTGAAGAACAGAAAGAGGGAGAAGATGAGCAAAGCAGTCAGGACCGTGAGGGGTTGGTCCACCCACTCAGACAGTGTGCCTGTTCTAATGGGAGTTCACCAAGTCCAGCTGGACCGGGACTAAATAAACATGTGATCAAACCAGACTCTCTCAATGTGGCTGACAATGGGGATTGACTGAGAAGCCAGTGATAAAGGCACTGGGACTTGTTTCTACTGCATGTATTGGCTTTTTGGGACCCTAGTCTATTTGGATGCAAAGCTTCCTAGGCATGGATGTAGTAGGGGGGGCTTGGACTTCCCACAGGGCAGGGTTCCCTGCCCTCTCTTAAGGAGGGATGGGGAAGGAGGAGGGTGAGTGGGAGAGCAGGAGGGGAATGGGAGGAGGGGAGGAAGTATAAATTTTTAAATGGAAAAATTAAAATAATAATAATAATAAAAAATAAAAAATAAAGAGCAATGAACATATATACAAAAGAGTGATATGAAAATACTGAATATGTTTTATATTAGATAATAAAAATGATATATATTATTCAGTCATTACAAAGAATACATTTACAGCTACAAGATGCAATTGGAGGATGTTTTATTTATTATTTATGTATTTTATGTCATGCATCTCGATCCTATTCATTCCCCATCCATTCATATCTTCCATCTGCCTCTGCAGCCCCCCAACCCCAATAAAATTTAAGATACAAAAGAATGAAAGGGAAAAAAATCTCATCATGAAAGTGCAGTGTGACACAGTGAGTCATACGGCAAACCCTTTTGTCCATGTATCTTTACATGTAAGTGTTCATTGTGAAGTCATTGGTCTACTTCAAGTCCTCTCATTTCCAATACACTATCAATGCTGATCCCTCATTGGAACTCCTCTTGGTTATCCTGCTGTTGCCATGTGTTGTAGAAATTCTCTAGCTTCAGATCTGTGGGACTGGTCTTCATGTGCTCCAGTAGATCACAGATGGGTTGGATATTGAGGTGGGTTAACCCATAACCCTGTTTCTGGGCCTGGATAGTTACAGGGTTGGTCATCCTTCCAGGTCTCCCTTGTCTTCGCCACCAGGGTGAACTCTCCTGTATTGTCCTGGTGAGGTTAGTCCTTGCAGTCAGGAGCATGGGATGGGACCATTTCTGCTCTCATGTCCCCAGTGTCTAATCTCCCACATCTATACCTTCAGGGTCAATTCTATTGTATTTCCTAGGTTGGTATAGTGGCCTCTCTCCCAATGCTGCAGAAGATGAAAAGCAGGGCTAGTTCACCTGCTCTTATGACCCCAGGATTCACTATCCCACCTGCCTCAGGCATTGAATTGTTTGAGAGGGGAGCATCTGCACCCTCCCTGGTGACCACATGACAGATGAATAATGGTGGCAGTTCTTCCATGTTTACAACTTTGAGGCTGGATCATATACCTCCAACAGGATTGGCTCTATTCTGCTGCCCAGGTGAGGTACAAGGCCTTCTCTCCAGAGTATTGCAGTTGGGGACAGGGGAACATGGGCAGCTCTCTTGCCCTTGTGATCTCAGGGCCTCTTCTTCTCTGCCAATGCCACCATTGGTCAGAGAACTAATGGGGACAGATCTCCCTTGCTGATAACCAACTGAACAGGCAGAGGTGTGGGTGAGCCAGCCCCTTTGTTTTTCACAAGGTAGAGCTGTCTTCATCACTCCCCTTTCATGTAGTGGCATCCGTGAGAAAGAGATTCCAACCCCCTCTCCCACTCATCAACAACTGAGGCAGATGGGAGAGCTGTCCCTGGCTACCAGTTGCAACACCCAGGAGAGCAGGCCCTGCACCTCACATGGGCAGCACAATAGAGCCATTCACATGGAAGAGGTGTGGGTGAGAACCATAATTTCTATGGCTATTTTGAGCTCCTTTTCTGTTTCTTTTTCAGTTGTTTTCATTTGTTGTGCTACGTTGCTTTCCTGTTGCTGTGATTAAAGACTGGTCAAAACCAACTTGTTTCCAGTGAGGGTTTATTTCATCTTACAGTTGTAGTTCATTACTGAGAGAAGCAAAGACTGGAACTCAAAGCAGGTGCCTGGAGGCAGGGACTGAAGCAGAGACCATGAAAGAATTTTAAGGTTTTGTTCCCTCCAACTTCCTAAGCTATCTTTCCTGGACAAGCCAGGCCTACCTGCCCTGAGTTGGCAACATGCTTAGCAGTTTAGTTCCTTCTACACCAGTCACTAAAAATGAAAATGTCCTATGGAAACATCCACAGGCAAATATGATGGAACCATTTTTTTCAGCAGATATTATCTCTTCCCAGGTGTGTCTAGGTTTATGCCAAATTGTCAGCTGAAGCTGTGATAGTTCCTCTTCTTGCTGTTGATTTGTTTACTAGTACAGTCTTGCATTATGTATTCCCAGGAGACCTGGAACTCACTAAGTAAGCCAGCTGGTCTCCAGCTTGTTGCAATTCTGTACTTATAGGGCTGAGTTAACAGGTTGAATTCTATTCATTTTCAGCATGTGTGAAGGACATACGTTTCCATTTCATTTTTCTTTGGACTTTATGACATGGCTGTTAGGGAAACGACATTGCTAATTTCTTAAATTTGTGGATATGGCAAACTATTTCCTAAAAAAAGTTTCATAGTCTGATATAGATTTAATATATATGTAAAACCAGAATATTTGTTACATAGAAACTTCCACATGCTCTCCTTGATGTACATTTATGCAAAAACAATAATTGTATACGTAGAAATTCAAGAACAATGAATGTTTCATGAGAGGTGAATACTTTGTTATGATCACAGATATATGTTAATTCTGAATTTTACATGGTCTGAAACTACCATAATAACAAACATGCTGTGGGTCAGCAAAATGGTTTAAGGGGTAAACATGCTTGCCATCAAACTTAAGTTTTGAGTTCAATCCCCAGAACACACTAAGCGGTAGGAAAAAATTATTTCCTTCAAGCTTTGTCCTCTGACTTCCACAGTGTGCTGCATCTGAGTGAATGCACTCACACATACACACATACATAAAATATAGCTATAAAAATTAAAATTCCCTTTATTCCAAGCCTTCGACCACTAAATGTGTATGTTTATCCTTCTTTCTGTCTTTTCATAAAACAACTTGAGTTTATTATTTTTTACTAAATGTAGCTTCATATCCCACCAATTTTGAAACATGAATAATTTTGTTTATCCTGAAAATTAACTTACACTATTAAATTAGGATGCTTAAAGCACAGCAGGACTTTTAGTATTTCTCTGTCCTGCCATCTAGATTTAATATATTATCTTGGTCACTGTACACATGATTAAGATAAACAAGGCTCTGGTATCCATGAGAATATATAATTAGTCACATCAAGAAATCAAATACAAAGAAGAAAAAAATATCTTTCCATGTTCAGGTAACTTAGCCTGTACTTCACTGAAGAAGCCCTTCAGTTTAAGTAACCCCACTTTATTAAACGTTGAACTTCATTCAATCCATACTCAGCTCAGTTATCTAGTTCTGAATCTAAACTAGTGGGGTTGCTTTAGGTAGCAGTATATGGATATAACTCTATTAGAGAGTTGAAGTTCATCTCGATCTATATAGAAAGTTCCTATATCTTGATCTATACAGAAAGTGGACTTCAGAGTAAGATACTATATTTAAAAAATTCAATCAATGCAAAAACAATAAAATAATAGAGAGGTCTGTATCTGGATATCATATTAAGGAATGAACCAAACAAGTTCTTAGGCTATTTGCTAATTTACACCAGTTCGTTCTCCAGTTTTGACAGATTCTTTCTGACTAGGACAGGAATAAGGGAGGGTTAGAGGACAAGTGGATAGGGTAAATTTGGTTTTCTAGTTGAAAGATAGATTTCAATTACTAAAAATACAATGGAATGACAAAGCAGTTTTTCTAGGACTTGGTAAAGTGCTTGCTGCCTAAATATTAGGCGCTGAGATTGAACGTCCAGCATAGATGTGAAGAACCAGACGAGATGGTACAAGACTGTGCCCCCAATATGAAGAACTGAGTACTTTAGGGGACATCTGGCCAATCTAACACAAACTTGAACATCAGGCTCAGTGAGAAACCATGTTTGGAAACATAAAGTGAAAAAGTAACAGAAGAGGACATTGAAGTCAACCTCCTCATATGGCACACACACACACACACACACACACACACACACACACACAGTTTTGATAAAATTTGACTTTTCTATAACAGGCCATATATATACATTTTTATTCTAAAATTAAATAAAAATCCTATGGTTTAGGAAAGCAAGAAAATTTGATGGTGAATGGTGCTGGGCTTTGATTCTACTTCGTGGACGGGCTCTGTGGGAGCCTTGTCAGTTTGGATGCTCACCTTCCTGGACCTGGGGGGAGTTGGGAGGACCTTGGACTTCTCATAGTGTAGGGAACCCTGATGGCTCTTTGGCCTGGAGAGAGAGGGAGTGGGGGTGTGGGTGGAGGGGAGGGGAGGGAACTGGGAGGAAGGGAGGAGATGGAAATTTTTAATTAACAAAATTTAAAAAAAGAAATGAGAATCAAAAAAATCATTGTCCTGAATCATATGGTATAAGAAGAGCTAACCCTAGGAATCAGAAAATTTACATTTTACCATTAATACAAAGACAGAATTTTATTAGAACTCAGAAGGCAGAGGCAGGTAGGTCTATGGGAGTTCTAAGCCAAACACTTTTACGTTGTGAGTTCCAGGCTAGCCATGATGAAACCCTGTCTTAAAACGATAGAATTATAGGGATACATATCACATGTTCAGGCTCATGTTTTAGTAGCCTGAAGAGCTGGTAATTGCCCCAGTTATTTAGGTCACATTAGAGGGCCAGTCCTTGAGCTGAACCGTGCTAAATATCACATTAAACGACCAATGTTTATGTTTCACAAGGATCACACTACCACTTTGCTAGCATCCACTTTTGCTGCATGTGGGAGAAATGTTTTCTAGAGGAAAACAGGGGGTGACAGTTCTTGACAGCTTTTTATTTTTCAATAAACACTTAACTAGAGTATTAAAAATATTTAGCATATCTTGAAATATTTAATAAGTTATATTTTAAGAAAGAATCTGATGGAGCCAGAAAAAAATCTAGCATTTTTAAAGGTAGGTTAATTAAAAGATTAATGCAAAATCGAGGTCATATTTGCACTGTATGAACCAGTCAAGAATTTTTCTTCTTTCCATTTATTTTTCACTGATATATGTAGCTACGTGCTATGAAACTCTAAAGAATATTGTTTGCACAATTGTAATCTTCAATATTAAAATGTGGGTGACAAATTCATCCTGTCTGCTTACAATTTCTCCATTTAAGGAACTCCTTTCTTGTTCTCTGTCTGTTGGTTCTTTAATTTGTTTTTTCTTATTTTTAATGATGAAAATAAATGATTGGAAGAGCAGCTTCTATAGGAGCCATTTTTCCTTGTGGTTCTTTTGTATCTCCTTGAGCTTTACCCCACATTTCAGAATGACATCGCAAAAGACACCATGCCATTCTGAGGGCAGATTTCTCTACACAGGTCCTTGTGAGTACACTGATTGTGATCCTAACATTTACAAAGGGTTGGATCTTTAATCTTTTTGATGTCCCCTGCCAACTTAGTTATGGTAATTGGTGTACTGCAGGCATATAGGTCTACACTAGCTATCAGAGCATGACTTACAGGCTATCTGAGTTGTATTCACCCATGTTTACCCCGATGGCTTTTTGTCCTAAATGGCCACCAGTCATGGTAAATGCCACTTTCCTGAGTTTCAAGATCCTGACCATTTTGACCAGCAAGCATCAGGCACACAGCAGAAAGAAAAGAAGGAGGCATCCTTCTGCGAACCTGTGATCATACCCATACTGTAATTATTACATTATCCTGTTATGACCATCAACAAAATAGTCATATATACAACCATTTTCTAATTAAAATGATAAAATATTAGCTTCCAAACAATTCTTTAGAATACATAAAATTTTTAACTTACTAAATATAAATGTGCATACTAATAATGTGGATGTTATTATAAATTTTTTTAGTTATGTTACCATATATTTGGGTGTAAAAGCTAAAACATCAGAAAATCAGAGCAGCCAACCACTAAAGTTCTTACCTCACCAAATGTTCAGGCTGAATAGGCAAGATCCTGTCCATACGAATCCTTAGTCTTAAATGCAATGAGCTCCTGTCTCCCTTGGCCATATATTCCTCTCTCCACCCAGCCATATCCCTTCCTGTCTCCACCTTTCTATTGCTGGGATTAAAAGCTTGTGGCTTGGCCCAGTGTAGCCTTTAACTCAAAGACATCTGTCTGCCTCTGCAACCCAAGTGCTGGAATTAAATATATGTATCTCCACTCCCTAGCCTCTGTGGCTAACTAGTGACTAGATCTGTACTCTGATCATCAGGCAAGCTTTCTTTGTGAGATCACAAACAAAATATCACCACAGCTGACAGCTTAAATTTATCTCCAAATACAGACATGCTTGCTCTTTTTGTTTATGTTTTGTTTGTTTATGTTTTAGCTCACACAATTTCTTTGTTTTTATTGAGCTATATATTCTTCTCCATTCTCCTACCCTTCTACTCTTTCCAATGGTTCCCACACTCCCAATATACTTAGGAGAACTTGACTTTCTATGTCTTTCACAGGGTCTTCTTTCTTGTCTAGGTTCTCTGATATTGTGAATTGTATGCTGGTTTTTCTTTGTTTTATGTCTAAAAACCACTTGTGAGTGAGTACATATAATATTTGTCTTTCTGGGTCTGGATTACCTCACTCAATATGATGTTTTCTAGATCCATTCACTTGCCTGAAATTTTCAAGATGTCATTATTTTCTGCTGTGTAGTACTCCATTGGGTAAATGTACCAATTTTTATAATCTGTTCTTCAGTTGAGGGACATTTAGGTAGTTTTGGGTATGACAATGATGCTGCTATGAAAATATATCCCTGTACATATGAGTAAAAATCCTTGTGGTATGATTGAACATATTTTGGGTATATACCCAAAACTGGAATTGCTGGGTCTTGAGGAAGGTCGTTTCCTAATTTTCTGAGAAATCACCACACTGACATCCAAAGGGGTTGTACCAGCTTTCACTACCACCAGCAATGCAGGAGTGTTCCCATTAGCATTATCTTCTTCAGCGTAAGTTCACATTGGTGTTTTGGATCTTGGCCATTCTGACAGGTGTAAGATGAAATGTCAGAGTTGTTCTGATTTGCATTTTTCTGATGACTAATTATTTTGATCATTTCCTTAAGTGTCTTTGAGACATTTTAGATTCATCTGTTAAGAGTTCTCTGTTTAGCTCTGTACAACAATTTTTATTGGGTTATTTGTTCTTTAGTGACTAGATTCTTGAGTTTTTTTTTATATTTTGGAGATCAACCCTCTGTCTGATATGAGGTTGGTGAAGATCTTTTCCCTTTCTGCAGGTTGCTGTCTGGTCTTATTGTCCATGTCCTTTGCTTTACAGAAGCTTCTCAGTTTCAGGAGGTCCCATTTATTAATTGTGGCTCTCAGTGTCTGTGCTACTGGGGTTCTATTTTGGAAGTAGTCTCCTCTGTCAAAGTGTTCAAGTGTACTTCCCACTTTCTCTTCTAGGAGGTTCAGTGTAGTTAGTGTTATGTTGAAGTCTTTGATCCATTTGGACTTCAGTTTTGCACATTGCAATAGATGTGGATCTGTTTGCTTTCTTCTACATGTTGATATCCAGTTATGCCAGTACTATTATTTGTTGAATGGGTTTTTTTCCTATTTTATATTGTTTGTTTCTTTATCAAAAATAAGGTGTTCTTAGGTGTGTGGATCATTTTATGGGTCTTTGATTAAAAGTAGAATTCTAATTTTAAGCATGGTAAGCTGATAAAATACATGTGGTTATTCCAATTTTTTTGTATCTGTTGAGGCTTGCTTTGTTACCTAGTATGTGTTCAACTTTTGAGAAGGTTCCATGAGGGGCTGAGAAGAAGATATATTCGTAATTGTTTCTATCAAATGTTCTCTAAATTTTGTTAATTCCATTTGAGTCATATCATCTGTTATTTCCCTTATTTCTCTGTTAATTTTTTGTCTTACAAGACCTGTCCAGTGGAATGTTGAAGTCTCCCACTATGAGTGTGTGGAGTTTAATGTGCAATTTAAGCTTTAGTTATGCTTCTTTTACATATCAGGGTGCCCTTGTATTTGGAACATAGATGTTCAGTATTGAGATTTTCTCTTGATAGTTTTTCTTGTTACAATTATGAAATGTCCTTCTTTGTCTCTTTTGATTGATTTTAGTTTGAAGTCTATTTTGTTGGATATTAGAATAGATACACCAGCTTGTTTTTTAGGTACATTTGATTGGAAAATTTTTCCAGATCTTTACCCTGAGGAGATGTCTGTCTTTGAAGTTAAGGTGTGTTTATTCTATGCAGCAAATGGATAGATTCTGTTTTTGTATGCAATCTTTATCCTGTATCTTTTTATAGATGAGTTGAGTCCATTTATATTAAGGGATATTAATGACCAGTGATTGTTAGTTCCTGTTGTTTTTGTTTTTGTTGTTAGTAAAGTTATCGTGTGTTTTTCCCTTCTTTGATTTTCTACTGTGATATCATCTATTGCCTATGTTTTTGTGAATGTCACTGACTTCCTTGGGTTGGAGTTTTCCTTCTCATTCTTTGTGTAGGGCTGGTTTTGTGGCTAGAAATTGGCTAAATCTGGTTCTGTCAAGGAATATCTTGTTTTCTTATTTTATGCTGGGCAGAGTAGTCTGGGATGGCATCTGTGCTCTCTTTGTGTCTTCATAATGTTTCACCAGGACTTTCTGGCTTTCATTGTTTTCATTGAAAAGTCAGCTGTCATTCTGAAAGGGTTGCTTTTACATGTAACTTGGCCTTTTTCTTTTGCAGCTCCTAATATTCTTTCTTTATTTTGTATATTTAGTGTTTGGGTTATTATATGGCAAGGAGACTTTATTTTTTGGTCCAGTCTATTTGGTGTTCTGTAAGCTTCTTATATCTTTATATACACATCTCTCTTTAGATTGGGAAAGTTTTCTTCTATGATTTTGTTGAATATATTTTCTGTGCTTTAAGTTTGACTTCTCCTTCTTCTGTCCCTATTATTCTTAGGCTTGG
Organism: Arvicola amphibius; assembly: GCF_903992535.2. NCBI lineage: Eukaryota > Metazoa > Chordata > Mammalia > Rodentia > Cricetidae > Arvicola > Arvicola amphibius. Next base: position 68,818,976 of record NC_052048.2, on the reverse strand, counting down.
TCTTTTTGTGGTGCCCTATATTTATATAATTAAATATATTATATTTCCTGGATAATTTGTGTTAAGCTTTGGTTAGATTTAACAATTTCTTGGACCAGTGAGTCTTTTTTCCTTTACCATTTCTTCAACGCTTGAGATTATGTCTTTCATGTCTTATATACTGTAGTTTCTGCTTACATTTGTGGTTCCTGATCATTTTCCCATATTTTCCATTCCCAGAATTCCCATGGTTTGTGTTTTCTTTATTGTATCTATTTTGGTTTTCAAGTTTTGAATTGTTTCTTTCACCTGTTTGATTGCTTTTTTTCTTGGTTTTTCTTCAAGAGATTTGTTAATTTCATTCCAAATTTTTTGTTTGTCTTTTATTCCACTTATTTGAGGGAATTTTCCATTTCCTCTTTGAGGACCTCAAAAATTCTCCTACAGTTATTTTTTTAGGTCATTTTCTTCTGCTTTATCTATATTGGGGTGTTCAAATCTTGATGTTGTGGAGCCACTAGTTTTTGGTGGTGCTATGCTCCCTTTGTGATGTTGAATGTGCTCTTACCTTGTTGTCTACCCATTTTTTCCTCTGATTGATATATTTGGGGCCATGTCTTTTGTGTTCATTCTTCCAGGTGCCAGTGGATTCAAGGTTCAGATAGTTGCTCCTCATGGTGTATTTGACAACAAGCTTCCAGTCACCTCAGAGGTTATGCAGCATTCATAAAGGTTACTTGGCACTCCCAGAGGTCACTCTGCAATCCTGGAGGTCTTTTGGGCCTGCTCTCATGAAGGTCACTTGAATGGGCCTGCTCCTGAGGAGGTCACTGGCTTGGGCCTGCTCCCACAGAGATTACTGACTTAGATCTGCTCCTGTGGAGGTCATGGCTCAGGCTTGTTCCCCTGCAGGTTGCTCACTTGCTTGGTAATACTTCTGAAGTGGTTGCTGGCTTGTTCCTGGTTTTGCAGAGGTTGCTGACTCAGGCCTGATTTTCTGGAAGTTGCTTGCTCAGTTCTGGTACTGCAGAGGTCACTGGTTCAGGTCTGTTCCTGGATGGTTGCTCACTCGAACCTGCTCAGGTGGAAGTCACTGGCTCATTCATTCTCTTGCAGAGGTCACTGGCTTGGGCCTGCTCCCTCACAGGTTGTCACTGACTTGGAAATGCTTGTTTTTCATAAAGAATAAAATTTGGCTGAATATTTGATACTTGATTCTATAAAGCATCTTTTATAGATTCATTTGATATTTTATTTTATAATCATCAGTGTTGTGAATTGCTTTACTTCTTTACATACATATGTAATATAAAAAGACAGATAAGTATTAAAAATTTAGAAGTTGGTGGGAAGTCTTTTCTAATACTAAGATAAATTCACTTAACAACTTTTATGAAACTCAAGTCTAAAACTCAAGTAGAAATTTTCATATCAGTTCATCACAATGTAGTCCACAGATGTCCTAATGACACATGAGGAATGGTGGTATGAAGATATTAAAAATCTGTGCTTTTTGTGACTCATACACTTTGTTTCTATAAGCACAATAACCATTTATACAACACAGTTTATACCTCACAGTACTCTTGAATCTGATCCAAAGTGTTTCAAGAAGCATTATATATTGGAGTAGGGTGTAAGGTTCCCACAGACAATGTTTGTTATATGTATAAACCACAAAGAGGTCTGAAACAAAGTCCTTTGATAAAACATAAGACCATAATAAAGACCTAATTCATTAACTACTGCTGTCTGGGGAACAGTCTCCAGCAGCACAAGGTTTTTGAAGGAAATCCACGAGTTTGGTATAAGCTAAAAACTCTGCTGTCAGAGGGGGCTTTAGGGAAAAAGACATTCACACATTCTCTTGATGGCTTCCTTCTTTTATCTGTTGTTCTCTCTGTGGTTCTTTCTATGTTCTTTCTATGTACACTTTTTTCTGCTACTTTTATACCCCAACAAATTTTTTTAGGTGAGTGCCGGGTGGTAGTGGCGCACGCCTTTAATCCCAGCACTTAGGAGGCAGAGGTAGGCGGATCTCTGTGAGTTCGAGACCAGCCTGGTCTACAAGAGCTAGCTCCAGGACAGGTTCTAAAGCCGTAGAGAAACCCTGTCTCGAAAATCCAAAAAAAAAAAAAATTAGGTGATATAGGAATTATAATATCGTTACATTCTGTATTTCAGTGAATGATTACAATGAGGACAAAACATACAGTAACTAAACAGCATGTTTTCCATATCCCTTACATGATCAAACATTTTACATATTACATGTTAAAAACAAATTATCCGAAGAACCCAAATGCATTCATACCCAGGCAACTCGATATAGACTCACTGTGGACAATTAAGGTATTCTTCTCAGTTAGATCTTTTATTAACAGGCTACATTTTACAGTTACAAAGCCAAGGCCAATTGCTTTATTACTTATCTTGAAATGTAATCTCATAAGAGACCTTAATGGAATCACTATCCTAAACTTTTATATATGAAAAAGTCAGCTCTACTTTAAGTCTTTATGATACATACCCACACATTAATAGTTTTTTTCTATCAGGTTATTGAATTACTAGTCAAATTAATTTTATATCAAGAGGGCAGAAATGGGTATAAGAAATTAGTCATAACCTGTGATTATCAGTCAATCCTGTCAAGAACAGTACATCACCCAATGATAATTAGGCTGCTTTTCCTGTTCCCTTATATTAACAAGTTCTGTATTCAACTGTGTGTCTTTCTAAAATTTTAGATTGTCCTCTTCAATTTTCTCACCTCAAAGTTATTTACCCAAACCAACTTAGTCTGACTTTGTTATTTTCAAAGCTTTGTTTCAGCCATGATGCACTCTAAAACCTGTGAACACATCTCCCCAATATTAAGGCTAAAATAGCTTAAACTAGCTTGACTACTAGGACTCAATTGTTTTTCCTAATTATTGACCTAAAACACAGTCTATATTGCTCCTCAAGAGAAACTCAGGTGTTCTAGCTGAGTGAGAGTCTTCCTTGTATTTACTTTTTGATGGAGGAGTGTCTATGTGTTAATTTCATTGGTTAATAAAGAAAATGCTTCGGCCCTTTAATAGGACAGAAAATTAGGTAGGCAAAGTAAACAGAACAGAATGTTGGGTAGAAGGGCAATGAGGCAGACACTTCAGGCAGTCACCATAGGCAGTAGCCATGCTTCTCCTCTCTGAGATAGACGTAGGTTAAGATCTCTCCTGGTAAGCAACCACCTCGTGGTGCTACACAGATTACTAAATATGGGTTAAAGCAAGATGTGAGAATTAGATAATAAGAGGCTGAAACAAATGGGCCAGGCAGTGTTTAAATGAATACAATTTCCATGTAATTATTTTGGGTAATGCTAGCCAGGTGGGGGGACACAGCCCTCCGTTCTATCTGCAATTCTTATTCATCAAAACTTTATAAAAACTAACATTGTTATTTTTATTGTTAATGAGACAGTACAGCTTAGGAAGAAATTATCTTTATGACAATCCACACATAAAAATGCCCAATAGAATGGGATGTTTCCATGAGACAAACATGCTACATACAGGCAGTGGAAATCCTCCTGCACCAAAAGTAGCAAGAAAATGTAAAGACTCAAGAGAAGCAAAAGATATTCCAGGGTCTGTAGTCCTGTGGCCTTGCCTAATGAGAGTCACCTATCAGAGAGTTGTTGACATCCTGAACGCCAAATGTCACCTGCTGCTCCTCCTACATGGCCACCAGCAATTAACTCTGATCTTAATGCATGGGTCAAGGAAACCTCTGTGTAGTTGCCAAATGCTCTCACAACCCCCATATACCATTGTATGACTCCATATAAGGGGTCATACACTATAAGTTTAGAAATTAGGGCCTAATTAAGTATGCCTTTCTCATAATAAAAAGTGCAATGTGAATTTCATATTTGAGTTGTACAATTAGAGTAAACCTACAGCACAAATAATTGTGTGAAGACTAATAAGTTGGTGGTGGTGATAATAGCTATGATATTGGTTTTATATTTAGAATAGTATATATATATATATATATATATATATATATATATATAATATGTGTATGTGTGTGTGTCTGTAAATATGTATTTACATTGTTATTTTGAGACAGAGTATCTCTATGTAACAGCCGTAGCAGTTCTGGAACTAGCTCTTGTAGACCAGGCTGGCCTTGAACGCACAGAAATCCATCTACCTCTTCTTCCCGAGTGCTGAGATTAAAGGGCCACTGCTGAATCCTAGAATGGTATATTTTTATCATTACATTAGTCTAGATTCCTTCTGTCTACTGAAATAAAATAAATAAATTTAATAAAAATTAAAAAGAAATATGATCCATAACAGTTATATAAGCTGAAATACACATATACACACATGCCTATGAATTTGCATTAAAGATACCATAAAACACTCCTATTTGATATGTGCCTATATGAGAAAAGATACTCGAAATCAGTATCTTACACTATAGCAATAACTTTGTGTTCTAAATTGCGACATGTGGAACGAAACTATTTGTGTTTGCAAACAAACACAAAGATAAACTATGTCTGATTTTTGCCTTGTGGCATCCTGCAGGCTGAAGACATTTTATTGCTATTTCTCCCCATTGTCTGAAGCTTTGTTCTCAAATTACTTTTCTCATTAAAAGCAAATTAAGTCATAATTCCTCCCAGGCAGAAACACATCACACACAAACATGTATGGTGCATCTTACAATTAGAGACCTTCCCACATTCTGTCAAGAATATAAGAGCTGAAAGCATCACACACTTGGGTGATATTTGAAATCATAATTCAAAATATAAATCAATGTACCCAGTGGGTATTAAAAATTCATTTCAAATATCAGCCCAAACTGTCAGGTAATTAAGCTACCATTTTATTGCATGGTTTGATGATAGAGACCTCTGCTTTCTTTATTGTTCTGACAGCAATAAAATGACTTGACAATATGTTTAGGGAAAGTAATTGCCAGAAGAAGAAAAATGCCCATTAAAATAAGAAAATCTGTCAATGTCACCGATACTCTTGAATGTATTATAAAATGCACTCTAATAGATTTATTATAAATGTAATATAGGACAGTTTTGAATGTATTTCAACAAATATTAATAGATTTGAGGAATTCATGGTCTGGGAATGATACTAGGAAAATTCCTGTCATCTTAGTAGGTAGGAATATGACTCAATGTAATTTATTAAATATTTCCTGTTTAAAGACATGATTGAAAAATTTAAATCAAATTTGACCTCAATAATTATGAGGATCACCATGTTATTAGTGTTAACATTTAATTTCCTTTCATTTGAAAAGATTATGGTACTGGTGGACTGAAAAGATGCAATGCAGTGTGGGTTTGAGCATTGTTTTATGCTTGTTAATATGTGGGAGATAGTTATGTCAGATTTCAAATGATTAAAGCTGCCAGTTCTCTTCAGTTTTCAAATTAATTATCAGGCATGCAAATATTTACATATGATAGTATTTTAGATGAAAAGCATATCAGAATTTAAAATCTATCTGATTTGACATCAGACTCATTGACCACAGGTCTTTTCTCTGACTCATTGTCTCTCTCCAATATCAGTAGATCCATTGCAGAAAGATACTTGAAATAAAAATATGGTTGCCAATTGTCATTTCTTATTGCTGGGAGGAGTGAAAACTTGTACAGCCATTATGGAAATCAATATGGTGGTTCCTCAGAAAGTTGGGAATCAATCTACTTAAAGATCTATTTATACCACTCTTGGGCATATACCAAAAGATGCTCCCTCCTACCCTAAGGATATTTGCTTAGCCATGTTCATATCAGCTTACAAGTCAGAAACTTTAAACAACCTAGATATTTCTCAAATGAAGTGTGAATTAAGAAAATGTACATTTATACAATGAACTGTTATTCAGCTGTTAAAATACACACACATTATGAAATTTGAAGGCAAATGAATTGAACTAGAAAAAAAAACATACTGAATAAGGCAACCCAGAACCAGAAAGAGAAACCAAACATGGTATGTACTCACTTATAAGTGGATATTAGCTATTAAGTAAAGATAATCATGCTAAAATCCACAGACCCCAAAAGGCCAAGTTGTAGTGATGAGCTGTGGGCCTGCTTTTCATCCTGCCCGGCTCCTGCATGGTTAGCTTTACACCCGAAATAACAACACACAAATTGTATTCTTTTAAATACTGCCTGGCCCATTATTTTCAGCCTCTTACTCACATCTTGACTAACCCATATCGAATAATCTATGTAACACCACGAGTGGTGTCTTACCGGGAAAGTTTCAGCATGTATGACCTGGCAGCTGGCTTCATCGCATCTCTTTCCCTGAGGAGAGGCACGGCAGTCTGTCTCACTTAGGAGAGGCATGGCATCTTACTGAGCCATCTACCTCACTTCCTTCTTCCTGTTCTGTCTACTCCACCCACCTATGGGCTGGCCAAGGCAGTTTGTTTATTAGCCAATGAGACTCCTCCATCACCAAGTGACCCCAAGGGCCCTGGAAGGGACACTTGGATCTCTCTGGGAAGGGGAAATAAAACAGATTTTGTGGGTCTATGAAAGGCAGATGGAGATAGGAAGAGGATGTATCATGCAAGGGGCTGGAAAGGGAGAGAGTACTGGGAGAGATGACTGGTATTGGGGACTATTTGGGGGGTAATATGGAAACTTAGTGCTTCTTGAACCTATGAGAATAATTCTAGTGAGGATTTTAAGGATATGAAAACATAATTCCTAATTATGTCCTTCTCTACCTATAGATCAGTGCTCAGTTTAGTTATCAACAGAGGGCTGCCTCTAGTAGCTGGTGGAAGCAGATTCATAGATCCACAGGCAAAAATTAGGCAGTGAGAGAATACAGGTTGGAGGTCTCCATCTGGTTCCTTTCCTCAGATCTCAGGGAACTCCATGGAAAGTGGTAGAATAAATTGTGGGAGTCAGGGGTCTCAAGGACACCAGGAGAGCATATTCAAGTTATGAACTAAGCAGACCTCAATAGGGATTGAAAACAGCAATCACAGAGCCTACATGGGTCTGTTCTAGGTTCTCTAGATATGTTTTATGCTTGTTCACTTGGTATTTTGGGTAGGTACTCTTAACAGTGGAACTGAGGCTGTCTCTGACTCTTTTGACTGTTCTTGTTACACTTTTCCTCCTATTGGATTGCCTCATAAAGCCTTAATGTGAGGGATCTTGCTTGCTTTTCTTATATATTGCTAAGACATATTTGGTTGATGTCCCTGGGAAGCCTGCTCTTTTCTAGGGACAGATGTGAGTATGGATCAGTGGACAAGAGGAGGTAGGGAAGGAACTGGGAGGAATGGAGAGAGAAGAATCTGTAGTCAGGATGGATTATACAAGAAAAGAATGAATAAAAATTAAAGAAAAAGAAAAGAGATCCAATTAATAAAAATGAAAATTTAAAAACAATTAAAATGTGTTAGAACCACATTTGAAATAAAGAACACCTTATAAAATTCCTTAAAATTCATCCACTTCCCTACTGAAGGTCCCATTATAATTTTTACTTAAATGCAATGGCAAACTAGGTATATTTGTGAATTCCTCAGTAGTACATAAAATTCATGCTGAATTATTTGTTTCATGGATAAATTTGCAGAATAAAATGTCAGACATCACTCAATTTGTGGAGAAGTTTATTTTGTCTAGTGATTCAGACTTCCAAGATAGAAGTATGTGGATATTATTTTTCAGCACCCACCATAACAGTTTGTAACTTCAACTTCAGCTGAAAGGATTGGCCATTGAAAGCACCTCCATGCATGGGTACATATCCATCCAGATATGCAACAAATGTTAAAAAACAAACAAAAAGAAATCATTGGGCTTTTTTGTCCCTCCTAAAAAATACTAGAGCATATGCATAAATTCACTGTATACTTTTAGCTTGTTTGTATATTGCTATGCTTAATACAATGTGGTTGGTATATCATTGTTACAAAGTTTTCTATAACAAATTAAAGGAAAAACGAAGATTGTGTCTGTTTAGTAGTGATGTAACATTTGCAGATTTTGGATAAATGATTATTAGATTCTTAGAAGAGAGTACTCAAATGAGTCAGTAGTGGCAAACTCCTGATTCCATATAATGGCTCTTCCAAAAAATTAAATCTGTCTTCATTCTCAATATAAATAAATGATATTTTTAAAAAAACTAAATGAAAATGTCTGATTCTATTTGTTCTCTTTCCTTTGTATTTTTTTATGGTTTATTTTTTATATTTAAAATTTCTATCTCCTCCCCTCCTCCTCCTCCTTACCTTCTCTCCCCTCCACCCATACCCCCCTCCCTCCCTCTCCAGGCCAAGGAGTCATCGGGGTTCCCTACTCTATGTTAAGACCAAGGTCCTCCTCACTACCCCCAGGTCCAGGAAGGTGATCAACCAAGCTGAGAAGGCTCCCACAGAGCCCGTCCATGCAGAAGAATCAAAGCCTAGTGCCATTGTCCTTGGATTCTCAGTCAGCTCCCACTGTCGGCCATATTCAGAGAGTCCCATTTGGTCTCATGTTCCATCAGTCCCATTCCAACTGGAGTTGGTGATCTCCCGTGAGTTCTGTCCCACCGATTCCATGGGTGAATGCACCCCTCATGGCCCTGACTTTCTTTCTCATGTTCTCCCTCCTTCTGCTCCTCACCAGGACCTTGGGAGCTCAGTCCGGTGCTCCAATGTGGGGCTCAGTCATTTTCTTCATCTATCGCCAGGTGGAGGTTCTATGGTGATATGCAAGAAAGTCATCAGTATGGCTATAGGAACTGGCCTTTTCAGGCTCCCTCTCTTCGCCTGCCCAAGGAACTAGCTGGGGGCGTCTCCCTGGAAACCCGGGAACCCCTCTAGAGTCAAGTCTCTTGACAACCCTCAGATGGCTCCCTTAATTAAGATATATGCTTCCCGGCTCCCATATCTACCCTTCCTGTATCCCAAGCATCCGATTCCTCCGAGCTCCCCCCATTCTCCCCTTCATGCTTTTCTCTCCCCATCTTCCCTTGGCCCCGTCTTGCCCCACCCTCAAGTTCCCAATTTTTGCCTGGCGATCGTGTCTACTTCCAATATCTAGGAGGATTACTATATGTTTTTCTTTGGGTTCACCTTCTTATTATCTTCTCAAGGATCCGGAATTATAGGCTCGATATCCTTTAATTATGGCTAGAAACTGATTATGAGTGAGTACATCCCATGTTCATCTTTTTGAGTCTGGGTTACCTCACTCAGAATAGTGTTTTCTATTTTTATCCATTTGCATGCAAAATTCAAGATGTCATTGTTTTTTACTGCTGAGTAGTATTCTAACATGTATATATTCCACAGTTTCTTCATCCATTCTTCCACTGAAGGGCATCTAGGTGTTTCCAGGATCTGGCTATTACAAATAATGCTGCTATGAACATAGTTGAGCAAATGCTTTGGTAGTCGACCAATGAAATCGTATAGAAGACCCGGATCTTAAACCACAAATCTATGAACACCTGATTTTTGATAAAGGAGCCAAAAGTACACAATGGAAGAAGGAAGGCATCTTCAACAAATGGTGCTGGCATAACTGGATGTCAACCTGTAGAAGAATGAAAGTAGATCCAAATCTATCACCATGCACAAAACTCAAGTCCAAATGGATTAAAGACCTCAATATTAATCTGAACACACTGAGCTTGATAGAGGAGAAAGTGGGAAGTACTCTACAACAAATGGGCACAGGAGACAGTTTCCTACGTATAACCCCAGCTGCACAGACATTAAGGGCAACACTGAATAATTGGGACCTCCTGAAGCTGAGCAGCTTCTGTAAAGCAAAGGACACTGTCACTAAGACACAAAGGCAGCCTACTGACTGGGAAAAGATCTTCACCAACCCTGCAACTGACAAAGGTCTGATCTCTAAAATTTATAAGGAACTCAAGAGACTAGACTTTAAAATGCTAATTAACCCAATTAAAAATGGGGCTCTGAACTGAACAGAGAATTCTCAACAGAAGAAGTTCAAATGGCCAAAAGACACTAAAGGTCATGCTCAACCTCCTTAGCTATCAGGGAAATGCAAATCAAAACAACTTTGAGATACCATCTTACACCTGTCAGATTGGCTAAAATCCAAAATACCAATGATAACCTTTGCTGGAGAGGATGTGGAGTAAGGGGTACACTCATCCATTGCTGGTGGGAATGCACACTTGTGCAACCACTTTGGAAAGCAGTGTGGCGGTTTCTCAGGAAATTCGGGATCAACCTACCCAAGGACCCAGTAATTCCACTCTTGGAAATTTACCCAGGAGGTGCCCAATCATCCTTTGTATTTTTTGAAGAAAGTTTGTTGGAACTTCTTTTTTTCCATCGGGAAAGAGATTCTCAGTGGTCCCCCATGAAGTCCTGAGTTCACATCCTGAATAATTCCTCTAGTTTATTCTCCAAAGAGCTTTTCTACCAAAACATAAACTGAGTGGGAACTACACCAGCATTTTGTCTCCTAGGTAACCAGGTGAATGGTGTTTTGTCACTTTCACATTTTTTGTCTGCTGTGCATGCTAGCTGTCACAAAGGCTTGACTAACATCTCTATCAAATCCTCCAAATTACAAAGAAAGGAACAACAACATCCTGACTCTTTGTTAGGGCAGTGACAGCCTGTCTGCAGGGCTATGTGACCACCTTAGGTAGGGCCTATGATTTCAGAGCCTTTCTGCCATACCATATAAAAATATGGGCCTACAATCCATTCTTTCTTATTAATTTTAATAAAACCTGTGCTTCTGAAACAGGACAGATCGATCACATGTGGCTTGGGCAAAGACCTCTTCACTTACTCAAATTTTCCCATCTTTAGAACAGGCATTCATATATGTGAGCTTCTGTCTTAGGCATCTGGGAAGAAGAAGCTTCAAACCCATCACTGATTGCTGATCTCTGTTAAGAAAAGAGATTAGTGGAGAGAGATATTTTGGGCCCTGTGTCACAGAGCCATATCTTTTTTGTCAGGATAAATTATAATGCTTTATGAATAATTGTCCTCCCAAAGACTATAGTCTCCTATTTAAAGGAGAATAGAATCGCCTGAGATGAAAATGTTTCTTCTGCTGGTTTAGAGCACCACTTAAACCTAAAATTCTTAGCACATGCATGAACTCCCAACATTCACAGTGTCTTTCAAACTTTTCTCAATAGTTGCCAAAAACAACAAGCCAAAATACAAAATAATCTTTAGCATTGTTAGTCAATATCAACTCTCCAAATACCTTTTTCTGTACCATAATTTTTAGTATCATCAGTCAATACCAACTTTTTAAAATTTCCTTTGGTCAGTACCATTGTTTTTAGTATTATTGGTCAATACCAACTTTTCTTAACATCTTATTTACGTTATTAGGTCAATACCACAACAATGAATCAATGATTAAACATATCGCAATTTTCTCAAGTCCACATTAATTGAAAGACAAGAAAAGCTTTTCTAATGGGTAAAAGTACAGTGATATTGCTGTTATCAAATATCCATTCCAGTCTCTGATCAGCAGATAAACCCTTAGTCTGTCCCCATCTTAAGTGAAGAGGGGTTTTAGTCATTTATTATTTTGAGTCCTTCTTTCCCTGAGGAGAAAGCTTAGGTCTTAGTTCTTAGGTTCATTATTTTAATCAAAATGAGTTCTGTGTCTCAAAGATTAAAACAGACAAATGTTCAGTCTGAACCTCAGCTCCAAAGCAAACAGGATTCAAACGTAGAAAATTGTAGTCTTTGTAGTCAGGTCATCTCAGCAGGGCCTCTGGGTCTGAGTGTGTCTGGAAGAAGCTCAGAATCTGTTCCTCAGTGTAGTGTGGCACCCTGCAGTGTAGAGTGGCGGTAGTAGGTCCTGTGATCAGGCACTCCTCTCTGTGTGGGCAAGGAAGAGTAGACCATGAACTCTTCTCCAACTCCTCTATGGGGCATTTGCAGCTATGATGTCATCAGGTCGGCCACTCCTTTACTGTACATGCAGTCATCTTATCCAGCTTTATTTTCTTTCTGTGAAAAAAGAACATAAACACATCCTCGACCCCAAATATATAGGTTGGGTCTTTTCATAATTCATTGCAAGGGCTTTTCCACCTTGCCTTAGCAAAGTCACCTTGGTGCCATTATGCCAGATCTGTCTGCAACTTTCATCCTCTTAAATTGTTTTCAAGGAGCCATATCATGCTCCACATTTTTTTTTTATTATTAACCATATATGGAGTTCTTCCATTGGAAGAACCATTTGCAAAATTTAGCATAACATCCTTTAAGGGATCTTTAGCTATAATATTAGCAAAATACAGTTGTGCAAATTGCAGCAATGATCATCTGGGAAAAGTTATTACTCTGGCCATTAAATTGAACAAATACAATTGTTCAAGAATCATTATCTTAAAATTATTAATCTATTGCTTAGTATAAGAAACATTGATCATATTTAATTCTCTGCTAATCTTCTAGATTGCATCTGCTCTTTTGTATTAAATAAGCTATTGCTTTAAATTAAAAGTTTAATATCTTAACTGGCAAAAATGAGAATATGTAGTTACAAAAAGGATTTTGTTTTTATGAAACTGTTGTAGAATAAGTTTTGTACTTCATACACACACTTGCTATAGCTGAATCATAATTAATATACTGTACTTGCTGATTATTATATACTTTACCTGTTGATCTACGCTTTACCTGCTTGCATACCTGTCTGGCAGCTTCTATAAGCTCTCTATTGGAAATTGACTCATTGCTCACTTTAAGAATTTTACTTCAGGTAAGTTCAATATCTCCCAAAGATATATTACAACTAAGGCTTTAACCATTGTATAGCTAATTAAAAGTTTGTAAACTATCCTCCTCTTAAGTTGTAAGTCTGCTTAGCTGATAGGAAAATGGAAAAAGAAATCATACTGAACTAATGATCCTGGCCTATTTAAACATCAACATGTAGAATAATGAAAACAGATCCATATTCATCTCCATGCACAAAACTGAAATCCAAATGAATCAAAGACCTCAACATAAAACCAACAATACTGAACCTCATAGGAGAAAATTTAGAAGTACGTTTGAATGTATTGGTATATTTCAAGCACAGCCTCAGTGACACAGACATTAAGAGAAACAATTAATAAATTATATCTCTTGAACTGACAAGCTTCTGTATAGCAAAGGACATAATCAACAAGATATAATATCAACCTATATAATTGGAAAATATCTTTACTAATCACTAATCCACGCCAAAAACATAAGTACTCTAGAAATTAGTCATTAAAAGAACAAATAATCCAATAAAAATATATGTTACAGACCTAAACTGAAAACTCTCAATAGATGACCTTAAAATGACTGAAAGACACTCAAAAATTGCTCAACTATAACATCCTTAACCATTGGAGAAATGTAAATAAAAGCAACTCTGAGATTCCATCTTATCCCTGTAAAAATGACCAAGATTAAAAATACTGCTCACAAATTATGCTTAAGGGAATGTGAGGTAAAGAAAAAAAAAAAAAACTCCTCCACTGCTTGTGAAAGTGCAAACTGACACAGCCTCTTTGAATCATAGTATGGCAAATTTTCAGAAAATTAGGCAACAAACTACTTTAAAACTCAGTAATACCCCTTTTGGGCCTATATACAAAAGATGCTCAACCATAACATAAGGATATGTGTGCAACTATGTTCACAACAGAATTACTTTATCATACACAGAATCTGAAAACAACCCAAATGTATCTCTTTTACACACATAATAAATGAGATACCCTCAAATACCATAAAATATCTTTGAGTAACTCTAATCACACACATTGAAAAACCTGTATAATAAGAACTTTAAATCTTTGAAAAAAGAAATTTAAGCCATCAGAAATGGAAAGATCTCCTATTCTCTTGTAAAGTTAGCGCCAACATACTGAATGCAATTTACAGATTTAATGCAAATGCCCATTAAAATTATAACAAAATTCTTCACAGACTTCGAAAGAACAATTCTCAACTTTATGTGAAAAGACAAAAACTCAGGATAGCCTAAACAATCGTAAAATCCTGTACAATCAAGGAACTTCTGAATGCATCACAATCTCTGACTTTAAACTTCACTACAGAGCCACAGTACTGAAATCAGTCCGCCTTGGATATGAATTCACACGCCTACAAACAGCAGACTTTTGACAAAGAAGCAAAATTGTGAAATGGAAAAGAAATATTTTAACCTGTACCGTATTTACCCGTCTTTTCTTCTAGTTGAAGCTGCGCCACACAGCAGCGGGTAGGACACACGCTCTCTCTGGTCCCTTCTCTGGCATGTCTCAGTGTTCAGCGGTCAGTCCCACGTTTTAGGCACCATTATGTAGGGGTCCAATGCTAGCCCACACCACAAATTATTTCTCTCAACCAGACCCCAACATAAACTCTCTCTCTGGACTGGCAAGGAGGAGATGGAAATAAAGACACAACTCATGTGGTTTCATTGGGAGGGAGATTCTCAGTGGTCTCCCATGAAGTCCTGAGTTCACATGCTGAAGAATTCCTCTCGTTTTATTTCACTGGCTTATAAGTTTACATGACATTGCTATACCATGTTTGTTCTCAGGATTCTGTAACATAATTTGAGATCCTCTTTGCTCTTTTTTTGTAGATCGATTTTGTATCTTGCTGTTTCTGGTTGTTTTTCAGAATTGAGATTTTTCTTGTAGAATTTGAGGATCATATTGCTTGAAAACTGGAATGATTTGATTTGTATCTTTCCTATTTATAATGCATTTATTTCTTATTTGTCACCTTTACCTAGCTATGATTTAGAGCACTGTATTAAATAAAAGCATAGCGTATAGACCCTAATCTCATTAGTGTTTTTAGAGAAAGTGCTCTCAATATTTAATTTTTCTCCTTTGAAAATCATTTTGGATATATAAATTTGGAAAATCATTTTGTATTTGCTTCACCACATACAGGTTTTATTTCATAGAGGTATCCTTTTGTTCCAGATTTCTTCATTATTTTTATAATGAATCAATATTTAGTGTATAATTCTGTCTTGAAAAAACAAAACAAAACAATTTAGCTTATAAAATGTCTTTTTATACATCTACTGATATTATTATGAGATTTCTGTCCTTAAGTCTATTTCTACATTGTTTTAAGTTTTTGGTTGCATATATGGCACTAACCTGAAACTTTAGAATGAAACCCACTATATTTGTGATCTTCTTAATATATTCTAGATTGTAGATTGCAAGTGTTTTATTTACTATTTTGCCTATATTTTTCTTGGGGAAAGTTAGTCTGCAGATTACATTCTATAGTACATAGTCTGCAGTGTGAATTTGTTATGTTCTTACCCAGTATTGGTATCAGCATAATGCAGACTTCATGGGCTGATTTTGGTAGTATTCTTTTTGATTCAGTGAATTGGGAAGTATTGCTGATGGATTTTATCTGAAGATTTGGTAAAATTCGGTAAAGTATCTATTTGGACCTAGGCTTTTCTTTGTATGGAGATTTTAATCTATGTATTTAGTATTAGTTTAATATTTCTATATTTTTTTAAGATTTAATTTTAAACATCCTATATATTTAGATGATATTGATTCTTGTATTTGGAGGTATTTTGTATTATAGTTTTTCACAATATTTGATAGTGATTCTCTGAATTTTATTAGATTATGTTAAATTATTTTTATTTGCATCTCTAATTTTGTTTATTTTTATTTTCTGTCCTTTTGGTTAGCTTGGCTACATGTATTTTCATAGAGTCAACTTTTTTTTCCAGTTTATGGCAATTTTTAATAAAAAATAAATAAACTAGAGTCAACTTTTTATGTGAGTAATCTCATATATTTTTCTTTTAGTCTCCATTTCATTAATTTCTACACTGACATTTATTATTTTTGTTTTCTTTTTAATTTCATCATGGCTTTTCCCTGTGTTTGTAAATCCTTTGGATTTTGATCATATCATAAGTTTTTCAAAAGTTAGTTAAGGAACAATTTTTGAAAATTTTGTTTAATAAACTTATTTTATTTTCTTTTACATCCTGGCTGCAGCTTTCCCTCCCCCCTCTTCTTCCTGGCCCTCCCTGCCAACCCTCACTCTGTTTTCAAACCCAAGAAATTTCTCCTCCATTTCTATTTAGGAATGGGAAGGTCTCCCATGCATATTAACAAAATATCACATATCAATTTGCCATAAAATTAAGCACCTCACCCTGTATTAAGTTTGGACAAGGTGACCCAGATTGAGAATTAGCATCCCAAGAGCCAGGGAAAGATTTCGAGATAATCCCTGTTTCCACTGTTAGGAGTCCCACAAGAAGTTCAAGCTGTAGCATATATGCAGATTGCCTAGGTCAGTTCCATGTAGACTTCCTGGTTGTTGGTTCAGTCTCTGTGAGCCCCTAACTAAACCCAGGATAGTTGATTCTGTGAGTTTGCTTATGGTGTCCTTGACCCCTCTGGCTCCTATAGTCCTTTCTCTTCCTCTTCCTCAGTGTTCCCTGAACTCTGCCTAAAGTTTGGCTGTGAGTCTGCATCTGTTTCCATCAGTTGTTGAATGAATCCTCCCTGATGACAATTGGGCTAGGCACCAATCTGGTCATAGGAGCTGGCCAGTCCAGGCTATAGATCCACTATTGCTGTGATTCTTAGCTGGGGTCATTCTTGTAAATTCCTGGGAGATTCCCTTGTGCCAGGTTATTACCTGATCCCCAAATGCAACCCCTTTCCAGTGGTCTCTTTCAGTACTCTCCCCCACTGGCCAGTCCCAGCAACCTGATTGCTCACATTCCCATCACCACCAGCCATTCTTTTCACTTTCCCCTTCCCAGGGAGTTCTCAGCATCCACCCATGAACTCTCCTTGTAACCTAGTGTCTCTGAATTTGTGGACTATAACATAGTTATCCTTTGTTTTTACACCTAATATCCATTTAAGAGTGAGTTTGTACCATGTTTGTCTTTCTTAGTTTGGGTTGTCTCATTCAGGATAATGTTTTTCTAGTTCCATCCATTTGCCTGCAAATTTCCTGCTGTCCTTGTTTGTAACAACTAAGCAACACTCAACTGTGTAAATGTACCATATTTTCTTTTTCAGTTCCTTGGTTGAGGAACATCTAAGTTGATTCCAGGATATGGATATTTCAAATCATGCTGCTGTGAACATAGCTGAGCAAGTGTCCTTGTGGTAGTATGATTAAGCATCTTTTGACTATATACCCAAGACAGATATTGTTGCTTCTTGAGGTAGATTGATTTCCAATTTTCTGAGAAAACTCTATAATAATTTCTAAAGTGGCTGTGTAAGTTTGCACTCCCTTCAGCAGTGGAGGAGTGTTCCTTTTGCTCTACATCTTCTCCAGCATAACTTGTTATTAATATTATGTTCTTAGTCATTCTGACTGGTATGAGATGGAACCTCAAAGTTGTTTTAATTTGCCTTTCCCTGATGGCTAAAAGTGTTGACCAACTCTTTAAGTGTTTTCTGGACATTTGAATTTATTCTGATGAGAATTCTGTTTTGATCTTTATACTATTTTTAATGGATTATTTGTTTTGTTGATGTCTAGTTTATTGTGGTTTTTATGTATTTTGGAGATCAATGCACTGTAGGATGTGGGGTTGGTGAACATCATTTCCCGTTCCGTAGAATGGCATTAGTCTTATTGATGTTTTTCTTTGCCTTACAGAAACTTTTCAATTTTATGAGTCCCCATTTATGAATCTTGATCTTTGTGCCTGTGCTACGGTTGTTCTGTTCTCAAGTTTTTCTCCTCTGACAATGCATTTGAGACTATTTCTCACTTTGTCTTCTATTGGGTTCAGTATAGCTGAGTTTATGTTGAGGTCTTTGACCTGCTTGGACTTAGAGTTTTATGCAGTGTGATAGATATGGATTTATTTGCATTTTCTATATGTTAGTCTCTCCAAATTCTTCATGAAGTCATTTAGTGTTATAAAGTTTTGTATTAGAATTACTTATATTGAATCCCACAAATTAGGGTGTGTTGTAAGTTGATTTTAATTGAATTTTAGGCAGTCTTTAACTTATTTCTTTATTTATCCTTGAAACAGTTATTATTCAGGAAAGAGCTGGTCACTTTTCATGAGTTTGCATGCTTTCTCCTGTTTTATAAATGCTGAAATCCTACTTCAATTCATGGTGGTCTGATAAGATACAGGAGGTTCTTTCTTTTTTGTATATTATGAGACAATATACAAAAAAATAGTTTCTATTTTGATGAGCTGTCCTTTGATAAGGGTTAGGTGTTAAAGTCTCCCACTATTATTTTTTGTGGTTCTACATGAGATTTAAACTTTACTAATGTTCCTTTTACAAATGTGGATGCCCTTACATATGGAGGATCGATGTCCAGAATGGAGCCATCATATTAGTGGATTTTTTTCCATTGATGACTGTGAAATTCCCTTTTCCATCTCTTTTGATTAATTTTGCTTGGAAGTCTATTTTGTTACATATTAATGTAACTACATTATCTTGGTTTTTTTTTTTTGTCTATTTGAATGGAAATTTTTTCCCAAGACTTTACTCTGAGGTAATGTCTATCTTTGATGTTACGAAATGTTTCTTGTACACAGTAAAAGGATGGATACTATTTACATACCCATTAGATTAGCCTGTGTCTTTTTATTGACAAATTAGGTCCATTGATGTTGAGTGATATTAATGACCAATGTTTGTTAATTACTGTCATTTTGTTGTTAGTGGTGTGTGTGTGTGTGTGTGTGTGTGTGTGTGTGTGTGTGTGTGTGTCTGTGTTTGTTTGAGTTTCACTTCTTTGGTTTTTGCTGGAGTGACATTATTTATTGCCTGTGTTTTTGTGAGTGTTTATTAACCATTCTAGGGTTGGAATATTTCTTCTAAGTACCATCTTATGGCTGGATTTGAAGATGGATATTGTTTAAATTTGACTTTATCATGAAATATTTTGTTTTCTCCACCTATGGTTATTGACAGTTTGGATGGTATAGTAGTCTGGAATGGCATCTGTGGTCTCTTAGAGTCTTCAAGGCATCAGTTCAGGCACTTCTAGATTTTAGGGACTCTGTTGAGAAGTTGTGTGTTATTCTAATAGATCTGTCTTTATACGTTACTTTGCCCTTTTTCTTGCCACTTTTTATCTTCTTTCTTTGTTCTGTATGTTTAATGTTTTGATTATTATATGGCAAGGGGAGTTTATTTTCAGATTCAATCTATTTGGTGCTCTACACATTTTTGTACCTTTTTAGGCATGTCCTTTTCAAATTAGAAAAATTTTCTTCTAGTGACTTTGTTAAGTATTTTTATGTGTATTTTAGATGAACTTTTTCTCTTTTTATATTTCTATTTATTCTTATGTCTGGTATTTCATAGTGTCCCAGGTTTCCTGATAGTTTGTGTTTTGAATTTGTTAGATTAACATTTCTTTGGCTAATGAATCTATTTTATTCTATTGTGTCTTCGATCCTGAGAGTCTTTCTTCCATTCCTTGTATTCTGTTGGTGATATCTGAATCTCTAGTTTTTGTTCACTTGCCCAGATTTCCATTTCCATAATTTCTCTCTTTGTATTTCTTTATGATTCATTTCAATTTTCAGATTTTTAATAGTTTCCTTCATCTGTTCCTTTGTATTTTTCTTGACTTTCTTTTAGGAATGTTTTGATTGCTTCCAATTTTTGTTGTTTTTCCTCAATACTTATGGATTTTTTCACATCCTCTTTAAGGATCTCTATCATATTCATGAAGTCATTTGATGTTCGTTTTCTCATGCTTCAGTTATATTGGGTGGTTCAGATCTTGCTGTTAGAGAATAGCTGGACTCTGGTGATACCATATTGCATTTCTGTTATTGAATTTGTTCTTATACTGGGGTTTAGTCATCTGGATTTGGGATAATTATAAGTCTACGTGTTGATTCCTGCATTTGTCTTCAAAGGATGGTGTTTTGTTCTTTTCTGGTCTTCTGGCCTAAATGGGCAGGAGTTCTAGTGACTAGCATGTCTTCAGGTCCTATTGGGTTAGTTTAGGCTAGGGGGTCCCTGGTTCAGGCAAAGTCTCTGGTAAAACTGAAATCTTCTTTTGAAGTTGTAGACCAGGATATGGAGCCCAGGGGAAGGTGTGCAATCTGTTGCACTTAGATATTGTCTGGACTCTTTGATCCCTAGGATCAGCCTGACCTTTAGTACAGCAGCTTGTGCTGAGGTTGCTAGATCTAGGCTGTGCTCCAATAAAGTTGAAGCCTGCTTCTGAAGTTGTAGGCCTGGTATCCCTAGATCTAGCCTGGCCTCTGTAAAGCAAAAACTTCTTCCAAAATTATAGAACAGGATATGGTGCCTAGTGGAGGGGGTGTGATGTAGTTTGGGGTTGTTGGGCAGGTATATAGGGACTTTGTGGTTTGTGGAAGGTATTTTATCTGGTGTTCCTAGGTCCAGCCTGACCTCTGTAAGGTTTTTAGGGTTGTGGGCCTTAGAAAAGAGCCCAAGTGATGGATACAGTCAGTCATTATTGGGCAGGTTTAAAGAAGTGTTAGCTGAAGGTGGGTGGTGTCTTACCTGGGCTTACTAGATCCTACCTGGCCTCTGGTAAAGCAGAAGACATGTTCTAAATCAGTAGGCCAGGATATAGAACCCAGGACCAGAGCTATAATCAGTGGATGTTGGGCAGGCTTACATACCAAAGCTTATCCTATTCTTAACTAATATTTTCAGGAAGCTGCTGGCTATTCACCAGAGGAAAGATAACAGTTTCAAGACTGAATCAGATACTTAGGAAATTATATTAGACATATGTGATCCTAAGTATAATAACCTATAGTTCCTACAGGGTATCTATTTGGAGGTATGTATACATGTTCATTTAAGAACATGAATGTATATATGTGACTTTGAGTGTGTGTGTATGTGTGTGTGTGTGTCCATATGTATTGTGGGCCCAGCCATTCACATTAGTTCTCTTCTTCTGTTGATCCCAATCTTAGTTTTGAGACAAACTCTTTCTCTTTATGAAGCTGAAACTCATCAATTAAGTCAAAGTGTTTGGACAATGAGCCCCAGTACTCTGTTTTCTACTGTTCAGTCAGCAGATGACAGCTCCATGTCGCAATATTTAGCTTTTTGCCTGGGTTTTAGGGGAAATTCAGACTAATAACTTCATGCCTGCATGGCAAATACTTTATTGAGTGAGCTACATACCATTTGCTAAGCTTGGATAAGCCTGTCATTCGTTAAGAATACAACTCCTTTAAAAAGTAATTCACAATAAGAAAAATTTTATTCTTCAATGCTATATTAGAAATGATCCTATCCTAAAAAAAATCTCACTATACATAGCTTTCTTAAAATTTGTTCATTTAATTTTGGAAAAACAATGTCTCTTAACATTCATGTCCTGTGGTCTCTTTACAAGAATTTGTGAGAAACTATTTCTATTCAGCTGTGTATTACATTATTTTCCAGTTTTTCTTGTGTTTGTAAAGAGAAACATTTACATTGCTAAAGGAATCCTTGTCAAGTTTTTAGTCCTTATTTACTACTCAGTTACATACAAGAAAATCCTAGAATGTAAGTAGAAACTTAGAATTTAATCTTTCAGATGTCTTATAACAGTTTCAATGCTAATAACCATAGTGAATTAATATTGTCAACTGGATTTGATTCTAAAACACCTAAAAATTTATTGTTGCATACTTTTCTAGGTAAGATTAACAAAGAATGGAGGAATTACCTTGAGTGTGAATTGTCGCATGCCATGAACTATTGGAGAAGGCAAGGGAATTCTCTGTATTTTGCTTTCTGGACGACCGTGATGTGCCCTGTGCTCCTCTATCAATCCCAACATACCCTGACCAAATGAAACCTCTTAAACTTTGAGTAAAAGTTGCAATTTGCATCTTATCCTTTTTAAATTGAAAATATATTCTTCTTTCATAGGATATATCCCTACCAGTTCCCCTTTCTCCATTTATCACAGTTCCCTACCTCTCTTGTCACCCAGATCCACTCTTCTCCCCCATTTCCTCTTCAGCAAAGAGCAGGTCTTCAAAAGATGACAGTCAAACCAGGACAAGATAGAGTAAGACATGGCAACAGGTCTCAGATTGATGCTGGACAAGGCAGCCCAAGAGGAGGAAAAGAGTCATTATTTAATTTGCTTCTGTCAGGCATTCTGTCACAATAAAACCAAAGTCTACAACACTGGCTAAATTCCACAGTTGTGAGAAACTCTCAGACATGCTGCTTTCCATCTTGGTCACCATGTTCCCTTCTTTTCTAGTGCTTTCAGGAAGGTCTTTATTCACATTTGACAAGGGAAAAGTCAGCATTTAGAAGACATAATCCAATTACCCAAGAAATTATTGCATCAATATATGAATTTAAAAGGGTCTGGACTGAGCTCCCAAGGTCCTGATGAGGAGCAGAAGGAGCGAGAACATGAGGGAGAAAGTCAGGAACGTGAGGGGTGCGTTCACTCATGGAGACGGTGGGACAGAACTAAAGGGAGATCACCAACTCCAGTTGGAATGGGACTGATGGATCATGCGACCAAACCCGTCTCTCTGAATGTGGCCAACAGCGGGGGCTGACTGAGAAGCAAAGGACATTGGCGCTGGGCTCTGATTCTTCTGCATGACGGGCTCTGTGGGAGCCTTCTCAGCTTGGTCAATCACCTTCCTGGACCTGGGGGGAGTTGGGAGGACCTTGGACTTAGCATAGAGTGGGGAACCCTGATGGCTCCTTGGCCTTGAGAGGGAGGGAGGGGAGGTATGGGTGGAGGGGAGGGGAGGGAAGGGGGAAAAGGAGGGGCAGGAAGGGGGAGGAGGAGCGGAGGGAGTGGGAGGACTAGGGAAGGAGATGGAAATTTTTAAATATAAAAAAAAAACAAACCATGAGAAAGAAAGAAAAAAAAAGGGTCATCACTGGTCATCATACTCAAAGGATTTTCCTAAAATGGAAGTGATAATAAAATTAGCACTTATCATTCCAAGACAAGAATTATTTCACTTTAACAAAAATAATTTCAAATATTCTGTATCTTAACAAGACAGAAAAGCTCAAAAAGTTTCTTTATATTTTGGAATTATACAAAGTTAGCATGTTTGGCTATGAAGCAAAATCTTTTATTTCTAGACAGGATCACCCAGCCTATGGTGTGCCACTCCACCACAACTCCAGTGGGAAGTGTATGTGATGACAAAATTTAAGAACCAAGAATGGCAGGTCTGGTTACTTCTAGAGAAATGTGATTTAGAAAATTCTCTGGTAACGACAGGAGAACTAACTGCATGAAAACAAATGTTAAAGAATCAAAGCATGTTTTTTAATTCATTTTTTTCTATTAAAGATGCTTTTGTTTTACATAACAACACCAGTTCCCCATCCCTCCCTTTCTCAAGTTCCCAACCTCCTCCCATTTCCCATTTTTCATCCCCCATCCACTCCTCAGAGAAGTAAAGCTTTCCTTGGAGAGTCAACAAGGTCTGGCATACCACCTTGAGGCTGGACTAATCACCCCTTCACTCCATCCCTGTATCAAACCTGAGCAAGGTATCCCACCCTAGGGAATGGGCTCCAAAACTCCAGTTCATGTACCTGAGATAGGTCTTGGTGCCACTGACAGCCACTCCTTCCCTTGCCAAAAGATCAAGCCATGTAACTGTCATCCTCTTTCAAAGTGTCTAGTTAAATCCCATGCAGTTCCCCAACTGTCAGTTCATAGTCCATGAGCTCACACTGGCTCGGGTCAGCTGTCTTTGTGGTTTGCCAATCATGCTCTTGAATCCCCTTGTTCATAGGTCCCTCCTTCCTCTCTTCAACTAAACTCCAGGAGCTCAGTTCAGTGCTTGGTTGTAAGTCACTGCATTTTCTTCCATCAGTTGTTTGAATTTAACATGTATCCTTCCAGCAGTGCCACTGTTATAGAAGAATCGTGGTGTGTGTGTGTGTGTGTGTGTGTGTGTGTGTGTGTGTGTGTGTGTATGTGTGCCTGTGTGTGTGTGTGCATGTGTGCATGTATAAGTGAGTGCATGTGTATGTTTGTGTGTGTGCATATGTACATTTGTGTGTGTGTACTCATGTGCGTATGTTTTATTATAGGTGTGTGAATATGTGGTGTCTTCTGCAGACTTCTACAGTCTCCGAAATAGATACCAGAGCAGCTTTCTGAAGGAACCAAATAGCTAGGAAGTTTTCTTCTTTCTTGGTCTTTTACTTCATTTCATTGTTTTCCAGTACCTAAAGATTTCCCCCTGCATAAGCACACACAATAGAACATTTCAGCTTATTGTGAATATATAGGAAAGGGGTGACTTTTAGATGAGGATGACCTAGTTTATGTCTACTCATGTTAAAAATGGATAGAATATATAAATACAAAATTTGACTAAGTTAATGGGAAAGGCAAACAATATTTAACGTTGGTTTAGAATTCACACTCATATCATCCAAGCTAACAAGAACTAAGGAAAACAAGCAATGATGAGTTTCTTTTGTACAATCTGTTAATTTTTAATTCCTATTTGTTTATTTTCATATATGTCTTTACACAACATTCATACATGCAGTGCCCACAGAGATGAGAAGAGGCACCATATCCTCTCGAACTGGAGTTTTGAACAAACAACTGTGAAATGATACAGAAGCTAAATCTGGGTCCTCTGCAAAAGCAGCCACTGCTCTTAAAGATTGAGCCATTACTTCAGGCACAGTTCCTTAAATATGGCAGCAACTAATGCACTCTTCTGCACTGTTACACTCCAGTTCAATAAAATGACTGGATATTGCCAAGAAAATTTACTGGACTCTAAGAACTGTCTCCATCAAAAGAACACAGATATCACTTTGATGTTCTCCATAAACACACAGTAAAAGGGTATCATTTTTACTGTATTGTACAAGACAATGCCCTGACCTTGCCTCAGATACAATATAATAGAACTTTAAGAAACAAAGATACACCTAAAGAGTGATCTCATCAGTGAACTGTCTGAAGGGGCTCTTAAGTACAGGTTCTTCCTGGGTGGGTCAGAGAGAGGGTCTCTTATAGACTAACTTGCATTTGAAGTCTGTGTTCTTATTAGACAATGCAGTGATTGTACAAGGGCATGTTAATGGCTAGTGGTTGAGAAAATAATTCTGCCTATAGTACATTTAGCTGATTCAACAACTGTGTAAAAAATTTGGGTCCCCGGGGAAAAAATTTAAAGTGAGGGGGAGGCATAAAACAAATAAAATATGTAAGCCTGTGCTGTGCTCCCATTACCCAGGAGACAGGAGTATGGAAAAGTTTCATATCGGTCTGAAATGCAAAACAGAAAAAATACCAAGCATGGTTTCCCCACAGCTCTTAGAACTGTTGCAGTGTCCCCTCCAAGTCAATGCCTCATATATCTCTAGGGAATCACACTGCAGAGTTTCAGATTTGTGACTACTTTTGCTAGAATTATGTAAAAGTCAGAAAAACTTGCTCTGTGTTGAGGTTGGAAAGAACATTCTAGTTGGAGAGAGATTTTCTAGAGTTTCCCGGTGTTTTGATGGCATCACTGATTTCAAGGCTAAAAACTGATAGGGATATCAAAAATGTCCCTGACAATCTATGATGATTACATTTGTGACTCTGTAGTTGTAATTAACAGGATCCAGGAAAGCACAGAATAAAAGATAACAAGTATTTATTTGGGGAAAAACTCACAATAGAGAGCTGTGGTCTTCTGTGGATGCTGGAAACTGCAAACAGAATTCTAACCAGCCCCCAATAGACAGAGCATGCTTTTTATCTGTGCTTATCAGACCACATTACTAAAGGTGTTTATAAGCTGTAGGAGTTCTTTGGTAGAGTTTTTGGGGTCACTTATGTACACTATCATATCATCTGCAAATAACGAAAGTTTGACTTCTTCCTTTGCAATTTGAAGCCCCCTGATCTTCTTATGTTGTCTTATTGCTATTGCTAGAACTTCAAGCACTATATTGAAGAGGTATAGAGAGAGTGGACAGCCTTGTCTTGTTCCTGATTTTAGTGGGATGGCTTTGAGTTTCTCTCTGTTTAATTTAATGTTAGCTTAAATTAAATTAATGTTGCTGTATATTGCTTTTATTATATTTAGGAAAGAACCTTGTATCCCTAATCTCTCTAAGACCTTTATTATAAAGGGGTGTTGAATTTTGTCAAATGCTTTTTCAGCATCTAATGAAATGATCATATGTTTTTTTTCCTTCAGTTTATTTATATAATGGATTACATTGATAGATTTTTGTATGTTGAACCAGCCCTGCCTCTCTGGGAAACTATTCTGTTTCCAATTTCCAGATGGATCTATATATTTTTTTCTTTGGGTTCACTGTATTACTTAGCTTTAGGATCATGAACTATATGCTCAATATCCTTTGTTTATAGCTAGTATCCACTTATGAGTGAGTACATACCACATTCAGTTTTTGGATCTGAGTTATCTCACTCAGGATAGTGTTTTCTAATTCCATCCAAATGTCATTGTTTTGTTGTTGTTTTGTTTTGTTTTGTTTTTGTTTGTTTTCCCTCTGAGTAGTACTTTAACATGAAATGTGCCACATTTTCTTTATCTATTCTTTGGTTGAGGGTCATCTAGGTTGTTTCCAGGTTCTAGCTATTAAAAATAATGCTGCTATAAACATAGTTGAACAAATGCTTTTGTAGTATGATTGAGCATCTTTTGGGTATATGCCCAAGAGTGATATTGCTGGATCCTGAGGTAGGTTGATTCCCAGTTTTTTGAGAAACTGCCATACTGATTTCCAAAGTCATTGTACAAATTTGTATTCCCACCAGCAATGGATGAGTGCTCCCCTTACTCTCCATCTTCCCTAAAATAAATTATCATTAGTGTTTTTTTATCTTAGCCATTCTGACCAGTGTAAGATGGTATTTGAGTTGTTTTGACTTGCAGTTCCCTAATAGCTAAGAATGCTCAACATTTCCTTAAGTATCTTTTTACCATTTGATATTCATCTGTTGAGAATTTTTGCTTAGTTCTGCACCCCATTTTTGAATTGGATTATTTAGAACTTTAATGTCTAATTACTTGTGTTCTTTATATATTTTTGAGATCAGTACATTGTCTGATGTGGTGTTGGTTAAGATCTTTCCCCATTCAGTAGGCTGCCTTTTTGTCTTATTATTTCTGTCCCTTGCTTTACAGAAGCTTCTCAGTTTTGGATGTCCTGTTTATTTATTGTTGCTCTCAGTGTCTGTGCTTTTGGGGTTTTATTAAGGAAGCTAAACAATCCTGTACAATAAGGGAACTTCTGGAGGCATCAACTTCCCTGACATCAAGCTCTGTTACAGAGATACAGTAATGAAAACAACTTGGTATTGACATAAAAACAAGGAGGTTGACCAATGGAATGTAATCACAGACACGGATATAAATCCACACACCTATGAAAACCTGATTTTTGACAAAGAAGCTAAAATTATACAATGGGAAAAAGAAAGCATCTTCAACAAATGGTGCTGGCATAACTGGATATCAACAGGTAGAAGAATGAAAATAGATCCATATCTATTGCCATGCACAAAACTCAAGTCCAAATGGATTAAAGACCTCAATATTAATCAGATGACACTGAATTTGATAGAAGAGAAAGTGGAAGTAGTCTTCAATGCATGGCCACAGGAGACCACTTCAAAAGACTTTCTTAACCTAGCTTTGCAAGTTTTGTAGTCAGTTTTGCTTGTATTCTGCTTGTCCAGTTTGGGCAGAGGCTTACTGACAGTAGTTGAGGCAAGGGCAATTCTTTGCCCAGGGATAATTTGGTGCTGTCAGAAGCAATCCTGTCTCACACCAACAGAATCCTGAGTTACTTAAATGCCATATTGTACCATTCCTTGAAGTGTATGGTGATTACCTATCTGTGCAGGGTACAATACCTGTGCATCTGGAGAACCTGACTAGCCTAACTATAAACATGGTTCACTATTAACCTGTAATTCTTAATATCTATATAGTTTAAATATTAAGGCTTCACATTATAAAAATAAACCATCTTTAAACAGATGTGCAGCAAATGTGGACTAATAACTTGAGATGTAAAATGTGTGTGTGCATGTGTTAAATATAGAAAATGAACATTTCTAAACACACACACACACACACATATATATATATATATATATATATATATAAACTTGAAGCTATTTCATCAAAACTTATTATTTAGTGTATAAAATTAATTAATACATATGCACACATATATATTATTCCTCAAAATCAGGAAGCTAAATTTATTTTCCTTAACAAAATTCTCCATAAATGCTACAGGGAATATGGTGGAAAAATGAAAATGGCCTGAGTGGCCATTAAACAGTCCTTGTGATGTTTTCCATGTGCAGTGGGAAAGCAAGAACTGATGAACAGCTACTGTTTGTAAAAGACAGACTGTGGTAGAAAGGACTTGATTGCATATATATGAGGCTCCTTACAAAGTCTCCAAAAAAGAAAAGCGGAGTTGAAGGGGCTGCTGTATGTAACTCTTCTGGCTTCCTTGGGCACTGTATGCACATGACACATGTGTGTTCATATAGGTACACACAGGGAGAGAGAGAGACACTATAAAATTAAATACGTTTTTAAAGTAGAATCTGTAGACTTGAATGATTGATGAAGCAATTCTATGTACAGAGGTGGGATGCTGCATTCAATTGCAAGGCGTTTATGCAGCAGGTGTTAGCACTGTTGGTGATCTTTGCATTAGATGACATGAGAAGGTGCTGTACTTTTGTGAAACTGGGATGTTGATCTGAGACCCTCTGCTTTTATTATCCAAATGGGAAGAATGAAGCATGCACAGCATGAGTGAATGATGTTTGTATATAGAAAAAATACAAAACTCAAAGACCTTGCTGGATGAAATGATTGTGTGCTGGGAAGAATGCATGAAGAAAATGCCGATGGTCAAATGAGAATTCTATCTAAATTCATTATACATATTAATAGGTTTTAATTTATATAAGAGAACACAACCTTATCCTCTTTAGAATTTGTTCTAATTATCTTCATGGATGGAAAGGCCAATAGAACTCAACAAAGAAGCGTAGCAACTGTACTAAAAGTTATTATCAAATGAGCAAGGTATTTTTGATGTCTTACTCCCTTGAACACACTGCATGGTTCTTTTGTAGACTTCAATGTCATAACTCCTTTGTTCTTAAGAACAAATACTGTGACTTCCTTTGTTTTCACATGTAAGTTTGAGCCATTCTCAAACACAGAGTTGGCCTTTCAGATATATGTTATCAGCCACACCTTTCAAGTAGCTCCTTTAAAGTTTGATAACTTTTGACTATATGATCTTTTTCCCACCCACATACAGGAGATGCACATACAATGTGAAAGCAATTCTCAGGAGAGTCCAAAACTACCAAAATATTCTGCAGATATAATAGCTCATCCTCTCATCTAATGCAAAATCTTTGAATAACGTTGGTAAAAATACTCAAGTTCCTTAGAATAAGCAATGAAAATACCAAAAACACAAATCAAATAAATAATGTAAAGGAAATCACCTGCTTAGTAAATAATACTTCCTACAAAACAAAAGATAATTTTTGGAGGGTACCAAGCTTCCCTTTCCAGTACAAAGAATACCATGTTCTTTAACAGTGGGGGTTCTCTAGAGGAGCAGAACTGATAGAATAGACACATATTGAAGGGCGATTAGATTGCCTTATGTAATTTGGTTCAGAAAGTCAAACAATATCTGTCTTACCTCGGGGTGGATGAGAAACCAGTAATTGTTTCATCCACAAGGCTGGATTTTTCAGCAGTCTAAGCCTGGAACTAAAAATATGGAGAATTCGTGGCAAGCCACTTGTCCTCAGAATGAATCAGAAGGCAGAGAAAATGTGTTGTGTGGCAGGAGAAGCAACAACAGTTGAATAACCTTTCCAGTGAAAAGTGACACAATGAGTCTGGAACGTGACATAAGCCAAGTTTCTGCTCCGATGTCCTTTTATCTGCGTTCCCAGCATATTTGTGGTTGGTCTTCTCCCTTCAGATAATTTGATCAAGAAACTCCTTACTGGTGTTTCCAGAAACTTATCTTTTAAAAGATGCCATGTCCAGCTCAGTAGACAACCAACATTTGTAGCAACCGCAATGTCAACTTAAGTAAATCTTGTTGCACCAGTGTGGTCACCAGACCCAAAGTTATAACTCAAAGAACTTGGAACATTTTCTTTTTTAACTCCCAAAGTTAAATAAAATGAAAAGATAGCAAGAATCATTCTGAGCCTAGATGTACAAACTGAGTTATAATTACAATAAGATAGAATTAAAGTATAAATACAAATGATAACATTTAGAATGGCAATTTAAAAAACTGTCAGTGAAGAAAGAATGAAATGAGTAAGAAGACCTCAAAAATCTAAGAGAAAAAAATAATTCTGGCTTCAAAAAGGAGGGAAGAAAAAGAATTTTCAAACATAGATATTTTAGGGAAAATGATATTGTATAAGTACACAAGTTGATAAAAATTAATCTTTCTGCAGATAAATAGTGTAAGCTTTCAGGAATTAAAACTAGTGAGTTGTACAAGTACAACAGTAGACATGCCAATGTGGATTTAGAAAGCACAGTGAATCCTCAACCCTATACAAAGAAATACAGGCAACTAAGAAAAACAGAATGTGAGAAATAATTTCCCCAGGGATGAGCACACCAATTGGTTATCCAATACCAAGTGGGCAGTCCCAAAAACATACATATGAGTCACATTGTACAGACTGAGTAGGTTATATTTAGGTATATATAATGAATTAATTAATGTTTACATTAATGAACAATTCAATAAATAGAGGCCATGCATTTTAAAATGAACAAGGAGCATTTGGAGGGAGGAAAGAGAAGGGGGAAATGATTTAATTATATCCCAATCTCAAAAATAAAAGAAACATTAATTTTTAAATAGTAGTCAAGTATCTCACTGTCTTGTTTTTCCAATAGTATAGACTGCAGACTCTTCTACAGAGCTGTTGTAGGGCATTGAAGCATCAGTATGCATCATTATAAAAAGAAAGCTTTCAAGTCCAACACTGAGGGCAAATATGCCTTCTTGTGTAATAGTAGTTTTAAGAAATGCTATTGATCTGTGGCACAGCTATTTAAGTAGTCCAATAGCCATCAGCAATACATTCTAGATAACCTGATATTCTCCTCCATACAGGAACTGAAACCTGCACAGCTTCTCTATGACTTTAGATGTCATCTTGACTGCAGTCAATTTTCTATTTCCAGGAGAACAACAGTGTTATAATTTTCATATTCATTCTTTTATTTTTCCTTCTACCTTATTGCCTAGGTTTATAATATAGATATACATTTTAAAAATTACCCCCATGTTTACTCTTCAAATGAATGCAGTATAAGGAACTATTATTTAATATCTGAGATGTCTATATGTTTTTTTGTTTGATCAATGATTTATAAAATGTTTTTGTAGAGCTCCATAGCAGATCCATTTATCTCTCTAAAGGCATTTGAGTTTATCTATGGTTACTCTGAATAATATAATGTATATCATTTTTGTAAGCACCAGCATCTGTGTGGCAGGTAGCACATGAAACTGTCAATGTGTGAGATCTAGTGCAGTCATCTCTCCATGTACCTGAGGGTGCCTGGCTCCAATAATCTGCAGATGCTTAAGCCCCTTGTACAAAATAACATTGTATTCAGATATAAAATTCACACATCTTTAAGAGATCTCAAAATCACAGGCAATACCAAATGTAAAGTGAAAGTTGTGCCATGATGTGTAGAAAATAATGATAAGAAAAAAAATCTGTATCTCTTCCTCAGAGGTGTAATTAATTTGTTCAAACATTGTTTTGTCTCTGATTGGTGTCAATCACAGGTACAAAAAAAGAGAGACAGCCATGTAATAAATTTCATATTTTTCAACATTTTGCTGCTCATTTTTATTTATGCAGTTTGTGAAGAGATTGATAAAGTTCTTGGGATTTTTGTTTTACTGGTTTGCACACATTTGACTATAAAATACCATCTTTCAAAAACGTCCTTCCTATGTGACTCACTCATCATTAACATCATGTGTGGGAAATGTATGCACTGTGCATGGTTCATCCATTCTCCCTGTGGATAGAATGCATGGGAGCTATAATTTTTCCATCTTACTGTTTTCAAATTTATCAACTTTTATGTCAGAGATAACTATAGTTTTGTCATTCAACAATAAGTTTATAATTCATATGAATGAATTTCTAAGATACAATAAATGGCTTTAGTTTGATTTTTATTTTATGATTACATATACACCTGCATACATACAAGAAGAGAGAGAGACACAGAGACACAGAGAGAGAGACAGAGAGAAATAAGAGTTTGTCATCAGATCATTTTTATAAACCACTTATAGATAATAATATTTTGTTATAATAGTTTTTTTGAATAAGAAATAGAGCATATAAACTATTTTTAAATGATTCACGATTTCTTTTTTCCTTTATATGCCTCACTCTCATTTCACTATATTTAGCTCTGAGGTACTTTTGGAGATTTTAACTGCTCTTTTCAACACATATATAAACTGTACTATATCATAGCTTATTACTGTAGATCAACATCTGTGTTCAACTTAGTTTCTGAAGCCTGGCGACAATTTTAAGAGCATGTGAGGAGGCTTTGAACTTTTTCAAACATGGTCTCAGCAGCAATGAATGGGTGTTTAACACTTTACTTACCAGTCTTTTTTTCTCTTAATTATAAATTCGGAGAAATGAATTCAATATTTATTATCCTATAAATATGTTGCATCTGATATTATCATTCATGACACAGATTCCATGAGGGTGGTGGTGGGTTAACTGAGGCCCCATGGGTACCCTGGTTGCTGAGAGACAGACAGACATGCCATTCAGAGAGAGCTTGGGTATAGAGTTTATTTACTAGGTAATGGGAACAATTAAGGGTTTATGGGAAAGGAGAAGGGAAGAAAGAGAGCAAAAGAGAAAAAGAGGAATAAGAGAGGAGAGAGAGGCCGAGACTGCCTCTTCAGGGGAAGGGCAAAGAGAGAAAAAGAGAGAGAGAGAGAGAGAGAGAGAGAGAGAGAGAGAGAGAGAGAGAGACAGACAGAGAGAGAGAGAGAGAGAGAGAGAGAGAGAGAGAGAGAGAGAGAGAGAGAGAGAGAGAGAGAGGACATGAAGGTGTAAGATCCACTTGCCTATGCAGGAAGAGGGAGATTGGGAATGGGTGGGGCTTGTCTCTTAAAGGGACCAGGTACCCAGGTGACAGGGCAAGTTAGCAGATAACAGCATCTGATATGAAATGCCTATGATTATTTAGAGAAAGATTTTCTAGTGTTATTGTGAATTTGTAAAACTTTTCATTACTAGTGACATGTTTTTACAACTCAAAATAAAAAGATAATACATGTTTTCTTCACCTCCTCTTGTGGATTGTAGAGTATTGCTGTGAGCTATGAGAGGCCCTGCCTGATGAAAAATTTGGTTAGGTTTCTGTCTGGCCCCCAAACACCAATCTGAACTTCCATTACATTTACTTTTATCAAGTCCCCAGGGGTTGTGTTTGTTTGTAAATTGTGTTACTCAAATTTTCACAATCTGATTTTCTGTCTATCCCACAGGCTGATATGAAATCTATCACAAAGGCTCACATTGAGCCTGAAAAATGTACACTACTCTTTTTATTTTTCACTGTAGTGTTTTAATACTTAACTACTGGATAAATTATTTTTTTTTATTTTGTATGTTTCAGCCAACCAGTATTTTTATCATTTCCTATCAACCAATCCTATCTGTAAATCCCAGCCTCTGGCCTCCAGCTTTAGAGGATCCTTCCCTATACCCCTCAAACCTTGACACTTCCCCGAGGAGAATCAAGGTGGTCCGCCAAACTTTGACCCCTCCCCAGGAAAGATTAAGACCACTCCCACATCCTATTCAAACTGGTCTCCAGAAAACAACTCTTGGTTTTCCCTTCTCCTCTCTAGTGGTCATGTTGGTGAAAGTCACCTGGGAGTACAAGTGTCTAATTAAACCTGGATATCTTTTAATCTGGTTTGATTTGGCTTGATTGGTATTATTTTGTGTTGGCAGAGAGCTCACATTAGAAAATATTTCTAACATCTTGGAGATCCAACGGGAGGTGAGGGGAGCTTTCCCGCAGGCCCACTGCCATGTGTTGGAGGCATGCTTATCCCCTGAGCCCTCCATGCCAGGCTAAAACTGGCTTCCGGGCTAGAGTCACTGCATCTTAGTGAGTCCCCTTTTCTTGTCCATGCTACTAGACTTTTGCAAGACCTGTTCATGTTTAATTTTGTCAATTATCAGGCTTTTGTGGAAAAAGTGGTCTGCAACAAAAGTCTGATCCAAGTGGCGAAAAGCTGAGACTTCGCTGAGGTGGACTTTGTTTTTTTTAGGGATGCCTAACATTCAATTTCAACAGTCCTGTTCTGGCCTGAGCTATTTTGGCAAACACACTGTAATAGACTTTAGCAACACAATTGGGTATAGACTTTTAAAATGGGCATTTGCAATTCAAAGACAGATCTACTATCACCCCTGGGATGCTTCTTACAAAATCTTTATAAATTGTGACTGTTTGATACTATCTGTCGAGCAGCTAATTTCTCTATGCACTAAGATTTGGCCTCAATACAATCTTGGCAATGGGGTGTGATGGCCAACAGAAGGAAACCTTGAGCTTACTGCCCTCTGAGACCTAGAAAATTTTTGTTGCCCTGGGGACAAATGAACAGAACTCTCCTATGTCCATTGTTTCTGGGCTCTGCTCTCCAAGCCTTAGCAGCTGTCCTAAGGCCACTGGAAGGGGGACAAGGGAACAAAGGAAGTCAAACATAAGGCTCCATTCCTGGCAGAGTCCAGTCTAAGTAAACCTCATAGGCAGGCTGCTGCAAGTATGGTCTAAATGGCCATATGGCACGATATTGCCCTATCTGTCAGCAACCTGAACACTGTAATCATAATGCCCCTGTGTGGGTTCATCCTCTGTGCCACACCATGGAAGTCCAGCCTCACCAACATCAGCAAGTGAGACTGTGTGAGTCTTCGAACTTCTCAGCCTTGCAGAGGATTGACACAGCCCAGACTTGGTTGTAGTGATGGGCTGTGGGCCGGATTCCCGCCGCCCTGCTCCCTCATGCTTAGCTTTACATGCAAAATAACATCACACAAATTGTATTCTTTTAAACACTGCCTGGCCCATTATTTCTAGCCTCTTAATGTCTAATTCTCACATCTCTTGCTATAACCCATATCTAATAATCTGTATAGCACCACGAAGTGGTGCCTTACCGGGAAGTTTCTAGCATACGTCCATCTTGGGCTGGAGCTTCATCGCCTCTGGCATCTCTCTGAGGAGAGGCATGGTGGTCTCCCTAACTTAAGAGAGGTGTGGCATCTGACTGAGCCATCTACCTCACTTCCTTCTTCCTGTTCTGTCTACTCCACCCACCTAAGGGCCTGTCTATCAGATGGGCCAGGCAGTTTCTTTATTAATTATCCAATGAAATCATCAGATAGATAGAAGACACACCTACATCACTTGGTGATTCTGGTAACCATATCCGAGCCTCAGGTAATGCTACTGATAAGTCCATTACTTTTTTTGATGCAGGAACTACCTATTCTGCTTTAATATCTCACCAGGACCTTTTGTTCCCCTCACCAATTTCAGTTATGAGGGTAGATGGGCACCCATTCTTTCCCACTTAAAACTTTGCCACTGCCCTGCATTCTTGCAGGGTGATTTTTCTCTTATTTTCCTAGGTATACCTGCTTGCTCTGCACCTCTACTGGATCAAGATATTCTCAGCTACTTCGGGGCCACACTCACTTTGGCCCCAACACACTCTCCTGAGTCACATTTTCTTCTCACTTTAATGGCCTCACAGGTTCCTACCCCAGACTGTTCTGTCCTTACTCTCCATGATCCAATAGACCGCCAAGTATGGGATACTCCTACTCCTGTTATTGCTACTCAACACCAGCCAGTCCTAGTTCACCTTAAAGACCCTTCCTCCTTCCTTTCCAGGTCCCAGTTTCCTATTTCTTAAACCCACCACCAAGGCCCTAAGCCTACTATCACCTGTCTCCTGTCTTAAGGACTTCTGATTCCTATTGACTCACCCTGCAGCACTCCCATTCTTCAAATGCTTAAGCCCTCTGGCACTTACCACTTGGTTCAAGACCTTCACCTCATAAATGAGGCAGTCATTCCAGTTTGCCGTCTGGTTAACAACCCATATAATCTCCTGTCTAACGTTCCTCCTACCACCTTCTACTTTACTGTTCTGGACCTAAAAGATGCCTTCTTAACTGTTCCTTTACACCCTGACTCATACATAATTCCTTTTTGCCTTCACCTGGGAGGACCCTGATTCTTCTTCCTCCAGACAGTTTACATAGATTGTTCTCCCTCTCAGGGTTTCCAGGACAGGCCCCATTTCTTTGGCCAAGCTCTGGCTTGAGATCTCTCAAACTTTGATGCAGGTTCTAGTATGTTCCTCCAGTTTGTGGGCAAATTCTCAGCAGTCTTACATTGTCTCTGTCCCAACAGACCACCTCTGTGTTCCTGAACTTCCTTGGATCCCTAGGATATTGATTCTCACCAACTAAGGTTCAGCTATGCTCTCCTATAGTGGTGTATTTCGGTGTTCAACTTATCCCAGTGTCTAAAACCTCTTACAGGGTCGAGGCACTGCAGGATTTACAGCCTCCAACCAGAGGGGCTCAGATCCTCTCAATTTTGGGTCTGCTAGGGTTCTTTCACCATTGGATCTCTAACTTTTCATTACAGTCAATCCTTTGTAAAAGGCAGTCAGAGACACCCCCACAGGATTTCTCACCCACCCTGCCATTATCCATCACCACTTCTCTCTACTGTGAGGTGCCCTTCTAACAGCCCCTGACCTTGCTCTTCCAGACCCCACAGAGCTTTACCATCTCTATACAGATGAGAGGTCAGGAGTGGCCACGGAAATTCTAACCCAACAGGCTGGGCCTTCAAATGGGGTTTTTCCCTTTTTATCTAAACAGTTGGACCTCACTGTCTGTGGATGGCATCCATGCCTGAGAGCCCTGGGGTCAGCAGCTGAACTCACTCAGGAGGCTTTCAAGATCACCTTGTCAGGGCCAGTCATGGTATATTGCACCCACTGCCTCTCAGACCTTCTGAGACACTCCTCTCTCTCTCTCTCCTTGGGCCTTCACAAGTCCAGAATTTTCACTTACTGTTTCTAGAAAACACTCAATTACTTTGGCTTCCAGTCCTGCCATAAACCCTATAACTTTCCTTCCTGTTCCGTGGAAGCCTTCAGCTTTCTGCAGAAGTAACCATTATTCACTGTCGGGGACACCAGTCCTTCAAGGATCCAGTGACCTTAGGCAACACCAAGGCTGACTCAGTGGTCCGGGGGCTGGCCTCTAACTCTTCAGATTCCACAAAACATATTTTGTTCTTCGATCCCTCCTATCAGCCCTGTTACCAACCAAAAGAGAGGGACAAGCTTATAAAAAGAAGGGCCACAAAAACAAAAGATGGATGGTTCTATTTAAATAACCATCTCATCCTTCCTCAAGACCCAGGCATTCTCAAATCTTTCAGATATCCACCAGAACTTACACATAGGTCCCAAAGCTTTGTTCTGCTTCTTGTAGCCCCTCTTTGACCCCACCCATCTTCGTGACCGTATTTCACAGGCTCACTCCTCCTGCCAGACATGTGCCCAGGCTAACCCACAGGGGGCTCTCCACATACGTCAGTCTCTACACCAGTTTCATGGATGTCAACCAGGAGAAGATTGGCAGGTTGATTTCACCCTACTCACACAATACTTTTACAGGATGGATAGAAGCATTTCCGGTCTCCAGGAAAACTGCAGATGTGCCCAAGTACTCTTGGACCACATCATTCCTTGGTTTGGCATCCCACGGACCATCCAGACTGACAATGGGCCAGCCTTCACTTCCAGGATCATGGAGTTTGTGTCAGAATCTCTCAACATCTCGTGGAAATTCCACATCCCCTATCATTCACAATCCATGGGAAAGGTGGAAAGGGCCAATGGACTCATGAAGAAACAGCTAACCAAGCTCTCCATTGAACTCAGGTTATCTTGGTCCTTCCTTCTCCCCATTGTCCTTACTCACCACAGGGCGACTCATGTTCTGCTATGGGCCTAAGCCCTTTTGAGCTGTTTTATGGCAGGCCCTTTCTCCTTAACCATCACCTCCCAGCCCAAACTCCTCCACTGGCAGGGTATCTACCCTATCTCTCCCTTCTGATGTCCCTTCTCCATTCACGTGCTGACAATTGTCTACCTGCCCCAACACCAGTGGACCCTAATGCCCCTGAATCTGCCCCGCTCTCCCCAGAGGACAAAGTACTCCTCAAACAGCTAACTCCTAGGTCTCTTGAAACTGAATAGACAGGACTTCACATAGTAATTCTCACCACACCCTCAGCTACCAAGCTCCTGGGACACCCCTGCTGGTACCATTTTTCCAGGCTCAAGCGGGCACCTACTCAGGACACTTGGCCTGTCCAGCAGTTAGAACCTTCTGCCCTCCGGTTTCCAAGATGCCACAATAAAGGGCCTACCTGCTCCTCAGCCTTGCATACTCATCTCTGGTGATACAAACAAGATGGTTAATAATATTTTTTCTCCTAGACACCTGTCTTTTTACCTCCCTCAAGAAATAGATGCTTGCCGTCTCCAGGATGACAGTGAACAGGATGCCTTTCCAGCCACACTTCTTGCTGAGCATGAATCCACCAACAGCAGTTCGCCCCTCCCCCACATCACCCCATGCCCACAGGAAGTAGCCAGACTTGAGTCGATGCCCCTTTTTTCAAGGAGAGCCTAAAATGTTGGTCATAAATATCACCACAGCTTCCTGTCACCCTTTATACAAACAGTCTGGAATCCCAGTCTTTGGCCTTTATTTTTGGAGACCCCTACCCTGTGCCTCTCAAACATTAAACTGTCCCCAGGAAAGGTCAAGACCACTCCCACACACTATTTAAACTGCTCCCCAGAAAAGAAACATATGGTTTTCCCTTTTCCTCACCCATGTTTGCTTTGGAGACTTTCCTTTCCCCACGGGGCCACCCAGGGGCACAGGTGTCTAATTAAATCTGGATTTCTTTTATTGATTTTTTATTGAGCTCTACATTTTTCTCTGTTCCTTTCCTTCCTTTCCCCTTCCCTTAAACCCTCTTCCAATGTCCCCATGCTCTCAATTTACTCAGGAGATCTTGACTTTTTTCTACTACCCATGTAGATTAGATCTATGTATGTTTCTTTTAAGGTCCTCATTGTTGTCTAGGTTCTCTGGGATTGTGATTTGTGGGCTGGTTTTCTTTGGTTTATGTTTAAAAACACTTATGAGTGAGTAAATGTGATAGTTGTCTTTCTAGGTCTGGTTTACCTCACTCAAAATGACGTTTTCTAGCCCAATCCATTTGCCTGCAAAATTCAAGATGCTGTTTTTTCTGCTGTGTAGTACTCCATTTTGTAAATGTGCCACATATCTTTATCCATTCTTTGGTTGAGCAGAATTTAAGTTGTTTCCAGGTTCTGGCTATGACAAACAATGCTGCTATGAACATAGTTGAGCACATGTCGTTGTGGCACGATTAAGCATCCTTCGTATATACACCCAAAGGTGGTCTTGAGGAAGGTTGATTGAGATTATTTTGTGTCAGTAGAGAGCTCACATTAGAAAATATTCCTAACATTATCTTTCTCTCTTCCACTCTTTGTTGCATTAAACCCTAGTCCATATAGTGATGGGGCTTGTGAACCACATATATTCCATGATTACTATGACTATGAATGTAGTCCAAAACACAGTGTGTCATCATGAAAATTTTGGGGTAATTCAAATGAACATTAAATGCACTGAGGCAAGATTGCTGAGCCAGTGAACTAGAATGTATGTGAAATCAAAGGGCCAGCACTACAGGGGAATTTTCCATTCCATAAACAATGCAAATTCAAGTAGGAAGGCATTTCCCAAGGTATCTCCTCACTGTACTATACCTGACTTTGCTGATAGATGATAACCCAAAGTGGGAATTCTGCTCTGATTTTGGGTTACCTATTAAATGAAGCTAAAAACTGGCAGGGACTATGAAACCACACAAAAGTATCCACACATATTTGTTCTGGGATACTTCCCCACTCCTCTCTGCAGAGATGAGTCCATCTCTCTAGAGTGTACATCACGTTTGGCAGGAAGTTTTGTTTCTCTGACTGTGCTAATGACCTGGTGGTTTAAATTTTAGAGGGTTCCCTTTGTCCCATAGATTTCCATTATTCACCCATGATCACTTCCACCACACAGCAGCTTGACTGCTGACCTACTTCCTGGTAAAGGAGAAAATGATTACCAGGTGATTTAGCCTCCTCTTTCCTGTTTTTTTTTTTTTAAACTTACAATTCAATACTAGAAACAGAAGACATTCAGTAATATTTTTCAGAGGTATATAATTGCTTCTGCCATAAAGATTTTATATATTTCTTTTAGAATTTGAAAGCTGGAGTAAATCAATATTCACAGCACTGTTAAAAATTACTCACAAGCATCATCCAATAGATGCCCACATGTGGTTCATTGCAGAAGAACGAGGTTCTATGCATCAACTCTGGTGCTATGTTTGGTTAAGAATAAATGTAGTCTAAAATGGGAAACTTACAATGTTTTATCCCATTTAAATATAGAATTATATAATTGCAGAAGTGTAAATAAGTGGAACAAGAATGTAATTAGAAAATCAACACTGTCAAATTTATTAAAAGTTGTTTTTGAGAATTTTATACATTTATCTAAAATAGAATATGATGATTTCAGCTCCCCATTTTGCCCTTCAACTGCCCTCATAGCTTGCCTCCATAACCAATTACCCTGTCTTATTTATTTTTTTTTACGCCTGTGGTAAACACCTTAACCAAAAGCAATTTGGAAAGGAAAGGATTTATTGAAGATTACAGCTTATAATCCATCATTATGGATGTCAGGGTACTAATACAAATTAAGGACAGCTGGAGGCAAGTACTGAAAGAGGCTGTGGAGGAATTCTGATCATTGGCTATTTCTCCACAGCTTGCATATCCTGCTTTTTTATATCCTCCAGGACAAGCTGCCCAGGGTTGGCATTGCCCACAGTGGGCAGAGCTCTCCACATCAATTACTAATTTTAAAGTATGTACTTGGGTTTGTTCACAGATGAATCTGGTGGAAGAATTTTCTCAATTGAGCTTTCCTTTTTACAAATTTCTCTTAGTTTATGTCAGGTTGATGCAAAAGTAGCTATCACACCAATTTGTCCCCAACCTTATAATATTTTAAAAAGTAGACTGCTAAGTCCAATTAGTGTTGCCCATATGAGCATGGAACATTTACCAGTGGCCAGATCTCAAATAAAGAATGAGCCTTCCTATGTATGATCAATAACTCCTTTTTAAGGAGTGTGTCCTGGAAATTATTGACCACACCTATTCCAGGTTTTGGAGAGGCTTAATCTTGTGTAGCTATCCAAACTGCTTGTCATGTCAAGTCCAGAAGACATCATTTCATAGTGTGACATCCCATTCTTCACATTTTACACTCCTGAATATGGAAGAAAAATTTCTTAACACAGGTAACATAAACAATGTAATACCATTGAAATATGAATACCAACACAAAAAATTTAGCTATATGTAACAGAGCTATGAAAGGTATAAGATAACTTGAATTCTAACTAAATCATTAATAATTTTAACTGTCCCATATTAAATGATTAATGTATTCAGAAAATTCATTTTTGTATATACAGGTATAGATTAATCATTACTGTATTAAGTCAGGATATTGTTGGTGTCTGACACCATTTTTATCTACTGCATTCAGTATTATATGTCACCTCTTGAAATTCTTTTGAATGTAAATCCATGTATTAGTTAGTGTCTTTATGCATTTTGTGCTTTTATTTAGGTACAGATATTTACACGTGTGTGTGTTATAATAATTAATTTAAAAAGGCCATGATTTTAAAATAGAGCAAGAAGTGCTATATAGGAACTTTTGGAGGAAGGAATGGGAAGAAGAGAAAATGTAATTACTTTGTAATATCAGGAAAAAATACTCGAGGATTTTCTTTAGTTAATATTGTAGTTTTCTTTTAAAATATACTTGATTAATAAAATTTGTTATTTTTTAAAGAAAGGATTTTTAACATTGTTTGTGCCATAATTATTGCTAAGAATCTTTTTTAAATTTCTAGTCTTAATTTATTTTCTGCATGAGTGTTATTTTGTTTGCAAGTATGTCTGTATACTATGTATGTGCCTGGTAACAATGGAGATCAGAAGAAGGTGCTGGATACCCTGAGACAGGTTGTTGCCTTCCCATAAATACTGGGAACTGAAGTTGGATCCTCAGTAAGTATAACAGGTACTGTTAGCCACTGGCCCTTCTCTGGCTGGCTGAGGACCTTTTTATGTTTATTTACTCTAACTGATTGGTTACAAATTGCAGTGTATTAGAGGTTCTTTTGTTATATTGTTTACTTTGTTTTATTGACTCACCACTAAAAATTATGTCTGAACTGTTTTTAGTTTGTAGATTCTATTGAGATTAATTGTAAAGAAGCTCTACTAGAAGCTAGCCACTTACTTATTTTTGTACATTTTTCTTCATTTTCTACTTGTGCATCTATTATGTGGAAAAACAGAAAGAGTAAATAAAACTACTTATTTAACAGATCCCTGAATTTTCTGCAACATTTTCTATGTATATTTGTAATTCTCTTGCATGTTTTTTTAGATATTTGTGAACCATCTTATTAATTTTCAAGTTGCTTTCTCTTTATTTCTTGATTTTTTTCTTTTCTTTTCTTTTCTTTTTTTTATTACTAAAAATTTCCACCTCCTCCCCACCTCCCATTTCCTTCCCCCTCGCTTAACTCTGCTCCCCCTCCCTTGCCAGTCCAAGGAGCAGTCAGGGATCCCTGCCCTGCTGGAAGTCCAAGGTCCAACCCACTCCATCTGGGTCCAGGAAGGTGCACATCTAAACAGACTAGGCTCCCCAAAAGCCAGTACATGTGGTAGAATCAAAACCCAGTGCCATTGTTCTTGGCTTCTCAGTCAGCCTTCATTGCCCAACACCTTCAGAGAATCCGGTTTGATCCCATGTTTTTTCAGTCCAGGTCTCCTGGCCTTTTTGAGCTCCCATTAGACCAGCCCCGCAGACTAAGTGGGTGGGCGCACACCTCGCGATCCTGACTTCCTTGCTCATGTTCTCCCTCCTTCAGATCCTCATTTGGGCCTTGGGAGCTCAGTCCTGCACTCCAGTGTGGGTCTCTGTCTCTATCTCCCTCCATCGCCAGATGAAGCTTCTATGGTGATATGCAAGATATTCATCAGTATGGCTCCCTCTCCTCAGCTGCCCAAGGAACTAGCTGTGGACAGCTCCATGGATACCTGGGACCCTCTAGAGTGAAGTCTTTTGCTAACCCTAAAATGGCTTCCTTAATTAAGATAGCTTCTTCCCTGTACCCCTATCCACCCTTCCTCCATCCCATTCCCCCAAGGTCTCCCCATCTTCCCTTTCTCACTTTTCTATCCACATCTCCCCATCACCCCTTACCGCCACCCGACCCTAGCATCAAGATCCCAGTTTTTGCCTGGAATCTAGTCTACTTCCAATATCCAGGAGGATAACTATATGTTTTCCTTTGGGTTCACCTTCTTATTTAGCTTCTCTATGATCTGGAATTATAGGCTCACTGACCTTTATTTATGTCTAGAATCCACTGATGAGTGAGTACATACTAGACTCATCCTTTTGGGTCTTGGTTGCCTCACTCAGAATAGAGTTTTCTATTTCCATCCATTTGCATGCAAAGTTCAAGATGTCATTGTTTTTTACAGCTGAGTAGTACTCTAATGTGTATATATTCCACACTTTCTGTATCCATTCTCCCATTGAAGGACATCTAGGTTGTTTCCAGGTTCTGGCTATTACTAATAATGCTGCTATGAACATAGTTGAACAAATGCTTTTTTAGTATGATAGGGCATCTCTCACCAACCCCGCAACAGACAAAGGTCTGATCTCCAAAATATATAAAGAACTCAAGAAACTAGACTTTAAAATGCTAATTAACCCAATTAAAAAATGGGACACTGAACTGAACAGAGAATTCTCAACAGAAGAAGTGCAAATGGCCAAAAGACACTTAAGGTCATGCTCAACCTCCTTAGCTATCAGGGAAATGCAAATCAAAACAACGTTGAGATACCATCTTACACTTGTCAGAATGGCTAAAATAAAAAACACTAATGATAGCCTTTGCTGGAGAGGTTGTGGAATAAAGGGTACACTCATCCACTGCTAGTGAACATTCAGGAACTCTGTTTCTTTAGGGCTATACCTCTATGCTTTTGTAATACAATTTGGCTCAATCATTTAAAAACTTTACTACATTTAAATTTCTATCTTTTATTTTGGGGGATTAAAGTGATATGATTTCCCATCCTCTTCCCTATCCTTTATATAAACTACCTCAAACACTGCTGGTTTTCAGTACTAGGCTTAATTTCCCTCTTACTGTATGAGTCTTAAGTACAAGTGATTAGCTAATGGTTACCAGGTTATGTGTGCCACTAACTCACTACTTCAATGGGATTATTGTTCTATGATGGTCATTTTTGTGGGTCATAGGCATCATAGCTGAGTAGAGCCATTGATTG
Organism: Arvicola amphibius; assembly: GCF_903992535.2. Lineage (NCBI taxonomy): Eukaryota > Metazoa > Chordata > Mammalia > Rodentia > Cricetidae > Arvicola > Arvicola amphibius. The sequence goes on along the minus strand of NC_052048.2, from coordinate 68,774,211 downwards.
CTTTGAGAGTTTGCAAGTTACCTTCTGGTACTGTGAAACTTAGTCCTCAGTGAAGAAGTGTCATGTCATTTCTAGTTCAGGAATTTCTTGTCCCTGTGTCTGAAATGAACAATGTTCCAGCAGTAAGAAATTACCTTCACATCTGGATGGCAATCAAGGGAAATATGAATAGACTGAAATGTATTAGGCATTTCTTGAACAACCCTCACTAACAACTCAAAAGGTGACTTCTCATGCCTGATGTCGGGGTCTTTGTTAGGTTGTTTTTTACTCTTGGAGAGAGCATTGTCAGCTGAGTTGGAAAAATAATCACTAAAACTATGCCTATATATTTGTTCAAGAACATACATATATCATACATGTTGATTTTTAGGTAGATAGCTAATAATATTCTATGCGACCTTTTCAGATATTTTTATTGTTATTTTATCTTCCTTTCTCTTTCTGTATTTATCTTTTTCCACTCTTCTATTTAGAGATCCCTATTTTTTCATTTCTCACATCAAATCACTTGTGTCCTGCAAGTTCCTTCCCCTATTACTGCTCAAAACACCATACTTGCAATACTCTCCTTTTTACATGCCCAGTTTCTGTGGTTCTCAAGGACATATACTCACATTGCTGCTAAGACTCTTCCTGGAGTAAGAATATATGATGTTTGCATTTCTTTGTCCTGATTACTAAATCAATATTTTCTTTTCATGTTCCATTCATTTATTTAAAAGTTTATAATTCCATTTTTCTTTATAACTGAATTAGATCCCATAGTGTATATATACCACGTTTTAGTTATCCATTCATTTAGTCCCATTTCCTGAATTGTGAATAGAGCAGTATTAACGTGGCTGAGCAAATGTCTGTAAAGTGACAAGGAATATACCGGGTTATATAGTAGATATATTTTTAGTGTTTTGAGAATTCTGCACATCGATTTCCAGAATGACTCAATACCTTTGAATGAGGGTTCCCTTATTTCCTACACACTCCAGGCATTTGGTGTTGCCTGTTTGGTTTGTCCTTACCATTATGACTAGTATAAAACAAAACCTCCAACTTGTTTTCACTTTCATTCTCAAAGTTCCAAGTGAAGATGAACGTTATCTTTTGAAATATTTCCTAGCAATTTTTTTCTTTTCAAAACTTTTTATTCATATCCTAAGATCATTTATTATTATTATTTTGAATAAGTTACTTGTGATTTTAATTCTTTGTTTTTGATTTATTTATATATTCTAGATATTAATCCTCTACCAGATGTATAAATGACAGATTCTCTCTCATTCTGCAGGCTTCCTTTTCACTATATTGATTGTGTGGATAAGACCTACTTGAGAAATGTTGTCTTTAATTCCTAGGCAAGTGACATTTATTCTTCCTTAAAATTAAAATATTGCATAACCCCATTAGGTATTTCAAAATTACAAACATTAAAAATATAGATACAACAACACTGCAGTAGAAATAATGTACATTTTTGCTTTTTTTTTTTCTCAAAATCCGAAAAGGTAGGTATTTTAAAGAGATGGAATAAGATGTTGCAAAATTAAAATCCATTGCTAGAAAGCATTTACTAAAATGCCTTTGTACATGAGCAGCAGTTCACCCTTTCTTTCAATATGAATTTTTTTTCGTTTTTTATTATTAAAAATTTCCATCTCCTCCCCTCCTCCTCCTCCTTCCCTCCCCTCCCTTCCACCCATACCCCTACTCCACCCCTCTCCAATCAAAGAGCCATCAGGGTTCCCTTCACTATGTTAAGTCCAAGGTCCTCCCAGCTCCCCCTAAGTCCAGGAAGGTGAGCAACCAAACTGTCAAGGCTCACAGTGAGCCTATCCATGCTGTAGAGTTCATGCTCATCGCCGTTGTCCTTGGTTTCTCAGTCCTCCTCCACCGTCAGCCACATTCAGAGAGTCCGGTTTGGTCCCCTGTTCCATCAGTACCATTCCAACTGGACTGTAGTGAGGGGCTCGGGCAGGCCTGCTTTTCATCCTGCCCGGCTCCTGGCCACCTGCTAGCTTATGCCCCGAAATAACAACACACAAATTGTATTCTTTTAAATACTGCCTGGCCCATTATTTCCAGCCTCTTACTCACATCTTAACTAACCCATATCTAATAATCTTTGTAACACCATGAATGGTGTCTTACCAGGAAAGATTCAGCACATCTGACCTGGTGGCTGGCTTCATCGCATCTGGCATCTCTCTAAGGAGAGGCACGGCAGTCTGACTAACTTAGGAGGGGTGTGGCATCTGACTGAGCCATCTACCTCACTTCCTTCTTCCTGTTCTGTCTACTCCACCCACCTAAGGGCCGGTCTATCAGATGGGCCAGGCAGTTTCTTTATTAATTATCCAATGAAATCATCAGATAGATAGAAGACACACCTACATCACTGGACTTGGTGGTCTCCCATTAGATCTGTCCCACCGTTTCAATGGGCAAACGCACTCCTCACGGTCCTGACTTCCTTGCTCATGATCTCCCTCCTTTTGCTCCTCATCAGGACCTTGGGAGCTCAGTCTGGTGCTCCTATGTGGGGCTCTGTCATTTTCTCTATCCAATGCCAGGTGAAGGTTCTATGGTGATATGCAAGATATTCATGAGTATGACAATAGGATCTGGACATTCCTGGCACCCTCTCCTCAGCTGCCCAAGGAACTAGCTGGGGGCATCTTCCTGGACACCTGGGAACCCCTCTAGAGTCAAGTCTCTGCCAACCCTAGAATGGCTCCCTTAATTAAGATATGAATTTTTGAGTAGAATGGATTTGAGTACCAGTATATTGCTTTATTTGTAAAACCAGTCAACCCTCAATTAAATAAGAACATTGGAATATCTGGTGCTATTATTGTCATGTAATTTTAGCACCATTCTCAATGTGTATGATATCTGAGTAATTAAATTTATATATATCTAGATGAAAGAGGCAGATTATTAATTTCAAATAGCTATTTACCTGTTAAATTTCAGAGAGACAGGAAAATAGCTGATAAGTTATCTAGTTTTGAAGAAATTATTATGCCATTTCTTTTGCATGCAATATTTTATTTTCAACAATTCACTGTTGATAGTTTATGGTTTGTGCTTTGATTATATTTTGACTTTTTTAGTCTGAACAGAGTACTTTCTTGTACAAGTTTTGTGGTTACATTTTCCACATTTAGGAAATCCCATGTGATCCAGACATCTGTGAATTAAGAGGATGAGCTCTTCCTTGCCTGGGAAACTATTGGTATTGTTAATGGTTTTGTTGTTGTTGTTGTTGTTTTTCTAGAATTCTTATTTGTATCCAGAAAAATCAGTGGACTTATATTATTTATGAAATTCTCCAATAATGCTCTAAATTGTAACACATAAAATATATATGCTAAGATCATTTATTATCATTCACAGTTTTTACATAGATTTTCTAAGTTTAAGACAACTGTACTGTTTAGTTTGATGATTGGATTTCCAAATTTCCAACTTCAAAATCCCTCTGAAATGATTTTGTTTACTTAAGTCCATACTAATAAAAATAAAAACCTGTCAGATGGTCAATTTAGAAGACTTTTTTAGAGACAGGAACACATCTTCAGGGATGCCCCTGACCCTATGCTGCAACTGATGACTTCCAGCTACTGGTCTTCCTACATGCATCTCCAAAAAAGTCCTCAAAGTGTTTTCCTGGAATTTTAATTAGCATTTCATTCAGCATAGATGACTTTTATCTATATTATTATCCATAATAATATGGTCATTCCCATAATTTAGCTCTGCCAAACCATGAGCATGGAGAATCTTTCTACCTTCTGATATTTCTTTCTTTAATGTTTACCCATTTGCTTAAATTTATTTCTGGGTATCTTTGTTCTGAATAAACTGCTAATACAGTTTATTTCGTGGTTCACTTGCCAGTAAACTTGTTACTGGTGTATTGAAAAACTAATGATTTCTGTATTCTGATTTTGTATCTGGTTATTTTTCTGATAATATTTTTCAGCTTGCAGGGGTTACTGGGAGTCTATAAAGATGTGCATTATCATATAGTTGGACAAAAGAAAAATTTATCTTAATTTTTTCCTTTTTATTTAATTCCTATACCTCATTGCTCTAGTTAAGATTTCAAACATTAGCCGGGCGGTGGTGGCGCATGCCTTTAATCCCAGTACTTGGGAAGCAGAGGCAGGCGGATCTCTGTGAGTTCAAGGCCTGCCTGGTCTACAAGAGCTAGTTCCAGGACAGGCTCCAAAGCAACAGAGAAACTCTGTCTCAAAAAATAAAAAAAAAATAAAATAAAATAAAAAATAAAAAAAGATTTCAAACATTGTTTTGAATAAAAGTAGAGAGAATGAACATGCTTCTAGTGTTATAATATTAGAGTGATAATTTGAGTGCTTTTCAGTTTTGTAAGATATGAATGATACATCATTTACCATATATAGTCTCCATTATACTAAGGTAAGTTCTTTTCCTTCCTGGATCCATCAGGACTATTATCATGAAAGAAGTCAAATTTTGTCAGAGGTGTTTTCTGATGGTTTGCGAAATGATTTTATGATTTTTGCCTATATATTCTTTTATGTGTATATTATACTTACTGATTTCTGTCTTTGGAATGAAAACAAGCATGGCTTGAAATCTAAAAACTCTAGCTTTTCTCCCTATAATTTGATACTAGAAATTTATTTTACTTTAATAACTTTATACTGATTCTTTCATTTTAGTATAAAATGCCACATTTTTAGATAATTTTCTGTGAATTTCAGTGAAGAGTATGTCTTCTGTTGCTGTTGTATTTTGTAGAATATAAGTGTTTGTTAATTCTATTTGACAAGTAGTCCAGCATTATTCTATATTTCCTTTATTTAATTTTATTCTCAGAGTACTTTTTACCAACATGATTGAGTTGATGGTGCCCTTGAATTTCAGTATTACTGGCTGTAAAACTTACCAGGAGGCACACTGTAGATTGGCGCTCCAACGTGGTGACTAAATCCACTTAAAAACCTGAGTTGGCTTTAAATAAAGGAGAGAGAGAGTTTAACACAGCTTTTTGCTGTTTGCCTGGACGTGCCGTAGAGAGATTTCCTGTTTTGGCAATAGCGGCAGAGAAAAAGCTGAGTCATTTTAAAACGAGGCTTCCTGGTGCTGTGCTGCCAGTGCGAACTCTGGCTTTAAAGCATTTCAGTGGCTTTTATGGGCCTGGATATTTGTGTTCCCACTTGGGATCGGAAGGAGAGTGCTCTGACACCGTGCCAATGGCTCCCTGCTCCCTGCCTGCACCTGGGCAGATGGCGGAATCAGGCTTAGGCGAGCGGGAGAACATGGCAGATTTCTGCCGCCATACAGAGAGAGGTGTTTTCAGACTGCGCGGTGCTCTGCGCGTCAGATTTGGCTGTGACTTGGATTAAAAGAGTTTCTGTGCTGCACGCTCAGTATCAAAATTAAACTGCTGAGTGCAGCTCCAATGTGGACTGCTGTGTACCTGTAACTGTGTGCAGCTCAGGGACACCAAATGACTGAGGCAGTAGCAGCTTTGGCTCTGCTCCACCATGCTGAATTGTGCTGACCTCAGGCAGGAACTATCGTAATTACCATGATAACAGCGCAGTTAAGGTTTAGACTTGGCTGAAAACAGGCAGTACCATATTACCTCTACATGGCGCAACTTAAGTTTTTAAAAAGTGGTTAACCTTTTAAGAAGTGCTCCTGGATATTAAAAAATTACAGATTCACAATAGGACAGATTCAGACATATAAATGTACGTAGGCTTGAGAGAAGAAAAAAATATAAAAAATAAAGTTAATGCCTTAAAAAAAAAAAAGGTTAAAGTCTTTAAAGGGACAGAGTACAGATAGTTATAGATTAAAAGAAGTAAAGTGATAGAGTAAAAATAAGCCACGTAAAAATGGAAAATTCACAGAGAGTCTGGATTATGTATTTTGTTGTGTTTTCTTTGATTTTTTTGACTGTAAAGGAGCTAAGTACAGAGAGACATTTCATTATATGGGCTGCCAGGCTAGACCAGAATGGACATCTTAACGGTATGACTTCAGGATTTGGATCTAAGAACATGATGCTTTGGAAAAGAGTTTCTTCTTTTGTTTTCACAGAGGACGAGACTCTGTGGATTGCTTCTATCCCAATATGGTATGATAGACCACGCCCTCCTGAAAGGTTGCTGTGAACATCTTCAAAAAATTACTTCACTCAACTGCCAACTGAGAGGAACCTAGCACACAGGTTATACCATGAAAGACCTAAATAACAACGCCCCCACTCAGCAGGAAGCAGTTTGGAGAGAAATAACTGCGCCCACATTCCCAAATATTGTTTATAAATGTTCTTTTACATTTAAAGGGGAAGATGATATAGATATGAATTTGCATTGGTATAGATTTTAAGGTCAATTTTGTTATATGTATATGTATTTCTGATCTTGATTAAGCTATTGTGTTGTAGTTCATTTTAAAAACTGTAATGTATAATTAGGAAATATAGGTTGTTAATGGATAATCATTGATAATAGTTAAGCTTGTAGTCATGTTATTAGATTTTCTAGATATGTAGAGATATATTTCAGTTAGATAGACATTCTTCATATCTTTCAAAGACTGCAGAATATGGCATTTAATGTTTTAATAACTTAGGGTTTTTCATGACAATGAGACACCTCTGCTCCTGGCAACACCAATCTACTTCAAGAGGAAGATGGGCATCGAAGAGGCTCCTTACAGAGTTTGATAGCCATTTGGGCAAAAAACTGCTATTGCCTGGACTGTTGCATAAACTGGACACAAAGAACCCACAGAAAGAGGACTGCTGAACTTGCCTAAAGGTGAGATGGTCTCTCAGGGTTCCTGATTCATGAAAGAGTCTGCGAGACGTTCTGCAGGACACAGCAGAAAGTAACTGAACTGTCTTTGGAATTTCCTGCTTCATGGAAATGTCTGCTGGATACTCTGGGCCTGAAGGCCGAAGATGGATGCCCCAACAGTACAGAGGAACTTTGGGTGACTGTCCAGGCAGCGAGTTGTCTCTGTCATTTCTAGAGTTTGAAAGTTGCATATGACTTGTTTACTTAGGTAATATTATATCCTTCTGGAGTCTTTGATGGAGTTGAAGAAAAAATAGATAGTTATAGCTTTCCTTAGTTATGATAAAAGATAAAATAGATTTAAATATTGTAACTGTAATTCTTGCTTGATAACTCTTTTGTTACATGTAACTTTACTATGTTAAAGTTAAAGCCTTTCTTTTTTGTTTAAACAGAAAAAGGGGAAATGATGGAGAAGTGTCTATGTGTTACTTTCATTATTAATAAAGATACTGCCTTGGCCCTTTAAGAGAACAGAAAATTAGGTAGATGGAGTAGACAGAACAGAATTGTGGGAAAAGGGGTAGCAGGAGTGGAGAGACGCTTCAGGCAGTCGCCATTGGAGTCTCCATGCTTCTCCTCTCTGAGATGGACGCAGGTTAAGATCTCTCCTGGTAAGGCACCCCTCGTGGTGCTATATAAATTACTAAATATGGGTTAAAGCAAGATATGAGTATTAGCCAATAAGAGGCTGAAACTATGGGCCAGGCAGTGTTTTAAAAGAATACAGTTTCCGTGTAATTATTTTGTGTAAAGCTAGCTGGTGGCCGGGTGGTGGGACGCAGCCCCGCCGCTTCACACTACAGCACACATAAAAAGCACTCCTCTGGGTGTGTATTTGTGGGCATACCTATGAAAGATTAACTGAAGGAACATGAGCAGCACACATCTATGGTTTATATATAAAGAGGCCAATGGGAAAAGCAACTCTAAGCTACTTGTATTTGAATCTACTTTCTGAATTGGTACATGGACTATTTCTATTTTCATCATCCTTTGTAGATACCTAGACATAGAAGCGTATGGAAGCCAAAAGAAGACAAGAGAAAGGAAAGTATGCTCAAGAGAGGAATCCATATGGGACACAGAAAACAAACTTTTAAAGAAGTGCTGAAGAGCTGAAAGAATAAGTAAACAGGCTGGGATATGTTAAGTTAGAAGAATGGTGACCATTAAATATTCAGATCAGAGCATCATGAAGAAAGCAGAGAGAGAGTTAGATTGTGTGCAAAATGGAGATCACATTGGTTTTGCAATAAATTTAGCTTTAACTGAAGGAGGGGTAATATAAAAGCAATTTGATCACAAGACAGTGTTATTTTGTTTGTTTTTCAGAAGTAGAATTTTCAGCATGAATGTTTTCTAATGAGTTTGGTGGCTTCTGGAGCTTAACTCTAATTCAATGGCACCTGCATCTGCTAAACACTCTCCTGATAGTTTGGGGAGCACTGGTAGACAATGCAGTGAACTATATAAAGAAATACACAAAATAAATGCACTAGTTACTCACAATTTACCCCATGGGAGAGGCAAAGGGTTCAGTGACTATATAGACTAGTTACAAGCATTTCTTTTAAAATGTCTAAATAACTCTAAATAATTATGTTGGCTGATTATTTTAGTATCTCTCTTCCCCCAAATCAATCCTCTTCAGTTTCTCTTCAGAAAATAGCAGGTCAGTCTCCCACGGATATCCATCAAATATGGCTTAACAAGTTATAATAAGCCTAGGCACAAACCCTCATATCAAGGCTGGCTAAGGCAGTCTAGTAGAAGGAAAAGGCTACCAAGGGCAGGGAAAAGAGGAAAAATCATCCACACTCTCATGGTTAGAAATCCATTGGATCACAAGTGTATACATCTATAACATCCAGAGGACCTAGCTCAGTCACAGATACCTCTGTGACTGCCATTTCAGTCTTTGCTCTTATGAGCATGGCTTAGTTAATTCTCTGGGCCATGTTCTGTTGGTATCCTAAACATTTTTTACTCATTTGTTATGATTTCTTTCTTTTATTGAAAACAGAATCTTTTTTCATTAGATGTATTCTGATAAAGGTTTCCCTTTCCCCAAACCACTCCTATATGAATCCACCCCTTTCTGTATCTCATTAAAAAATAAAAAACAAACAAAAAATAACCAGACATACAAACAAACCAGAAACATTTATCTAAGGGATATTACAAAATACAAAATGGTGAAAATAAAAAAAAAATCACAGTAGAACAAAACAAACAAGTAAAAGGAAAGGAGCTCAAGAGAAGACACAAGAATCAGATACAGATTCAGAAAGACACTTGTTTACACTCAGAAATCTTATAAGAACAGAAAACCAGAAGCCATAACAAATATATACAAACGATCTCCAGTACAAACAAATAAATGATAGATGATAGAGAGACAGATAGACTGACAGACAGACAGACAGATAGATAGATAGACCAACAGATAGATAGATAGATAGATAGATAGATAGATAGATGATAGATAGATGATAGATAGATAGATAGATAGATAGATAGATAGATAGATAGATAGACAGATAAAAAACTCTGACATGACATTATGAGTCAAAGAACCTCCAAAGATGGCACTGAGTTCATTTTCTCTCAGCTGTCTACTACTGGACTTGAGGCCTACACTCCAGAATGGGTTATTTTACCATTGATACCTCCTTGGAAAAAACTAGACTTTATTTTGCAAGTGGCTATCAATTGAAGATAGCTTCTAGTCAGGGATTGAGGCATATGTCTACTTCCTTCAAATCTATGACTCCATCTGGTGCAGACCAAGGCAGAACACATGCACACTGCTCCAATTTCCATAAGCCCATATATCCTTTGGTCCTGAAGAATTTACAAGGCCTTCTTTTCTTGGTGTACTCCATCCCATCTGGCTCTTACACTCCTTCTGCCTCCTCTTCTTTAGGGTTCCCTGAGTCCTAAAGGGAGATACTTGATGGAGAAATTCTGTTTAGGACTGTGTGTTTTCTCTAACTCTGTACATATTGACTGGCTGTGTGCCTGTGGATTTGTTCCCATCTATTGAAGAAGAAAGCATTTCTGATGATAACTAAGAAAGGAACTGATCTAAGAGTACAACAGATTGTATTTAGGTGTCATTTTATTGTTATGTTCCTTTAGTAGAAGAGTAACATTTGGTTTTACCATAAATCCCTGGGATATCTAGCCTCAGATTATTGATCACCTAAGCAATGTTGCATATGGAATCCATATGTGGAGTGGGCCTTAAATCAAATCAGATATTGGCTGGTTATTCCCACAATCTCTGAGCTATTTTTGTACTAGCATATCTTGGAGTACATGTTGCAGATTATGTAGATCAAATAATTTATAGCTATATTGACGGGTTACAGTATACATTTCTTCTTTCATAGTGTGCAGAATATATCTAGTACCAAGAAGGTTCTAAGTAGGCTACAGTTTAACTTTTCCACGTTAGATGAGTTATATAGGTATTGATTACAGTAATATAGCCTCAAGCTATTTGATAGAAAGCTACTTATAACCTTGGCAACAACCTGTGTTGTTTGTGCATTCATATAGAAGCATTGTGACCACAGGTGGTTGATTTATATCGTGGTAATATATTAGATTCCTTTGATCAATGTGTCTTCTTTTGTACTGGTGTCATTCTACATTTAGAATTAAAACTCTGTAGTACAATTTGTAGTAGGGGATAATGATATGTTCTTTTATTATTTTAGATTGAAAAAAAGATTGTTCTATCTGTCCTTGGTGTTTCATATTTTCACACAAAGCTTAAAAATGTCTTTTCAACATCTATGAGGAATTTTGTTGGAGATTGAAATAATTCTGCAGATTTTTTTTAGAATGGCCATTTTCAATATATGAATTCTAATGATCCAGTACCATAAGAGATATTTCTATCTTCAAATGTCTTCTTCATTTCTTTCAGTATCTTAAACATTTATCATTCAAGATTTTTCTTTTCTAAAATTATTGTTAACCCAATATACGAATATATATTATAATTCTTGAGGATATTGTGATGGGTATTATTTTCCTGATTCCTAGTTGAGTCTATTAGTCATTTATATGTAGGAACGATATGGATTTTGTGATTTAGTGTTGTATTCTGATACTTTGATTGGAGTGTTTATCAAGTGTAGGAATTTCCTGGTGGAATTTTTAGGGTCATTTTGTATACTCTCATATCATCTGCCAAAAAGAGACACATGCACTTCTTGCTTTTGTGATTGTATGACCTTTTTCTCCTTCAGTAGTCTTATTGCTCTAGTAAGAATTCAAGTACTATGTTGAACAGGTATGGAAAGAGTTCATAATACAAATTTCCGTAGCTCTCTTAATTAGATCTTTATGTGGTTTAGGTATTAGGGCAACCATGCCCATTATCTCACAAAATGAATCAGGCAATGTTCCTTCTGCTTCTACTTTTTGGAATAATTTGAGAAGTATTAACTTCAGTTCTTCCTAGAAAGTCTGGTAGGATTTTGTGATAAAACTGTCTGGCCCTGTGCTTTTTTGGTAGGGACATATTAATGGCTGCTTCTGGAGGAATGAGAATACGAGCAAAGAGGTCAAGACCATGATGGGTTCACCCACTAAAACAGTCTACCTGAGCTAATGGGAGCTCACCAACTCCAGCTGAACTGGGAAGGAATAAGCATAGGACCAAACTAGTCTCTCTGAATGTGGTTGAAAGTTGCATGCCTGGGGCAGACTGAGGGGCCACTGGCAGTGGCACCAGGATTTATCCCTACTGCATGTACTGGCATTTGGGGAAACCTATTCTCTTTGGATGTATACCTTACTTAGCCTAGATATAGTAGGGAGAGCCTTGAACCTTCCACAAAGCAATGTGTCTTAACCTTTCTGAGGATTGGAGGAGGGTGTGGTGGAAGGGTGTGTGGAGGGGATGGGAGGAGGTGAGGGAGTGAGAACTTGTATTGGCATTTTTGAAAAATCTAATAAATTAAAAAAAGAAATACTTTTTACCATTTATTCTTTTACTTATCTTTATTGATACATGGTTTCCTTATATGGTGATTTTATATTTATATTTGTCATGCAATAAAATCATTCTCTATCAAATGACATTAAATATTCTACTGCATGTGTGTAGACTGCTTTTCTCATTTTTCTGCTGTGCTAGAATATTTAATGAAAGTTTATAAAAGTCACATTTCATGTCTGTTTTATTTAACCCAGATGACTGAAATTGATGTCGTGTTCCCTCAAACAACAAAGAAAGGAGATTCTAGGAGTGCCAATATCTTCTTCCCAACAGTATTCTATTCTGAAAAATGTTTAATGAAATTCAAGGAAAATTCTCAAGTAACTTTACGTTATAAGCGATATAATGAAGTCTTGTTAGCAAACTTCCCATAGGTGGTACTGCTTTCATGATACTGGACTTGGTCTATTTAATTTACAACATCCCCTTGAGTGTTTCACTTCTTTTCTGCTCAACTAGCATTGTGGATTTAAGAATTGTGTGGCTCAGATAATCTGTCAACTAGCCCAAGTCCCTATGTCAGATTTGATAAAGTGCTCATAGTTTTTATTTGCTGGGCACTCTTGCCTCCAAACACCCTGTACGAGTCCCACTTCAATGATGCCACCTGTCTTTCTATTTATATACTTATTAATTTTTCCTCTCACATTTGAATAAATTTAAGCTTATTTACTGAAAAGTGACTTACTGTATCATATCTGAAGATTTTGAACTATGACAGGAACTTATCTGATATTTTTGAATTGTTCTACCTCTTATAATAAACTTGTATTACAGATTCAGAGTAAAAATGATCTGAGTCTAAAGTTAGATGATTAAGAAGAAAATTAATTGCACTTGTAGGGACATTGATTCTCTGATTTATCATATTTCATTTCTTCAAAAATATTAGCATAGAATCACATATTCTGTATTCTTTAATGCTACTGGTGCTTGTGCATATTTGATTCCTTTTCCTTAGGGCTGAAAGCATGAATGATAAGTTATAGATAGTAATATGTATCTGTGATATTACTTTTCCTCCTAGATTGCACATTCTAGTGTTACTGCATCATTTACTCTTTTTATTTGCAAAGTGAACACTGTCAAGTAAAGGTTTTATTATTACAAAACACTAGTATAGACAACATTTCATATGCCCATGAATGTAATTGGAGCATTAAACTCAGCCTGCTTAATGATACAGGTGGTAAAAATGCATGCCAGAGAAAGTAAAGTCTTTTCAGCAAGTGTGCTGTGAAAATTGGATATTCACAGACAGGAGAATGAAATGGGACCATTTTCTCAGTCAAAGAAATAGAAAGTCTACTAGGGAATTACTAATAAGACTGGAAAATATGAAGCTATTATAAAAGTCAACACAGGAAAATGTAACGGATATTGGCATTGCCAAGGATGTTTTCGAACATGACCCCTAAAGCTGAGAAAATGGAAGAAAAAAATAGTGCTCTATCAGTCTAAAATGCTCAGAAATAAAAACAACGGCAGTGAAGAGATAATAGAGAATAGAAGAAAAATTTTGCAGATCACACACCTGATATGGGCTTAGCACTAGCAAAATATAAGAGACAAATACCAATAAGACCATGGCCATTACAATTACAGAAATTTCTTTAGGGAAAACATGGAGCATATGTATTTACAAATGTCAACCTAATTACCAGGTGTTTTACCTTTATATCTCTTGATATGATAATGTAATTCTGGCAAATAGCAGCACATAATGGGGAGAGGATTGTTGTCCAGATTAAAATTCCATGTCAGAAAGCACAAAACAAGAACTCAGACATATTCACATCATATACGCCATCAAGAACAGAATACAAATTGATTACCTGCCTGTTTTCTTGCGCTTGAATTCCCAGCCTAGGGAATAATGCTATCCATAGTGGACTTATGCTTCTCATATCAATTACCTTTACTAAGAGAATGTCCCTCAGACATACCACAGGCCAGCCCAACATAGAAAAACCCACTAAAACTTTTTAACCAGGTACAATTACATCTATCACGCAGAGAACTCTAACCAAAATCCTGGTGACAAAGGATCACACTCCAGTAAGAACAGTTATTACAAAGAATAGTGAGAATGTAACAAATTCTAGCAAAAATAGGAAAGGTAAACTTACACATTGTTGTTAGAAATGTCTATTTTCTTATTCAGCATGGAAAAATTTTATGCATGAGCCTCAAATGAGTAACATTTATATGTGATCTTACCACATATTTACTATGTATTCATCTTCAAGAAATAAATGCAGTGTATTAGATAGGTATGTGCTCATTTGTTTTATTTTTGTATCAGAATTTGTAAGACAAAATATAACAGTAGTAAATGCTTTCAAATTTGAAGCTTGAAAGCAAGCATATACTCTTTCTACAAGGCAGAAGAAAACATTTTGAATATTTATACCACATGTAAGTGATACATTTTATAGATAGCATGATTTAAATGTTACACAATAAATATATGTGTTACAATACATGTTCCTTAGAAAGTTGTATAATATTTTATGATATCATGGTATATAGAAACGCTAATTTTAAGACATTATGAGGATAAGTGAAAGAAAAATAATTAATTGTGTATGCTAAAAAAGAAAATAAGTCCCCATTTTGCTTCTCTATCTATAGTCAGCAGCACAGAAAATGCTGACTTAAAAAAAATCTTACAGAAAATGTTGTTTCTTTATGTTGGGATCAAACAGCACATAATTTTTAAAATATTTTTTAAAAAATCATTCGTGCATTACAAACATACTGGTTCTTAGCTTAGGATTTTTTAAATGCAGAAGTTGAACTGGTTCATGACTTACCCCACATCTTTCTTTCTGATTTTTTGAAGGAACTCTCTTCCCTCGTGGTGCCACAGACTTCCTGTATTCCAGTTTCCCAGAATTTGTTAGAGTGGCCACATGGTGCTGATTTCACACAAGACAACTACAGTGAATGTGATGTCTCTTCTCCTTTGCGGCGTATAGATTGTTGGTAGTCTTAGCTGTTTGTACACATGGCTAAACTCACAAACCTTGTACACAGATTTGTTTTGTCATGTGACATATCTTGGCTTTGCTTCACACATATTCCATAACACTAAATCTCAACTGTTTTTCTGACGTTTGTGACTGGTTTATTAAAAACTAAAAATAAAAGATTAAGCCCATCAAGAGACCATGGGGACTCACTGGCTTTTGTTTTGATAGTCTAATTAATCCTAACGGGGCACATATGAATAACAAAATACTGCAAAATATTCATATGTGGAAAATAAGTGTTAAAACAGTGTCTGAGTTATATACATTTTCAGAATATGTCTCAACCAAACATATTATATGAAAGAAAATAGTTTAAACTTATTTTCCTATGATTATTTTCTAATACCATATTATTTGAGACGGGTTTTATTAGAAGATATTTATATTTCCGTAATTAACAATGTAAACAAATCAGAAAAAGTTCTTAAATATCATTGTATATACTGACTGCATTGTAAGAAGTCAGACATTATCTTTCTCACACAGACACCTTCTCACTCTTTTTCTCATATATACATGTATATGTATTCAAATATACACACTCACATAAAATACACACACACATATGCTCACACATATCTATGCATTAAAAAGTGAACTGTAGAAAATTTAGTAGTGAGTTTAATGGTTTAAGTGTGTGATACCTGAATAGATATGAAGGCTAAGCATTTACCTACGCAGAAAACAGACTTTTATCTTTTAATACTTACTATTTATTTATTTATTTATTTATTTATTTATTTATTTATTCATGTGTGCACTCTAATGTGGAAATTAAAGGAAAACTCATGGGAATTGGTTCTGTCATTCTATTATGTTGGTCCCATTGTTACAACTTGTTGATTGCAAATGTCTGATTTATTTTAATTTTTCAGAGTGTCATTCATGTCTTGAAGCTCAATTTTCATAGAATCTTAATAATTGCAAAAGATTAGCCTATTCTCTTAGATTAGATTTGTGACACCAATGTTGGGTTCTAGTTATGATAAAAGAGTCATGTCCTGTGTTGTATTACTTGTAAGTTATGTACATTTGGATTTTTATTTTTTAAAAAAAAGGCTTTTTTGGGGGGATTTAAGGAAAAATAGCTGCATTATTTAGTATCAGCAGCATTAAACATTAAAACAGATGGTGGGGCGGCGGGGGCGCATGGGACAGGGCAGGGGTAGTGGGCTGGCATTGACACGGACCCGCCAACCTTATGAAGTGTTTCTCATGATTGGTGCCACAAGACCATCATCTTAGTGGAAGCCAGGGAGTCGAATACCCTGTTCTAGCTGAAGCGCATCGTTGAGGGCGTCCTCAAGTAGCTTCCAGATGAGCAGCGCTGTACAGGGATGACCAGCTCCTTGATGACAGAAAAACTCTGGGCGAGTGTGGCTTTACTAGCCAGATAGCAGGGCCACAGGCCCCAGGCACAGTGGGCCTGGCCTTTCAAGCAGATGATGCCTTTGAAGCATTGCGCATTGAGCCCTTCTCTAGCCCCAGAGCTTCCACGTGTGATGAAGCCACAGGATTCCGGAGGCAGTGCCAATGAACAAGTTGTGCAGTGAAGACCCCGGCCCCCCGACCCCCAGAGACCCATTTCCTCAATAAAGAAGATTTGGCTGTCTACCTGGATGTTGACTTTGTTTCCTCTTCTTACATTATAGGTTCTACTTGCTCACTCACGCTTACAAGGCTATACTGCATTGTAGACTCCGTGGCTCGGGTCCCACAGGCCAAACACAACACTAGGACTCAAAACCCAGTCCCAGGCCAGCTTGTTGAGCAAGGTATTCAACTCGTTGAAAAAAAAATCTAGCTACAAATAAAGTCTGTATACCACCCCCCCCCCAAAAAAAAAACCCAAAAAACAAAAACAAAAAAACAAAAATAACAACAACAAAACCCCATTGAAACAGCTAAGGGCTTGTGTGTTTGCATATGGCTGGACTAGAATTACCAGTGTTGAATTGAATCCTACCATCTTTTTTTCCAGAAATGAAGGTAGCATTTCGATAGCTTGATGTTGCATAATTAACTTCCCAAAATTTATGCTTAGTACACACAGACATTGCTATTATTGTGAGACAACAAAACAGGTATGAAGTTCTGGCAAGTTCACACATGAAGAGTAAAACTTCTGAGTGACGATGAGACAATGGAGTGAGAATGAGTGACCAGTGGGAATGACACTGAGTTCTTAGTGACTCAGCAACAGGGCTGGTGCATTGTCTTGCCACTAGAAAGGGAAACTGAATAGTCCTAAAGAACATGGTACACTCGGTTAGAAGACGCACTATGTAGAAAGACACAGAGTTGAATTGATTAATTATACACATTATTAGACAGAATATACATATTATTAGAAAGACTATTGGTTTTTTTTAAAAAGATGACAGTTTCTGAGACTAAGAGATGGGTATCCTTAAGAGTGCTTTCTGCTTTCTCAGAGAACCTGTGACAGACTCAACATACCCACATCATGACTTGCAACTATCTGTAACTCAAGTTTTCACAACGGCACATGCACAGTTCATAGACATACATGCAGGCAAAACTCTCATACACACAAAATAGAGATAATTCTTTTAGCACAAAGAGACACTAAGTAATCCATAGAGCAAGTTATATTTATAATCTAAGATATAAGTACAAGTTAGGGAGTTTGAGAATGGAATGTAATTAGTAAATGAACAGATAAAACAATCTAAAATATGATGAATAATACATATTGTAATTTATATTGAGATTTATTTTTTTTAATTAATGACAAAGTTATCCTGGAGGGAAGCTGAAGATATGCTCTTGAAATGCTTTTCTTCAAAGAACTAAATATGCTTCCAGGTTGTGGCAAAAGGAAAACTGTAGTTAGTTGGGGAAAAGAGTGTTCAGAATTTAGTGAGGGAACAAAAAGAGAAGCCCAAGCTTTGAAATGGAGACATCAGAAACTTGGGAAGATATAGGATCAACTTAAAAACAAACTTTGATCTTCTGCCTAGACAAGGTTTCTAGGAGAGAAAGAGAAAAGAGAATCCAACACATACTTTTAACCCACATGAGGTCCTACAAGAAAGAGACCAAGTCAAGAAAAGAGGTGAAATTTTTCAAATGGAGATCAACTTTCCAAATGTGCATAGATACACTCTTTGTTGAAATGACACATTGCAAAAAGTTTCTTTTAGGTAGAAGGGCAACAGGCATCCTGTACTGATGCTGCACTCATTAGCATTTGCTATGTTAGTTAATTTTCAGCTACATTTTTCTAATAAAGTTAAGGCTGGGCATATGCTTCTTATAAACTTGAGACACAACAATATTATTAGTTCATTGATGTTTTAATTGAATCTCAGCTAGAGAAAGCAGAGGGTGACATATCAAAATTTTTCTTATAAACTTTTTAATGAGTTGAGAAATTTTAATTTTTTAATGAGTTATTATTTTTGTTTAAATCGACATAGCAGCTTTATAAAAATGGAAACAAGAGTTGCAGAGGAGGCTGAGAGGTGCAAACAGACGGTGCCTTTCTTTCCCAGCCATTGAGACTCAATAATCACATAGAAACTATAATAACTACAAAACTCTTTGGCCAATGGCTCGGGTATTTTTTTTCTAGCTCTTGCATCTTAAATTAACCCATTTCTATTAATTTGTGTATCTCCATGAGGCTGTGGCTTACTGGAAAGCTCCTGGTATATTTCTCCTTTGGAAGCTACATAATGTCTGCCTGACACTACCTTCTTTCCTTCTCTATCTCTGCTTGGATTTCCCACCTTTCTATATTCTGCCCTGTCATAGAACAAAGCAACTTGTTTTTAACCAATGATAATAGGACATATTCACATAATACAGAGGGAAATCCCACATCATCTCCCATTTTCTAAATAAAAAGGAAGGTTTTATCTTTAGCATTTTATTATATGTAAAGCTGCATACTATAAAACAGGTATCTAGCAAGAATTACAGTTTTGTGAGTCTAAAGTTTCATATCTCATTTATCTTTTATCATAACTAGGGAAAACTATAAGTATCTGTCTTCAACATCATCAAAGATCCCAGAAGGATATAATATTGACTAAGTAAACAAGAAATGCATTGTAAGCAATTTCCAAAGTTCTAGAAATGACAGAGACATCCTACTTTTGCGACAAACACCCAAAGTCCTTTTGTAATGTTGGGGCATCCATATTTAGCCTGTAGGCCTATAATATCTGTGGATATCTATTAATCTATTTTATAAAATATTTAGAGAAGAGATTAATAGAATTTTTAATAAAAGTTGTTACAATAATCTATCCTTTACTTCCATCATTTCTATATCAGAGAAGATGAAGCATTTTGCTGTACAAGGATCAGGATATTGGAACTTGGCTTCCTAGAGCCCATGTAAATGCTAGGTTGACATGGTAACCAACCTGTTGTCCCTCTATAAGAGAGGAATAGAGAATATGGAATCATGGAATGTCCAGAGCACAAGGCTATCTAGACTGCTAAGTCCATTAACTCTGGCTTCACATAAGAGACTCTGCCTCAACATATTGCATACTGAGTTAATGAAAAACAACTGAAGTTAGGCTTTGCCTTTCACATGCACACACTCACATGTGCACGTATGCCCACACATGTGTGTACCCACAAAACAGGGAACACATATATATCACAAAAAAATAATGCAAAAGCAAATGAAGAAATAAATTGTCCAAAAAACAGTTAGAATTTCTTTTTTATAAAATTATCTAGTGGATGAATATTATATGATATGAAATATATGAATTTGGAGAGCATATTGTTGGAAACATGTTCCAAAAAGTATGGTTCAGTGATAAAACATACCCCATTGTAGAAACCATATTGAAATAAATAAAAATTAAGAAAAAGAAAATAGAATTTTCTGCTAAAGGGCAATTTTATTTTTAATGCTGCCACGTTTTAGAAGTTAATATGTGGCTGTGAGATATGTAAGATTTTACAGGAGTATTTGCTCTGTTGATTTTGCCCTGGGTGAGTTAATGACTTGTAATTGAAGACAATGTCTCTCCCATAGATCTCACACTGCGTGGGGTTTTTCCTTATTCCTTTCTGCATATCTATGGAGAATTTATAAATGTAAACATGAACTTGAACACATAAACTGAATTCTATCTGTCAGCAATTTATTTGTACTTGCAAGGTATTCTTAATATGTATTTTTTTGTGAATTTTAGACAGCATTCACTGGCTATTTAGATTTAAATAAAACAAAAATATCTCTTGCTCATAACTTATGCCATTTTTCTCAATATTTGTCAGAAAAGAATACACTGTATATTATACATTCAGTTTTTTTTTGCATTCTATTTATTTAGTTTGTATCCTGTGTGTGTGTTTGTTAGTATGCATTTGATGTGATGGGTATATGGAGGTGAGGGATGACCTGGGACTGGGTTCCTCCTTCTACCATGTAGGTTTCAGAGATCCAACTTATTTCATCAAGCTTGGTGGGCATTTCCCTCCTGAGCCATTTTACAGGTTCTTTGTTTCCTTTTAAAGCGTGGCATTGAAGGCTTTGCAGTACTGGTAGAATTGACTGGATAATATTTTGCTTTAAGCATTTCCTCTTAGACTGTGGAATTCTTAGCAATATGACTGTCTTCTACCCTCTAGAGACAAGTGATATTCCTTTCAGGCTTCATAAATTAAAATTTATCAAGCATCTGAAAATGTCTCAAATGGAGTGGTACTTATTATATCCTCGTTAGTGACATCAGCATCATATTAAAAATTCACATTGAGAGTCTAATTTAAAGACTATTTGAATTAGTGATAGGAGCAATATTAATTGATAAGTAAGTATTAATTTAGGTAGGACAAAGGAGACTAGCACACTGGCACCAGGTATTCTTCCCCAAAATTCTACTGAAATAGAAAACATCTTAAAAAGACAATATTATTAATAATGAAAAGATCTGTTACAGTTCTAAAAGCAATGAATATGAATATCACTGTTTTTTATCTGTTGTACATGTGTTTGCTTTTTGATTTCTTTATAAAGGGCATCTCTATCAGCACTAACTATCACTTACAGCTACAACTTTTCTTAAATAATAAACAAGTCGTTGACTCAGCTCATGTAAAGCATCTTTGATATGGAAGAGAATGCAAATTGTGCCAGTAGAATTTTGCATCATTTGGGTCAGGCTACTAAGACATGCAATGCTAACAAGAAATATAGAGATCACCAGATGATTTCAGGTTTGTAGAGAGCTCATTTTTTTTTCAATTTCTAGTTCTTAGTATATCCTATGAAAGAACAAAAATATAAAACAATTAGAGAATTTTTGTGATTATATTTAAAAGTGTGCATTGCTTTACTGAGTAAAACACAGTGCAATAAAAGTTTTCAACTTGCAATATTCTCAAACTAATTTCTTGTTAGTGAAGTTGACTACTTTTCCTATAATAGAATTTGATGAAGATAATTATATTAACTATGTGTTGTTCAACTTATTATTCATATGAAATTGAGGTAATTTGGAACACAGATTAAGGGGTGGATTAATTCCTAATATTATGCTTATTGTCCTATTACAAATAATTTGAAACTTAAGAAAGCATTAGGAGAACTGGAGAGATGACCCAGAGATTAAGAGCACTGATTGCTCTTTCTGAGTTTATTTCCTAGCAACCACATAGTGGCTCACAAGCATCTATCATGAGATCCAGTGTACATAAATAAATTAATAAATCTTAATAAAATCTTTAAAAATAAAAAAGAAAGCACGGGGGGGGTAATTCTTAAATACCTAAATAAGTGAAACTTATATAAGAGATTAGACAGAATGTCCTTTTTTCCAAATTAATACCACATGAAGGAGGTTAAAAAAAACTAAGCAATAGATCTTTTTTATTTCCATCAATGTATGTGTCTGTGTACAGATACAATCATGTGAATGGGTTTTTTTTTTCTGAGTCTATAAGATAGAATTAAACTGTAATTGAGTTATAAGCAGTTGTGAGCTACCAAATATGGGTGTGGGGAATTGAACTCAGGTCCTCTCAAGATTTGTACTTGCTTTTAACTACTGAACCATCTCTGCAGCACCCTGAGAAGTAGTCTTAACATTTCTAATTTGCATTTGTTAATTAAGTTTGAGAGGTTGTATTACCTTCAATATGAAGCAAGTCTGAGGATCCGGTTTTATCTTTCTGCTAAAATACATGATACCAGAGGCCATAATAGCAAGACACGATGACACACTGAATTCCAGTTAAAGCCACATCAGAAAAATCCCAGTTTGATAGCATCTTCTGGCCTGTTTCTCATTTTGTCTCCATTGTCATGTTCTCTTTAGAAAAGTAACTAGATATCATTAATAGGTTTCTGGTAGAATACAATTTTCTCAGCCAAGTTCAGTAGATCATGCCTGCACTCTTATCATTGGGGAGAATCAGAAATGATGGTTGCTAAGTGTTCAAGGTTAACATGTTCCACATAGTAAGTTTCAACCCCACCTGAGCTACAAATGAGACCCTCTGTTAAAAGAAAGAAAGAAAAAAATAAACCTTTTTTTCCTTTTCTTGTTTAGATATTTTGCTTCATGGTTATTGCTATCAAGAGTTACCTTCCAGGATATGTTAATTTTCTAGACTTCATAATTACCTCCCCCATGTCTGTGCTGGAGAGATTGATTGTTTAGTGGTTAAGAGCACTTGCTCTTCTTGCTGAGGACTTGGTTTAGTTACCAGCCCTCATAACAAAAGCTCTTAACTGCCTGTAGCCTTAGTTTTAGGGGATCTCATAATTTCTTCTGGTTTCTATAGGCACCAGAGATATTCATAATATACATAGAGACAAGTAGGCTAAGACACATACACATAAATAAAATTAAGCAAAATTTCAAAATATTTAAACCCTGAACCTTATAATTGCTGCTTTGCATGGTAAAGGAGATTTTTCAGTTGCAATTAAAGTTTTGAGGTAGCATACTGGAACACAAGGGCAGGGTCAATATAATCTCTAGTTCCCTATTCTAGGGAGGAATCCAGGTAGATGTATTGAAGCAGAAACAAACTGAATCAGAGAAGATATACTGCTGGGTTTGGTGATAGAGAAAGTTGTCTTACGAGAAACACATTCAGTCTCCATGTAGCATCTTTTACTGCTGTAATGTTTAGATAGAAGCTATGGCAAAGGAAGGATTAGCTTGAGGCTGGAGAGATTTCTCTGTGGCTAAGAGTTCTTACTGCTCTTCTGGAGGACCTGAATTTGAGGGTCAACATCCATTTTGGTTAACTCACGATCACCTATAACTATAACAAAAGGCATCTAATTATTTCTTCTGACCTCTCTGGGCACCTGCACACTCATGCCATATTCACTTACAGACATGCACAATATACATGAATAAAAAAACCATAAATTTATAAAAGAAATAATCTGAAATCTCTGGGGCTATAACCAGAGGATTCTAGATTCCAAGGGCCTAGAGACTTTGAGAAGCACAGCTATTCTTTATGTTGAAACACTTTGCTGATGTTTTAAGATGTTAGTGACTCATGAAAGGTATTTGAAAGCTAGTAAGATATTGTAAAATATTTAATTTGGTAACTGTATCAAATTGAACAATCTATACTTATTGATTTTTAAATCATTATAACCCACGAATATTTAATATATCATAAATTATTGTTTTTCCTAAAGTAAAGTAAATAAATTGTAGGACATACAAATTGCTGTTTCCAGTATTTTAAAATTCATGATGTAGCTGTTGCTGAGGATACTATTTATTTCTTTAAATAATCTACAGTTTATGAGACCTAAGTTGCAAGGATATTTAAGAAGGTAATACTGGATATTGTAATTTTAACTCAGTACATTAGTTTTAGGAGTATATAAAGATATATTCAAAAATACTAACTTTGAGAAGTGATTTTTGATCCACTATTTTTTAAAAAGTTTGTTCTATGTGATTTTTTTTTTTTTTTTTTTTTTTTTTGTTTTTCGAGACAGGGTTTCTCTGTGGCTTTGGAGCCTGTCCTGGAACTAGCTCTTGTAGACCAGGCTGGTCTCGAACTCACAGAGATCCGCCTGCCTCTGCCTCCCGAGTGTTGGGATTAAAGGCGTGCGCCACCACCGCCTGGCTCTATGTGATTTTTTTTTAAGGTTATAACATAGGGCCGTTTGTCTTTTATGTACTTTTTTTGGTATCAAAATGTCACTGATTTTGCTTTGGTAACTGTTCTGTAGCCGGAGTAAGGATGAGAGTCAAATATGGTAACATTTTCTTTCACTTAATTTGAGGACCTCTGCAAAATAATGAGGCTTATTTTGTGAATTACTTTATAATTGTTCTTTAACCACACTGTGATATTTGATAATGTCAGATTGATTCACCTTTAGGGAAAAAGATTTTAGACCCTGAAGAAAATTAATTACTCTCCCTAAATAAACATCATTTCTTATATTGTGTGTGAACTGAGGGACTATTTTTTAAGGTTAATTAATCTGTATCTGACAATTATGGAGAGTTTTAGAGAGAAAACATACTTATGTATTTGGTTCAATTTGCCTATGATAATACACTGGCACACAAATAAAATATTAGTCTTATTCTCTCATATTTAGAGAAAATTACATCATTTACTCTCATGTCAGAACTATTAATGTAATACAAATGTGTGCTCAAGCCTTGACCTCCCCTGCCTTTAGTTTATAAAATGGAATGTTTATATATTTGGCTTTCACTAGTGCTTTTCTTTAAGTTATGTTATACTAAAATCTTTAAACTTTTTGAGAGAGAAATATCAGTATATAGAAATGTATCTAAATGGAAGCACAGTATTGGATAAATACCACCAACCAAATGAGCACCATATGAGTAATTCCATTTTGTTTAGTTTTAGGTATTTTATAATTGCATATAATAAAATATAAGCATATCTTTAGGAGAACAATGTGAATAAGGGACAATAAAGTTACTGTAGAAAAACATCTAATTATATACTTTATTTTTCTGTTGTTTCTACAGCCAGATTGAAGATGAAGTTGTATAAACTGATATGTGGAATTAAAAGTTTGTGCTCTTCTTTGCTCAGTAGAGAGAATTATTCTCAATTTTCTAGCTATATAATATTATTTATATCTTGTGAATCATTTCAGCACTGGGATCTTAAAAACATTAGTAAATAAGAAGATATTTAGGCACCTGCACTCATGTAAACATACCCCACACAGACACAAACACATATTTATAATGAAGAAAACAAAAATATTTTAAAATGGCATTTTCTGTTCTTAAATTTTCTTGTTAAAATTTTGAATGCTAAAATACACACACACACACACACACACACACACACACATGCCATTTTTGTTTTGTTTTGTTTTTCGAGACAGAATTTCTCTGTTACATTGGAGCTTATCCTTGAGCTCTCTCTGTAGACCAGGCTGACCTCAAAATCACAGAGATTCAACTATCTCTTCCTCCCAAGTGCTGGGATTAAAGGCCTGCACCAAAGGTGCCCAGCCTAATTTCTATATGTACATATATTATCAACTATATGGACTTGAACTCTCATTTCTGACTTTCTTGTATTAGAATGGGCTGATAATCACCAAACTACAATGGATTCATTCACTTGATTTTTAGAACAAATGTTCATTACAAAAGTATATGAAGTACATTTGAATCTTTTTTTCTCATTTTTTTTTATTAAAAATTTCTATCTCCTCACCTCCTCCTCCCCCTTCCCTCCCTTCCCTTCTAGCCATATCCCCACTCCCTCCCTCTTCAGGCCAAAGAGCCATCAGGGTTCCCTTCACTATGTTAAGTCCAAGGTCCTCCCAACTCCCCCTAAGTCCAGGAAGGTGAGCAACCAAACTGACAAGGCTCACAGTGAGTCCGTCCATGCTGTAGAGTCCAACCCCATCGACATTGTCCCTGGTTTCTCAGTCCTTCTCCACCGTCAGCCACATTCAGAGAGTCCTGTTCGGTCGCCTGTTCCATCAGTCCCATTCCAACTGGACTTGGTGATCTCCCGTTAGTTCTGTCCCACCGTCTCAATGGGTGAACGCACCCCTCACGGTCCTGACTTCCTTGCTCATGATCTCCCTCCTTTTGCTCCTCATCAGGACCTTGGGAGCTCAGTCCGGTGCTCCAATGTGGGGCTCTGTCATTTTCTCCTTCCATCACAGGGTGAAGGTTCTATGGTGATATGCAAGATATTCATGAGTATGGCAATAGGATCTGGACATTTCTGGCTCTTTCTCCTCAGCTGCCCAAGGAATCAGCTGGGGGCATCTTCCTGTACACCTGGGAACCCCCTCTAGAGTCAAGTCTCTGCCAACCCTAAAATGGCTCCCTTAATTAAGATATATACTTCCCTGTTCCCACATCCACCCTTCCTATATCCCAACCATCCCATTCCCCCAAGCTCTCCCCATCCTCCACTTCACACTTTTCTTTCACCATCCTCCCATCCCCCATCCCACCCCACCTCTAAGTTCCCAATTTTTGCCCGGCAATCTTGTCTACTTCCAATATCCAGGAGGATAACTATATGTTTTTCTTTGAATTCACCTTCTTATTTAGCTTCTCTAGGATCACTAATTATAGGCTCGATGTCCTTTAATTATGGCTAGAAACTGATTATGAGGATCTTAAATTACACATTAAACTATTATTTTTAATTTTTAAGTTAGTTTTCAATTTTATTTTTATATGCATATCTGTGTTACTATGTGTCTATATGTACATAATGTATAGGAAGCACCAGAAGAGGGGAGAAGAGGGAACCAAGTCTTCTGGAACTGTAGTTGCAGGTACTTGTAAGTTGCTAAATGTGGGTTCTGGTTGCTGAACTAAGGTCTTTTGCCATAGCAGCAAGTGCTCTTAACCACAGGAGCCATCTCTCCAATATCAAGTCAAATCATTTTCACATGCAGTTAGTATTTACCTTCACTTTTTTTATTTACTGAAATATGCAATACTAATATTTTTAAAACTTTTTATTGATTCTTTGTGCATTTTACATCATGCATCCTGATCCCACTCATCTCCCTGTTCCCTGACTCCTTTGCATCCACTCTCTGCTCCTGAAACCTCTCCCCAAAAGCAAAAGAAAATTAAAAAAAAAACAGCCAAACAAACAAACAAGAAAAATTCTCAGTTGGAAGCTGTAGTGTGGCACTGTGAGTCACATAGTGCACACATTATTCCATACATCTTTACTTGTAAGTGTTAATTGCTATGGTTTTAAGTCATTGGCTTCTGATACACTATTCATAATGGGTCCTCACTAAGACACCCACAGTCCCTAAATGTAGGACCTTGACAGCACAGAATATTATCTTATCCAAACAACCTGGGAAGTATTATTTACTATATGAGATGAAACTTCATGCAAATTCAGTATGAATTATGGTAAAGAATGTTATCTTTCAAATATTTTATTGAACAGTTCACAACAATTAAAATTTCTTTCAACTCAATACCTATATGAAGAATTTTCAAGTTCTACAAATTTATTTTCTTGCACCATAGAAATAGATGAGTTTTTTCATCATGATTATGCCTATATCATTCAGTAAACCAAGCATCACTAACAAGTGTATGATGTTTTAATAACTGTACTGATATTTATCGTTTAATTCATTTATAAGTTTCAGAGACCACTAGGGAATGTTTGGACGTTTAGGATTTTGACATAAAAGGTGGTAGTAGTGTGCTCTATTGTTTTTGTAAGTAGAAATATGTATGGAAATTAATTATTATACAGTCCTTACAATCACTTATAGTAAATATGATTAAGACTGTATTCAATAGATACATCACAGCATTCAATATTAGTAGAAAAAGACTTTAATTTTCTGGGTTTGTGTACTATAGTGAAATTACATGCAAAACATTGTTTGTTATGTCAAATCTAACATTTTTAAACTTGTATAGCAAATAGCTACAAGAAGAAAAATGAACAATCTGTCAAACATTATGTTTTGTATGTAATAGTGATACCAAATGTTGAAGATTTTCTTCAAAATATGCCATGACTTTCATGGTGTAGTCAAAACCACATTAAAGACACCTAAAACAGTATTTTTTAGTAAGAAAGCATAATAATCAAATTCTGACATGATTTATTTTTATTAAATTTGATAACATATAGAATTTATGTAACCCAAAGAGGCTCAAGAATTGACAAAACGATCTCTAGAAAAATGATCTCTAGAAGTGGGTAGATTATTGAGATTTAAGCCACACCACAATATGACAAATCATTATGTATTCCACAGCAAATAAAATATGTATTATGCAAGGATCAACAATCATATATATATATATATATATATATATAACATTATAGAAACAAAAAAGTTAAACAGTAATTATCTAAGAAAAAACAGTGGCAAAATTGGAGATATGTATGAATAGATCTTGCTGAATCAATAAGCCTTATGTACATTATGTACAAAATTGTTTTCATATTTATTACAGTCATAATATATAACAATTTTCTGGTGGCAGTTATCATGTATTTTCCTATTTTAAGAGCTTCCTTTAACATTTATTTTTCTAATAATTTCATTCATGAGTACTGTATTTACATCATTTCTACATTACATTCTCCCTGTCCAACTCCTCACATGTTAATCTCTCCAACTCATGGCTTCTATAATTAAAATTACTACTGTAATTCCCTCTCTCTTTACTTCTCCCCATTCCCTTTCCTTTTCCCTCCCATTCCTCTCATTCTTTGCTTCTCTGTCATACACATGTACACACGAATACAGCCTATCCTGTTGGGCAAATGTAATATTTTCCATATTTAAATATTTTTAAGACTGAACACATGGGACAGAATCACCTATCAAGGGTCTCATACCTTGTGGGTGTATCATTGTGAAAGTCTCAATTAAGTTATCACATTATTAAGAAACAGTGGTTGCAACTCCCATACATTTACAGATGATACAGTCTTGTAGCAGATATGCAGATCCTTTGGCTCTTTTGCTATTTTAATTACTTTTCCCCATGATATCTCTTGAACCTTAAGTGCAGATGTTGTACTGCAGATGTATTAATTGGTGTTGGGCACCCCAAGATCAGTTGTTCTCTGCTTCTCTTAAACATGAGCTTTTGAAGGAATCACGAAAGAGCTTGATTAATTTGACTATACTTTAATTAAACTCTATTTTAAAAGAAAATCAATTAGTAAATGCTGACTAAAATATCCACACAGTGGAAAACATTATTGACAATTGATAGACACAGAAATAAGTAGGAACATCACAGAATGTGTAAACAGCTTCTCAAAGTAAACCATTTCATGGAAGAGCAAACCTTAATGTTGAACAAATAGATGTGAAGAGATTTTTGGGGTAGCAAACCCTAAGACATTGTCTTATGTTTGTATGTTACTATAAGAAGGGAGAGAGTTGCATGCTCTCACTCCCTCTCTCTTACTATCCTTCCCTCTTTTTCACCTTCTCTACATTTGTGTAGTAAAATAATAAAAATTAAAGAGAAAGAAGGGAGTAAATTATGTGAATATGGTATTCATTTATGAAATTCTCAAAATATTGAACATATTAGTTATTTTAAAAACATATCTAAGACAAAGCCATTTGCTAATGTCTTCCAAAGCACAGATGAAAATTAATACCATGGAACCAGTAAAAATTTGAATACATCGGAGAATAAACCTTTTAGCAGATACATAAAGGACTTTACAATAATTGTATGTCAAATTCCTTTCAGATATAATTTCAGTGAGACAGTACATAAAGCTGATGATCATGAAGCACAAAAAACTGGAAAGATGAAGTTGATAATTTAAAAATAAAAGTATATGCTTTATGATTGAAAAGGAAAAAAGTTGAAAATAGCAAGGGTGACATTAAAGCATTGTTGCAGAGATGAAATAGTTTAGTCAAAATGAATAGTGAAAATTTTCTGACTTACAGAAAGGGAAATGTGCAGTTATAAGGGGGAATGGGTAATATGGACAGCCAGGACCATTGTTGCTATGTCATAGAATATAAAGTATAAAGTGAAAACTAAATATTTCAGACGTTAAAGAAAGTGTACCAATAATGGAAAGACAGTGAGGCTGACACAACCTCCCAGAAGGAATCATAGTGCCAAATATCAAAATCAACTTTTTATTTGCTATAAGAAAATGACCTCCTATTCCAGTACGTGAGAAAGGAATGTGATATAATTTGTAATTAATACAAAAGTCACTCAGAAGTGATTACTAATACTCTCATGGGTAACAGTGATTATAAGCTGATGATAGGAAGGGAGAAAATTGAAAAGAAGCAAGAGAACTGATGAAGCAAAACCTAGAGTTATATTTTTATTATAACGATGCCATCAACTTTCTATAATTCAATAACAGAAACAATGTGTGAGTCAAGAAAAGGCATGACTCTTCAGAAACAGTTTATTCTGACTGAGAGAACAAGAAAAAAGAGTTAGTGGATAAAGCAAAAAAAATTGAGAAGTTTTCTCAAAGTTTACAGACATACTACTAAAGAAAAGTAAATGTTTTCTTTAATAGCTAAAACAAAAAGGATTTTCAGTTTTAATACAACCACTTGGCATAATAAGGAAACATGAAAACCTAGACTGGAGGAAATGTTATGGTACAGGAGTTTGCCCCAAGAATCTAGCAACCTGATTTTAGTCCACAGTATCTATATAAGGATGATCAAGCGGACAGATTCCAGAATGCTGCCCTTCTGCTCTACATGTCTTGTTGCTTGCACAGTCCTTTTCCCAAAAATAAAGTTGAATTTTCTAAAACTGAGAATAAAAATGATAAACCTCAGAATAAATCACAAAATTATAGATTGTAGAGATGAATCAATAGATGCTGTGTTTGTCAAGCAACTACTGAAACCTGAATTCAAATTTTGAGCACCCATATAAATGTAAGCTGACTATGACCTATAGTTCCAGCAGTCCAAACATAGAGAGACTAATTGTCGAGACCCAACCATCTAACAAACCCTGGGTTCAAGTGAGAGAATCAAACTTAATGAATAAGATGAAGAATAATCTAAAAAGACAGCAAATGCCAGTCTCAGGTATCCTTATATACACATCAAGTGCATGCACCTACACAACATTTGCACCCATACATGTACACCCATAAATACATACACACTATACACATGCATATGGGGAAAGAAATAATTACTGCAATATATGATTATAGAAAGACCTTGAGATGTATTATGCTCATACTTGTGAAATTAACTGTTTAATAAGATAAAAGTTTATGGAACAATACCAATATTGTTTGCATTGCTATTAGATTACTATAAGTTGAGTATTACAATATGCTACTGAACATTGAATAACACATGAAGAAATACAGAATTCCCCAATTATTTACAACAAGTTATAACAGGAATTATTTTAAAATAAAGATATTAAAAAGAATCTGGCTCACTCTTAAGTTCATTTACACTCTGTTAGGATCTAAGTTTACCTTAATGGAGCTCCCTAAAGTGGGACTTCTGAGACAGGTTTGGGCTATGTCTCCAATTGCTACAGATGTGACTACCTAAACAGCAGAGCTTTTAAGATTTCCTTAGTCATACCTCTTATAACAAGTATCAGGTGTTCATGTTGACAGAAATCAGTGGGTCCTGTGAATTCATGTAGACTGATGGAGCCTAGTAAGAGCTTATCTCAAGCTCCTGGCTGATGAGCTGCCTCTTGTCTTTCATAAGCTATTTCTGTCCTGTTCTGAGTGATTTTAATGGATATTTGACACTAGCATCTTGCCATGAATGCAAAACTTCTCTCTACACATTCACAAGGAATTTATTTGTGATATGCTCACAAGCCCAGGCAACTATATATATATTCAGGAAGAACAGAATAAAGCTCTTAGCCTGTGAACAAGGCAAAATCATTGAAGAGAGACAATCTTGGATGTCAAGGATTCAATTGAGCTCAGAGTTGTTGCTCTTACTTGGACAGCTCTGTGGCATTATGACACCTCATCAATAAATTAAGTTTAAGAAAAAAATACCATAACTAGAATTTTCAAAAACAAAGTATATATATTCTATTTAAAAACTAAAGAAATAAATTGGTACAAGAGAAAGTGAAAGAAAATTATTTGGTTTTATTGACTGAAAATTTTTGTCTAAAATAAAAGGGACACATAGTCCCTCAAACTTGTTAATTATATATACAAACCAATAAGAAACTTTAACAGCAATGTTAAATTATAGTGATATTTCTATCAAATCTGAGGGAAAAAAAGATTGACCTGTTTGTTTATATTCTTCAAAATTCCTCTGGTAGCATCTATTAATTACAGGTTTTAAAAGGAAACAGATAGCAATTGCTTACAGTCATTATTCACATTTATGTACAGGGAACAGCCACTATTCTCTGCAGGAACTATTAAAACTGCCAGATGAGTTTATAAGTTGTGGCAGGAGAAGGCAGAATAAGCAATGCAGTTTTTATATGCAAGCCCTGGTTAAATATAAAGTAAAATTTTATAATGATGTCACTCATGATTGCCACACAGTCCACAAACTGCATGCAACAAATGCAGTAAACAGTGGTAACTTTGAAGAACACAGATAAAAAGGAAAGAAAACAGAGGGACTTAGAGGAAAACAATAGAGGAAAATAGTCATAACTTCTCTAATACTGATTATAATAAAACAGAGTAATGTGAAGAATAGTTGTGGATATTAGAAATCCAGGTGTCTTTTTCACCAAATTTAATGTGAAGTACAAAATAATACTCATTAACAAATAAGTATGATGTTTATAGTACAAATAAAAAAAGTAATTTTACACAAATAATCAGAAATGCTAGTAGTAGTAGTAGTGGTGGTGGTGGTGGTGGTGGTGGTGGTGGTGGTAGTAGTAGTAGTAGTGTGTGTGTGTGTGTGTGTGTGTGTGTGTGTATGTGTTTGTGTGCATGGTACATACTTGTCTATTAGGGTGTGTTTGTCTATCTGCGCACATTCCAGAACACAAATTTGAAAGTCTTTCTTTCTTACTATACCCCTTTGTCTTTAGACAAAACTATTCACAGAACTTAAATCTCATAATTTTGATTAGGACACCTGTCCATGAGCTCCCAGAATCCACCAGTCACTGATCCCAATGATGAGATTATAAACAAATTCAACAATGCTGACTTTTAAAGCAGGCCACGAGATTCAAACTTTTCCTTTTTTCTCTTCCATTTTTAATTTTTTTAAAAAATATTAATTTTACATAATAACCACAGCTCCCTTCCTCTCCAAATCCTCTGTCCACTCTTCAGAAAGGGTAAGGACTTCCATGGATAGTCAACAAAGCCTGGGACATTAAGTTGAGGCAGGACCAAGCCCCTCCTCCAGTGCATCAAGGTTGTGTCAGTCATTCCACCATATGGAATAGACCCAAAAAGCTAGCTCATGCACCAGGGATAGATCCTGGTCCCACTGCCAGGGGCTCCACACACAGCAAGTCCCCATTATTTCATAGTAAACACTGCTAAATACTGAACAATTTAATCAGAATCCAGAAAAGTTTCTTGAAAAAAAGTAAGACAGGATTGATATTTCTTTCTCTAAATATCTCTGTCAAATATAAATATAGCATTTTAAACTTTTACATGAATAGATTAAGAATGCTATTGTCCAGCATGGTGGCACCACTAATCACGGCACCCAGGAGGCAGAGGCAGGCTGTTTTCTTAATTCAATGCCAACCTGATCTACAAAAAAAGTTCCAGGATCACCGGGGCCACATAGAGAAAGCCAGTCTTAAATAAATAAATAAATAAACAAACAAACAAATAAATAAATAAGTAGCAAGTGAGCAAACACACAAACATAACTATGTTTCTCTTACCAGTACTATCAGAAACAGCATTTTACACACTAATTCTGCTCTATAAGAGACTAAGCCAGTTCTAGAACCCCACATTAGACTCTCCCCACCATCCAGCAGTAGCCAAAAGCACTCCCTCCTTGGGCTCCATATCCCTGCCCAGAACTCTAGGAGAAAACATCTAAACTGCCAGAATCTAAGCTGACACTAACAACCCAAGAGACCAAGTCAGTACTCAGATCCTCAGAGGCAATATGGGCCACCAAAACCCCAGAGGAGACACTCTATTGGACCTAATGTCTTGCTGGTCACCAGAACCATAGGCTACTTGGGACAGAAGACCAGAGAGGAAACAGAAGCTTAGTGGGAAAAAATTTGAAAACATCCCTCTATAAGAGATAAAGTCAGAAACTGACACCTACACGTGTAATACCCTCAAACCCATATGATTAGAGGCCAGTGTAAGAGTGCAATCAAAAGTAACCACCAAAGCTCAGATATCCCAACACAGCAAGTTGAGATATTCCAAAACAGCTGAAGCACAAGAAAATGACCTTAAATGTGTCAACGTCTAGTGCGTTGGGGTCCCTGTAAGGGTCTTACGCATATCAGGACACAGGGGATGCAGAGTGTGAACAACTGCACAACAAGTTTTATTTTGTATGGCCTTTTATACAGACTAAAAAGCATTACCTCAACTTTGAAACCCCCCTTTACTCATGTACATGATCATGAGAAACTCTTGCCTCTCCTTGCAAGAAACAATACCTCAATTAATAACAGTAATAAAAATAAAAAGAAGTACATAGAAACAAGGCAAAAGTATACAGAAGCTAAGCACTCCTTTGTATTTGGTAGAGCATGAAGAACTGAGCTCAGAGACCACTTCCTTATCCAGAGTACAGATTCCAACAGAACGCTTGAGAAATGGGTAGAGAAAGTTTGCTTTCATCTATGCTTGGTTTGCCAAGCAACCGTTTACCAGGTTTGTCTCATCTGTCCCAGGAGTGCCTGCACTCTAAGCCAGCTCTGTGTCTCCACATAAATGAAGCTTATGAAGAAGATAGAGGCCTTTAAGGATGATATGAATATATCCCTTAAATAAATCTAGGAAACACAAAAAATGAGGTAAAGGAAATGAATAAAACTCTTCAAGACCTGCAAATATCAAGATTTCTTTGTTTTATACCACTGAGTAGTATTCTATTGTGTAAATGAACCACATTTTCTTTAACCATTCTTTGGTTTAGGGGCATCTAGGTTGTTCTTAGTTTCTGGCTATTACAAATACTTCTGCTTTAAACATGGTTGAACAAATGTCCTTTTAATATGGTTGAGTATACTTTGGGTATATGCCCAAGAGTGATATTGCCGGGTCTTGTGGTAGGTTGATTCCCCACTTTCTGAGAATATCTACACTGATTTAAAGAGTAGTTGTACAAATTTGTACTCCCACCAGCAATGTAGGAGTGTTCCCCTTACTCCACATCCTCTTCAGCATAAGTTATCAGTGTTTTTATTTTCTTTAAGTTTTCAAGACAGGGTTTCTCTGTAGCTTTGGAGCCTGTCCAGGAACTAGTTCTTGTAGACCAGGCTGGCCTCAAACTCATAGAGATCCACCTGCTTCTTCTTCACAAGTGATGGGATTAAAGGCATGTGCCACCACCACCCAGTTATCATTGGTGTTTTTTATCTTAGTCATCTGTCAGGTATAAGATGGTATTTTAGATTCATTCTGATTTGCATTTCCCTGATGATTTGGGATGTTAAACATTTCCTAAAGTGTCTTTTTTTTTTCCTAAAGTGTCTTTCGGCCATTTGAAATTCTTCTGTTGATAATTTTCTGATCTGTACCCCATTTTTATTTGGCTTATTCAGAATTTTGATGTCTAATTTCTTGGGTTATTTATATATTTTGGATATCAGTCCTTGGTCTGATGTTGAGTTGGTAAATATCTTTTTCCATTCAGTAGAGAATGTCTTATTGACTGTGTTCTTTGCTTTACAGAAACTTCTCAGTTTCAGAAGGTCCTATTTATTTATTGTTGCTCTCAGTGTCTGTTCTATTGGGGTTACAATTGGAAGTGTTCTTTTGTGCCCACACATTGCACACATTGAATTTCCTTTCCACTTCTCTTCTATCAGGTTCAGTGTGGTCAGATTTATATTGAGGTCTTTAATCCATTTAGACTTGAGTTTTGTGTATGGGAATAGGTATGGATCTATCTGCACTTTTTTTTCAATTTCTTTCTTCAAAGACTTAAAGTTATAGTCAAACAGTTTTTTCCCATTTGTTTGGTTAGTGTTACGCAAAGACATTTTACATATTAGTGATTGTTGTCAATGGTGATGTATCTCTGATTTCTTTTCCACCTTCTTTATTATTTTTACATAAGAAAGCTACTGATTTTTTGAGTTTATCCAGCTCAAAGTCACAGAAAATATATTCAACAAAATCATAGAGGAAAACTTTCCCAACCTAAAGAAAGATATGTCTATGAAGATCTACGAAGCTTACAGAACACAAAATAAATTGGATCAAAAAAGTCTCCTCGCCATATAACAATCAAACAAACATACAGAATAAAGAAAGAATATTAAGAGCTTTAAAGAAAAAAGACCAAGTAACATATAATGGTGGACCTATTAGAATTACACCCAACTTCTTAATGGAAATCATGAAAGCCAGAAAATCATGAGCAGATATATTGTAGACAAGAGACCATAGATCCAAGCCCATACTACTATACCCAGCAAAGCTTTGAATTACCATCAATAGAAAAAACAAGATATTCCATGATAAAATCAGATTTAAACAGTACTTATTCACAAAACCAGACTTATAGAAAGTACTAGAAGGAAAATACTAACCCAAGGAAGCTAACTGCACTCACAAAAACATAGGCAACAGGTAACTCCAAAATAGCAAACCCAAAAAAAGGGAAACATAAAAACACTACCACCAAAAACTAACAGGAATTAATAATCACTAGTTATTAATATCTCAATATTAGTGGACTCAATTTACCTATAAAAAGACACAGGCTATCCTGGCAGTGGTGGTGCATGCCTTTAATCCCAGCAGAGGCAGGCGGATCTCTGTGAGTTCAAGGCCAGCCTGGTCTACAGAGCTAATTCCAGGACAGGCTCCAAAGCCACAGAGAAACCCTGTCTCGAAAACAAAAAAAAAAAAAAAAAAAAAAAAAAGACACGGGCTAACAGAATTGGTATGAAAGCAGGAGCCATTCTACTGCTGTATACAAGAAGCATACCTCAACCTCAAAGGCAGGCATTAACTCTATTAAAGGATGTGAAAAGATTTTCCAATCAAATCGACCCAAGACACAAGTGGGTGTAGCGATCCTAATATCTAACAAAATAGACTTCAAATTAAAATCATTCAGAAGAGATGGAGAAGAACACTTCATCCTCATCCCAGGAAAAATCCTTCGGAATGAAATCTAAATTCTGAAAATTTATGCCCCAAATAAGAGTACCCTCATGTGTAAAAGAAATATTGCTAAAGCTTAAATCCCATATCTACCTCCACACTCTAATAGTAGTAGATTTCAATACTCCACTCTCCCCATTGGACAGGTCAACCAGACTGAAGTTTACTAGAGAAATAAGAGACCTAGAATGTGTCATCACTCAAATGGATTTAAAAGACATCTATACAATGTTTCACCCAAACACAAAAGAATATACCTTCTTCTCAGCACCTCATGAAACCTTTTCTAAAATTGATCACATTCTTGGTAACAAAACAAACCTCTACAGCTACAAAAAAAGGAATACATTCCTGAATCTTATTGGATCACCATGGTTTAAAGTTAGAATTCAACAACACTAATTGCAGAAATCCTACACACTCAAACAAGTTAAATAGTGATCAATTAAATCACTCCTGGGTCAAGGAATCAAGAAAGAAAGAAATTAAAGACTTCCTAGAATTCAGTGAAACAAAGACACAAAGTACCCAAACCTATGAGACACTATGAAAATAGTGCTAAGAAGAATGTTCATAGCACTAAGGGCCTAATAAAGGAAGTAGACATATCTTATACTAGGGACTTAACAGAACATCTGAAAGCTCCAAAACAAAGAGAAGCAGATTCACCCAGGAGGAATAAATGACAAGAAATAATCAAAATGAGGGCCAAAATCAATAAAATAGAAACAGAAAACAATACAAAGAATCAATGAAACAAAGGTTGGTTCTTCAAGAAAATAAACAAAATAGACAAACCCTTATCCAAACTAATCAAAAGGCAGATAAAACATCCAAATTAACAATCCTGAGTGAGGATAACACAGACTCAAAAGATGAGCTTGGTATATACCTACTCATAGTTGAATACTAGCTATAAAGCAAAGGATAAGGAATCTATAGTACATGACCGCAGAGAAGTTAATTAACAAGGAGAATCCCAAGAGAAATATACATAGATTCCCCCAGAGAAGGGGGAAAAGACAAGATCTCCTGAGAAATTGGGGGTGTGGGAGTTGGGGGGAGGGAAGGAGGAAGAGAAGGAGGTAGGAAAAAGGGGAAAGAGAAGAAGAAATAGAGGAAACAGAATGGAGTTAAATGAAGGACAAAGGGAGTGGTTGGTGAAAATGAACAAAATTCTTTGTGTGAAGTTCTCAAGGAATTGATCTTTTTTTCTTCTAGAGACAGTGTTTCTCTGTGTAGTTTTGCATTCTGTCCTGGAACTCACACTGTGACCAGGCTGGCCTCAAACTCACAGAGAATTGCCTGACTCTGCCTTCCAAGTGCTGGAATTAAAAGCAATCCCCACCGCCTCCTGGTGATCAAATGTTATTAAAGGCAATTCTAATTGGATTAGGATGCAATGTGTAAGATCATACCTTAAAGTTCTCAGAGAAGTTTATTGGAAATACATAAAAACTGTCATGTTACACCAAAATAAAACTGAAATACAGAAATGATCAAACAATCTAGATTACCATAAAATAAGATCTTTTCTACTTTGAAAGAAACTGAGAGATTGAAACAAGCTACTTAGGAAGTGCGTGTGTGTGTGTGTGTGTGTGTGTGTGTGTGTGTGTGTGTGTGTTTGCCCAAAACAGATATTATTTCGAGCTGTCATAAAGTTTCCATGAGAAATTACTTATCTTTCTGCACTCAGTATATTTTGCATGCCAATGTACATATTTCTTTTATTTTTGAAATATCTTATTACATTTTATTTTCTTTGTCTCTGTCTCTTTTTCTGTCTGTCACTGTCTCTGTCTCTGTCTCTGTCTCTGTCTCTCTCTCTCTCTCTCTCTCTCTCTCTCTCTCTCTCTCTATGTGTGTGTTTATCTCAGTATTTGTGTGGAGATTAGAAACAACTTTCAGGATTTAATAAGTTTTCTCTTACTCTGAGGGTTTCAGGAATCAAACTCAGATTGTCAGGCTTGGTGACAGGAACCTTTTCCTACTAAGCCATCTTTTTGACCCAACATGTACATATTTTTTTGCCAAAGTTGGTCTTCAACATTTTGCAAATGACCATTCAAATAAGATACTTTTCCTAGATCCTGTGACCATGGAGGGACCTTCCAAAAATGATTTTTGCCTTGGTCCACCAATGCCAGTAAATTCTACCTCCAAGCAGTTTTTATGTGTGTGTGTGTGTATATATATATATATATATATATATATATATATATATGCATCTAGCTATCTGTCTATCTATATGTCTGTCTATATCTCTGTCTCTTTTTTTCTCTCTCATTATATCACTCTTTCTTTCTTCTTCTTTGTGCCTCAAACTCCACAAACATTTGCCTATTTAACTATGACTATGGCATAAACGATTCTGTTACGACATGCTGCTATTTCCAGATTAGTTCATGTATCATCTGATCAGGCCAATAAATCAAGTATATGCCTTTACACTGTTTCTTTGTTGGGCAAAACTATGAAAACAACATGACTTTTAAAATCTATAGAACTAGTTTGTGACCAGCAACAGTACAAACCCCAGGCTGAGATTTAAATATGAAATGTGGTCTAAGCTATAGGTTGAGGATTCGTATGTGACTAACAAGTCTGTTACCTTAAATATGGTTGTATGACATTATTCCTGTGATTCATAACAGTTTTATAATTAATCAAGGTAGGGAAACAATGACTGAAATAATACCACTAAAGTTATACTCAGCAAGCTGAAGATTTGCTGAGCTATTAGGCCAGGAAATGTATTTGCCGACATCCTTTGAAAACAACAGGATGTTTGCAGAGTTATGACAGAATATTGCCTTTACACTCTATACAACATTTTCCTTGGCTAACTGTCATGTTCCTTACAATTATCTTCTTGGAAGAAGTTCAATTAGTAACATATTCTTTGTCAGTAAGAAAAAGTAAGCATTACAGATTGGTGTCTTGTATACTATGTATTTGTAATCAGAATTGTAACAGGATAATTTGCTTAAGAATAAAGACTCTGGCCAGGCGGTGGTGGCACACGCCTTTAATCCCAGCACTCGGGAGGCAGAGGCAGATGGATCTCTGTGAGTTCAAGGCCAGTCTGGTCTACAAGAGCTAGTTCCAGGACAGGCTCAAAAGCCACAGAGAAACTCTGTCTCGAAAAAAAAAAAAAAAGAATAAAGACTCTGCACTCTGATTTCTCCATAATCTGACTCCATTACTGTTCTTCACTTGTGTTCCTAGTCTTCTTTACTATAATCTGTCATAGAATGCCAATGAATTGATTGGCGTTACATTCAAGAGTATGGCAGAATGGTTAATTTCAATGACATAGATGACTCAAAGGCAGATGTATCACAGAAATTCCACTCAAGCATGTCTGAAAACTAATAAATGTATCTCTGGAGGAAACGTCTACATGACTTTCCTCCAGTTTGTTAAGGGGCCTTGTGAATCTTACCTTTCTCTTTCCCCACCATGTGATGTATCCCTTGCTTCCTTAACTTCATGCATCTCTCTCTAAAATGAAATATTTTAGTTCAGCAGAAATTGCTACATGACACTGATAGAAATGATGAGCTTCGGAAAAAGATGATTCAATTGCATACACCATCCATGGATATGTATTCTTCAAAATGTTCAAAACCAAAAATCTACCTCTAGCCTATTCCCTCTTCTTAAATCTCTTTATATTTGGTGATATTTTTTATCAAGTATAAGTATCAAGTATAAGGGTATTGTCATTTTCACATGTAACAATGCATCATATCCATAAATTCATTGATACCTCCCAAAGTCTTGCTTAGTTTGAGAGTTATATTTAGCTTCAATCTTCTTGAACAAAGTAAATGCAAACTGTATTGGATTTTAATTCAGAATGCTATTTCATAGTTGATTTAAGTACTAAAATGTTATACACAAATTACACTTTTAGTCAAATGACTCTGAAGTATTTTTTGAAGTGTATAATTAAAATATTCAAATGTGTCCTGATAAGCCACTCTCCAAGGCTCTGGAGTGCTTCAGAAGGTGACTTGGAAAAGCACCAAGTGCCAACTTCCTCTATTCTTATGTTCCACAGCACCTGGTAGACACTTTGAATAATTTGTTTTTGAAGTACTTCAGAGGGAGATGCTTCCACTCGTTATTTATATAACTCAGTGGAGTTAGTCTAGTTGGCATTTTATAGGCATTTACAAGTAAGGCACATTTTCAAATGACTGCATCTCATTACTTTTAGTAAGGACAGGCATGTATTGCTGTGAGAGAAGCTCGACTCAACCCTCATTGCCAGGTAAGGTTTGATAAATGTGTTTCTATTATGCATATAATCATTACCATCTCATCACAATGAAAGCCTTTAAGCTCTTGACATTTCTTCTTCTATGGATCCCGAAAAACAAATGTTGCTAATTTCTTTTTAACCTTCTTCATTTCCTCAAGTACCTCAGGTGACCAGGAAAATCTCATTTGGTCATGCACACTAGATAGCAAGATCTGAAAGACAGAAACAGGTGAACAGGTGGTTCATTGTGACCAATAGGGTTGAAAGATTTTTTTTTTACTATTATTCTTCTTGTGACAAGACTGTTATTCTGGGCACACTGTGTAGGAATGATAATTGTTACTAGATACAATGATTTTACATTCTGTTTTGTATATTTATCTGTGGGCACAAATTCCTCTTCAAGGTCCACAGAAGATTAAATATTAATTTTTCCATATCTGTAAACAGAACATGAGATTCATATTGATCACATGTGCTAAAGAGATTTTTGTAAATTTTCAGATGAAATGTGAATGTATATTGGGTGATTCAGTTAATCTATCTTTCCATTACCTAAGGATTATATGAGATAGCTTGTCTTGCCTCTTCTGTAAAACATACACCATTGTTCTCAAATAAAGTTTATAGCAAACATAATAAGATGCAAAATGAAATTTGGGGTTTGTAAGATGGTTCATAGTAAAGTGGTTCCTGAGTGAGTAAGGAAATCTGAGTTTGGATCCCCAGCAGTCGTGAGAATGCCAGGCAGGGTGGCAGACAGAACAGGGTGTGGATTCAGGAGGATCCAGAAGCTAGCTATCCAGTCAGTTTAGGTGTTACCATGTGTTCCAGGTTCATTATCTCAAAAAGCAAGGCAGGGAAGCAATGAAGAGGACATTCTGATTTCAACTTCTGGTCTCTAAAATCAGCCAGGATACCTCACCTTCACTAACAAGTGCACACTGACATACAACACTGACACAGACACACACATGCACACACAAACCTGGACATGTTGGCAAGAGACTTCACTCTAGAGGGGTTCCCAGGTATCCATGGAGATTTCCCCAGCTATATCCTTGGGCAGCTGAGTAGAGGAAGCCTGAAATGGCCCTTTCCTATAGCCATACTGATGAATATCTTGCATAACACCATAGAAGCTTCATCTGGCTATGGATGGAGATAGAGACAGAGACCCACACTGGAGCACTGAACTGAGCTCCCAAGGCCCAAATGAGGAGCTGAAGGAGGGAGAACATGAGCAAGGAAGTCAGGACTGCCAGGGGTGCGCCCACCCACTGAGAAAGTGGGGCTGATCTAATGGGAGCTCACCAAGGCCAGCTCGACTGGGACTGAAAAAGCATGGGATCAAACTGGTCTCTCTGAACATGGCAGACACTGAGGGCTGACTGAGAAGCCAAGGACAATGGCACTGGGGTTTGATCCTACTGCTTGTACTGGCTTTGAGGGAGCCTAGTCTGTTTAGATGCGTA
This sequence comes from Arvicola amphibius, assembly GCF_903992535.2. NCBI lineage: Eukaryota > Metazoa > Chordata > Mammalia > Rodentia > Cricetidae > Arvicola > Arvicola amphibius. Next base: position 68,731,273 of record NC_052048.2, on the reverse strand, counting down.
CATTCCTGTGTAGTGATGAGTGGCAGGCTGTGTTCCTGCCACCCACCTCCTGGCCTCCTGGCTAGCTTATGCCAGAAATAACAACACACAAACTGTATTCTTTTAAACACTGCCTGGCCCATTAGTTCCAGCCTCCTATTGTCTAATTCTCACATCTTACTTTAACCCATATTTAGTAATCTGTGTAGCACCACGAAGTGATATCTTACCGGAAAAGATTCAGCATGTCTGACCTGGTGGCTGGCTTCATGGCAACTGTCCCAGAGAGGAGAAGCAGGGCAATGGCCCGAGGCATCTGCCTCACACCCAGCATCCTGTTCTGTCTATTCTACCCACCTATGCTCCAACCTATCAAGCCAAGCAGTTTCTTTATTAATTAACCAATGAAACTACAGATAGATAGAAACACTCCTATATCATTTCTGGACCTGGATGGAGGGGAGAAGACCTTGGACTTCCCACAGGGCCTGGAACCTTGACTGTTCTTTGAACTGGAGAGGGATGGGGAGCGGACTAGGAGGAGGAGGAAGGAAATGGGAGATGGGGAGGAGGCAGAAATTTTTAATAATAAAAAATAAAAAAAGGTTTATTGAAAAAATGTATGCTTCTTATAAGGGTTTGAAATATAAAACATTTTAGTTTCACTGAACAACTTTAACAAATTATGAAATCAGTCAGTTCAAGAAACAGTCACCAGGAGTCCATAAACCAGGATTCCATGTTGCTTACCTCATGATTCATAAAGCTTCAGTTAAGACTTAAGTGAATAATTTTCATGCTATATCAATAGTCACCTTGAATCACAATCACTAGAAGGTGCTTCCAGAATATGGCAGGACTTGAGATGACTGCTATTCTCTCTCCATTCTAGGAAACACCAGTATCAATCTGACTATAGGACATCAAAAATCATAGGTGACCTCAGAGAGAAAACACACAATAGCCAGATGCATTTTGACAGCTTCCAGGTAATTCTTCCATGTACTCCATTTACCAAAATTATTAGAGAACAATTTGGGGTATAAATTAAATATAAAATGGACCAATCATCTTCACTGTATGGACGTCACAAGATTAGAGGAACAACTGTGCATATATATCAGCTTTACAGTACAAATATGAGACCAAAAGTTGAATATCACAGATACAAATGAAAAGAGAGTCACTGGTAATGATTACTCCAACAGAAACATAATGACAATGTATTAAGAAGTTGACGCACACAGAAGATATGTTCACAAATAAGCAATTTTTAAGAACAGACCTAAGAATTAAAATACTGTACCTGGTTGGTTCTGTGAATTGTTTCTACAGCATCTGGACCAAGTTATATTCCCTTTGACTGGCAGGAGTCCCAGGGGTGCTGAGAGAAGAGAGGAAGGCTCTTTGAGATATTCTTTAGTGAGTTTCTGGAAATAACTACCTCATCATGAGGGATGAGATACTGGAGGTCGAAAGTAAAATAAAGAAAAAAAAATGGCATAGAGACTTCAATCTTGGCCCCTGGGGAATACAGGACCTAATGAATACCTACATGGTGATGCTGCTGGGGCAGGCACACACATCTTTCTGGTGTTCCTCAGAGTTATAACAGGAGCAACCAGGAAGATGTTCATAGAAACGTCTAATTCTTAAGGCTGTGAAGCAATATTTTAATTCAAAGAATAAGTGTTCCCTTAAACCCCAGAAAGGATTATTTCTCAAACAAGACTATAAATGAAAAAGAATATTCAGGAGTAGACGTTATCATTTCTATTTTCCTAAATTAAAATATTGATTTATTTACACACCAAGAACTACAATGTACAAGAAAAAGAGTGTTGGGTTCAAAGAAAGAAAAAAACTGTGGCAGAGTAAACATATGATTGTATGATTTTATATTATCTTTCATAATGATCAATATTCAAAAGTAAAACAAAAGACTCACACCTGTAAAACAATGATCAAGAAGAGACAGGACGATGACTCTAACTTCAAAGTTAGAATGTTGTACATAGAGAACTGCAGTTGAACTTACAGAGTAAGACCTTGTCTCAAACAAGGAAATATAGAGTAAATGAAAGCATCACCAGGCAGTGGTAGTGCATGCCTTTAATCCCAGTACTTTGGGAGCAGAGGTAGGCTGATCTCTGTGAGTTCAAGACCCGCCTGATGTATAGGAGCTAGTTCCAGGACAGGCCCCAAAGCTACAGAGAAAGACTGTCTCAATAAAGAAAGAAAGAGAGAAAGAAAGAAAGAAAGAAAGAAAGAAAGAAAGAAAGAAAGGAAGAAAGAAAGAAAGGAAGAAAAAAGAAAGAAAGAAAGAAAGAAAGAAAGAAAGAAAGAAAGAAAGAAAGAAGACAGGAAAATCTAATGGTAAGCTTTCTAGTTACAAGAAATGTGTTTACTGGATTACTGGGTGTACTGAATGGCCAGTTTCTTGATGAAGGTGGCCTCAGTCACTGTACCCTGTTTTAAAATCCAGTGCTCATTTTTCTTGTAGGCTTTATAAAACTCTTTTGATGTAAATATGTTTGGATATTCAACTTGGTCTGCTTGTTGTTCATAGTTGCCTTTTAGTAGGCTTATCTTATTATTGTTCAATGACAGTGGCTTTCCTCTATGTCTCTTACATATATACCCTGTTTCTACAGAATGATGTGATGTTTGCAAAACAAGTATTTTTGAACATATTGCATATATATGCATACATCGCAGTTATTTTTTTTTTCATGAGGAGCATCGAGATTCAAAAACGAATGTTTAGAAGCACGGAACATATAATTGTGTTAATTCATATGTAATAAATTATTAATAATAAAACATATATAATGTATGTATTGATGTGTTTACACAGATACTCTTTGTTTAAACATTCAGTTGTGTATCTCAGATGGTCCACATAAAAAATAAGTACTCTGTGCATTTAGTTGATAGGTATACATGTTTGTATATATTTGCATTCGTATGTATACATGTGTATGTGTGTATATTTTATGATACTGTTCCTAGGGAGATGTGAAAAAATGTCTACTCTCCTCACATAGAGAAACGATAATAGATCGAAGTAATTAAAGCACCAACTTTGTGAGCCAATGAGTTTTGTTGGCATTATTTACTGGAATATTGGTAGGTAAGGGGTTATTTAAAGAGCAGGGATGATTCAAGGATAGTTGCATCAGTAAAACCCATAAGTGTGATAGTTCACAACAGCTTTGAATCACTGCACAACATGAAAGCAACTGAAAATATTGGGGAGTATACTTTCCAGGTAGGTCAATTTGTCTGAGTCTGTTTACGCAGCTCAACTTATCTTTGCTTCTTCTAGTGACCTTAGCTAGTCTGAAAGTTACTCTCAGCAATTAATATTGCCTAAAGATACATGGGTATAAACTGGCCCTGTAGATCTGTTCAGTTTCAGGGGCTTCTTGAAACCTATGATTTTTTCATTTCCTAGGCTATATTTTTCCTGAAGGATGAAATTGTTCAACTTCCTTTAGAATATCTTACTGCTTTATCTTTTTACATAAACCTCTCACAAAGACTGAAGATTTCAACCTTGGAGGAAATTGATCTACAACAGTAGGATGCCCAGAGTTGTCACTGAACTTCTGACTCTAATTCTATTGCTATCTACTTTATCATGTCAGGGTCACATACTGATTCAGATTGTTTAGTTATCAAACTGTACTAAAGAACTATGGGTTCTAGATTCCCATTGTTGGAGTTATACATGGTCATTTCACCTCTTCAGCTTTTGAATGAATTTGGAGGTCCACTGAGCCATCTCCCTATCTGAAATAAGTATACTTTTTAAGAATAAAATAACAACAAACTGCATATGACCAGTACCCTGCTGAGAAACACTGAGACCATAATTTGTACTTAAATATTAAAACAATGAGGGTACAATATTTGTGAACATAAAATGTTTTGCATATTTGTATATTTCTAAATTCATCAGATATGATTATGTATGCAACAATTTCTAGAAATTCTGTTAATGTGTGAAGTAGTATTGTTGAATGTTGATCGACAAATTTTACAATTACAATAATAACATAGGGCAGACTTTATATCCTCACTATTTTGATTTCTTTGACTAAGGTTGTTGATGTTTACAGATCTGAAACCAAATATAGTTCATTGTATTTTAGTTTCTTATGGCTATATTGAAAGTCTTTTAAAAATAAATGTACTTTATTTCATGGACAGTGATATAATTTGCTAATTAAGTTGCACTAAATGAATACTTTAATATCGTTTGTAACAGAGGGAAAAGGGGACAAAATGAGATTACAAACTTTTTACCCAGTAATAAATAAATTTTTGTAAATAGGTTAGTGTGACAAATGAACTCATTGACTTGTTGTGATTAGTTCCTGTCCCACTGCCTTCTAATTGCTGAAATGCAGTACAGAGGAATGGAAGAGCAGGCCCAACTGTCACAATCTCATTCTCAAAGGAGTAACATAGCTTGGATTGCTTTGTAATGCAAAAATGGTTCTCCCTACTCCAGTACACAGAAAGGTGAAATCACACATCTGCCACCAAACGTTAAGCAGCATTTTCATGTATAAAAGCTGAAGTGTTTCTCTCTCTTCATTATTCATATTTCAATCTAAAATAAATTAAGAGCAGCAAATATTTTTTCTAGTTTTAATGCATCATTTGATTTTGATTATTATCTTTTACATTAGGAATTGCATATTTTAATGGGTCTCTCTGATCTTACATTTAACAATTGAAAGCACAAAACATTTGCCACCCAGTCAATTCGTCTTCCTCCAATGTATGTACACAATGACGTCAACAGCGTCACTTTTTTAATAAGTCATAACTACTTTTTCAATCACATAGGGTATATAAAATGAAATGTATTTAAAAGAATAATTAATTCCAAACACCAATTTTTTTCAGATATTGAAGTATGAGGAAACACTTATTTGTTTAATATCCTGACCAAAGTGAAGTTTCCCCTCTCTCCTCTCCTCCCATACTCCCTAATGTACCTCCCATCAACTCCCAGACCCAGAAAACTCCTCCTCCTCTTCTGTATTTGTTCAGAAATGGGCAGACCACTCATAGGTATCAGCAATGTAGAGCATATCAAATTGTCATAAGACTAAATATCTCCCCGTGTATTAAGGCTGGGCAAGGTAACCAATCCATTATGAGAAATAGATTTCCAAGACCCAGCCAAAGCATTACAGGCATCCTCTGCTCTCATTGTTAAGAGTCCCACAAGTAGCCTTAGCTACACAACTCCTACATATATGAAGAGTGCCTAAGTTCCCTAGTTGTTGGTTCATTCTCTGTTGACTTCCTATGAACCTAGGTTAGCTGATCCTGTGAGTTTCCTTGTGATGTTCTTGACCCCTCTGGCTGCTACAATCCTTTTACCCTCTGTTAAACCAGATTCCCCAAGATCAGCATGATGTTTGACTGTAGGTATCTGCATCTGTTTCTGTCAGTTATTGGGATGAAGGTTCTCTGCTGACAATTAGGTAATCACCACTCTATTAGTGTAGCAGAATATAGTCAGGTATCATTATGTTGACCCTCTTGTCTCCAATCATTTTTATTCTAATTTAAGTCTCTAAATTCTAATTTAGGACTTCCACTTTTAGGATCTTGGGACTCCAGACAATGTCAGGGATGGGCTTACTCTCAACGAGGAAACATTTTAAAATCATAGATAGATTGAAATAAGAGTAAATACTCCCTTGCCATCCTCTTGCTTCACCAGCTATTTTTTGACACCTTCCCCATATATGTACATCTGCATATGCTTATACGTATGTGTGTGTGTGTAAATTTATTTCAGTATGTATAGAAAAATATATACTTTTATCTGTATCTGTGTGAATTTATTTATGACTATGCAATTTTTTTTATTATAGCTAGTCGTTTTCGTAATTCATCTGAAAGTAGAATGAAGATATATCTTGCTCCCAATAGATTATGTTCTCCATTATTATGATATGATAACTCTATTAGAGTGAGACCATATCACATTCTATAGTGGCTTAGAAAATTGTAGGAATTCAATCCATCTGCAACATATGTATGATGAATATTCATTCAGATTTTCCCAAATAACTCAAATTCCCTGGATTCAAATCCACTTTCCCTTTGTATTGAAAAACAAATAAAAACTCTCTAAAGAAACAAATGAAGATGTAGGTACATGGAGATGAGATAGTCAGTGGATTTATATCAGTGTTTTATGAGTCATGATCATATATTGGGGGTTCCATAATAAAGGAAAAGCTGCAAAATGTTTAACAACAGAAATGGGTTTATGGATGCACAAGATCAAAATTAAATCCAAACCAAATTCCTGTAAAACTTATGGTGTTTATAACAGTGCTCCTCTATACTGTACTGCAGGGGCTCACTAAAGACTTGGTTCTGAACAGACAGCAGATGCATATTGTCCCATACCTTCTACCATTCCAGACAATACTGGATGTCTGAACCTTCTTGTCTAATATGTTATTTTTAAAGATTGATGTATTTTATTTGTATGAGTGTCTGTCTGTGTGTGTGTGTGTGTGTGTGTGTGTGTGAGTGTGTGTACAACCACATGTTCTAAATAACCATCAAAGGCCAGAGTAGGGCAGTGAGTCAGAGCTCTTAGAACTGAAGTTACAGGTTTTTATGTGGTGCCATGTATACACAAGGAAAAAAAAAAACACAGGTCTTCTGAATGAGCAACATGCACTATAACCTACTGCATGTTACCTATTATTACTATTATTACTATATTATAATACTAGTATTATTTTACTATTTATTATTATATACATTCAAAGCTTTTTATCTTATAAAACAGTATCTTAGTTGTGGAAAACAGATAAATTTAATTTTTCTTCATGTTTCATTAGCAAATATCTAACACATACATGCACATACACATACACACACAAAGAGAGACTGAGAGACAGAGAGAAAAACTATATTGTTTTGAAATGTCTGGTTGAAAAAAATGTCAATACCTCCATTTGTTTTTACAGAAATATAAGTGTTAAACTCTAGTAGGAAAAGACAAAATATTTTCATTATATTTCTGACCAATTTCAGACACTTATGAGGTTGAAAGGTGACCAAAATTGTAATTCAATTAGATGAAACAAGGAATAATCTAAATGGAATGACTTATTATGTTATGTAAGGCATGCTTGTGAAGGAGAAGGTATAAGGACATTTCACTCCTTGGAAGGGCATACCATAGGGAAAGGTGATTATTTTACATCAATTGATTTTTTTTTTTTACAAATGAAAGATTAATGTGAGAACTGTCCTGGTACTATTATAAATGATGTTGTAGTTATGTTAAACAAGAATCTTGAACTTGTTAAAAAGGTTAAAGATAATGGGAATTGGGCCTGGGAGATGACCCAATGAATATAAAATTTGCTGTAAAAGTTATAGGACTTGAGTTCAGATCAAACCACATATGAAGCCATGACTCATGATTCTAATACTACTTCTCAGGTGAAGAAGTCAGAAAGATGTCTAGGCATTTCTTGCCAGACAGACTAGCTGAGCTGGAGAGCTCAAAGTTCAAGGAGAAATTCTATCTCAATGAATAAGTTCAATTCAATAGTTACAGAAGAAGATAACACTTAATGTTGTCTCAATATTGACTACTAGCCTTCACATGCATGAACACATATATGAACATAAACATGCACATGTCAACACACACACAAAACATACACACACAATTTGGTAGAAATGAACCTACCATTTTTACTCTCTTCATGGTCTGTCAGAAAGTGGTTGTAACCAAAACTCACCAAATTAGATTATATATTAAATATCATGAAACCCACTACCGTTAAGTTCTGCCTCATCTACCACAAAGGTGTCTTTATCTGCTTGCTATCTGTGACACTACACATAAGAACTAGGGCATGGAAGAAGCCCAGATGTTCAACTACAGATGAATGAGTAAAAGAAAGAGAGCAATAATATTTTCTCCAACAAAAATGAAAATACAATCATAACATTATACCAAGAGATAGAAGTAGGATTATATTAAGCAAAATACTGTAAACCCAGAAATATAAATATGGCATGTTTATTCTTCATATGTGAATCTGAAATATTGACAGCTACAAATGGCTTTATAATTCAAAATAACCATAAAAATATTTAGTCATAAGATTTAAAAGTGGTTTGTTGGAGTATCTGGGAAAAGACTTTCATAAATATTTCTTTACAAAATTGGATTCTAAAAACTTACAATGAACTAAAATCTATGCATCATTAAAATGTTTAAAAATATCTGCCATCTACCATTAAAATTATAAATATATCTTCTCATTTGTTAGCAAAAAACACAGTTTGAAAATTTAAGTTTCATTAAAACAACGGTTAATGAATTTTATTTGAGATTAGAACAATTTTCAATTCTGTTAAAAATGACCCTAAACATAATTTTCTTATTTTTAATCAGTGATATTCTTCATATTAAAATTGCAAAATTAATATATCAATCAAATTTGAAAATTCATGATGGTGTAGGACTGATCATATTAAGTAGTTAACCTAGTTATAATTAGTTAAATAAAAATTAGTATCTCTATGCCACTAGCATTTAAATTCTGTTAATATTTAATACAAAGAAAACATATACCAAAATTGATTAAGTAAATTTCTATCTTTGAAGATTTATTTTTAGTAAGTTTTAATCATGTACATATATGTATGCCTGTGTGAGAGGGGGTTACTCTGTGTGTTGGCCTCTGCTAAAACTAGAAGGGTCTGATTCCATGAAGCAGTGGTTCTAGGTAGTTATGATCTTCTCTAAGAGAGTACTGAGAACTCAACCTTGGTACTTTGAAAGAGCTGTATTTATTCTTAACCATTGCGCCATGTTTGAAGACCCATCTTCTTAAGTACATTTCTTTATGATTACTAATTAGAGTATGGTGAATTGATGTGCATATTTTACATATTCATATAATAAGGTCGTTTAAAAATTTCCTAGGTGAAAAGGAGTTACCAGCAGACAACTTAAAGAGACGTTAAAGTAGCTCACAGCAGTATAGATATAAATGTTACAGATATTAACATAAACTGATGAAAATATAGGGGATTTTTCAGAAAATCCCCTTAAATTTAACTGTGTTTCTTCAGTTATCCATTGCTGGAACGTAGGTGCATATCACTATATCTAAACCAAATATGTTTCTATTACAAATATTACACTACCTTCAGAAGTATACCCATGTCTCCAAAAGCAGAAAATAACCCAAAGATGACAAAGATGGAACATTCTTTGCTTCTTTCTTTTTGAGAATATTCATTTAACTTTTCCTAAATCATTATGTCCATACTCAACAGATAGTTTTCATTTGATTGAGAGGTCAGCAACTCCAAGAAAGAGCATCTTAGATGTCAAGACTCTTTCTACTGAGCTGCCTCACACTTATTTAAGATTGTGACAGCAATTGTGAATATTCCCTCTTTGTAATTAACATTCACTCTGGTCTGGTATGCTCAGAGATCATTCAAGTACTCTGATTCACAACTGTCACTCATCGCTGTCAGCATCCACTGGTGAAAAGAATGAAGTCATTACACTGTTGTCCCCAAACAGAGACCCAAGTCTAATGAGCTGAAGATATCTTGATGTGAGGTATCATTCATTTTGTTAAGGAGTTAATGTGGCAATGTTAGCTAACCAGTACACAGCGATAGCATCATACAATGAAGAGACATTGTATTTTTCATTTTAAACTTGTAGTTCCAGGAATTTGTAGGTAGAAGTAGGAGTATTGAAAGGTTAAGGCTACCAAGGGCCAGAAAGTAAGGAATGGTTTCAAAACAAAAGGAAAGATTTTAAAATTTAGCACAGAAAAGGGAAAGAAGAAATAGAAAAATTATATACAAGAGATAGATGCATTTTTTCTAGTCTAATTCTGTTGTCATAATTTTAGTGTTTTTTTATGCAGATTTTGTTTGACTCTTAAAACACATTTGCAGTCCTTGTACTCAAACTAAATAACAGAATTGAGTGTAATTTCTTCCTGGATTCATACTCTATTGAGTAGCTCACTGTATTTCCAATATTCTTATGCTTGGCCATCATCATATTCCTAGTGATTACTAGGAGTATCTAGTCACTGTGATATCCATAGGAAACGATAAGTATTTCCCCATGGAAGACAAGTATAGCAATTATTCTGAAAACAGGTAGCAAATTTATACCCACAGAATATCAAAGCACATGGTCTTAGAAGTATAGAAAGAGATGAACATATTCCCAAGTCTAGGCACAGTGTGAAAGAAGCCTTTCACCTCTAAAAATATTTATAATTCTTCAGATTTGCAAAGGCAGACATGCTGTCATTTCAGTACACTATTCACTTCAAAGACACTGATATATTTTTATTTAGTAAGAACTGAATGACCAGTACATAATTCAAAGCTGGATCTTTCTTGTTCAACAAATTGAAATAGTTTGGTTAGTAACTATCCATGTGATAAGTTCATAAATATTAATAGAATGTTCTGAAATGTTCTGTTTATTGTCTGTGAATAGTCTGTGGAAGATTGTAAAAGGACTTGATTGAAAATAAGCTTTAAACTTCTATAATAAAGACACACTTCATTGGGAATTTTGCTGTAATGTCATGGGTTTATCTTTTGTTATTCTTTTTCATCAAGAATATAGAAAATTGCATTAAGATGGACTGTGAAATAAAAGGTTAAGACTCCCAAGCATAACAGAAGTCACTGCTTACATGAAGTTTAATGACCCTTTCATTTGTTAACTCTTTGACTCTGCACATATTCACCCTGAATATTGTCCTTATTTAGATTCTTATAGGAATCCATTTTTAATGTTAAAAATTACATTGCTGGCAGAAAAATAAACTTTACATAGCCAAAAAAATTAAAACTGGCTAAAATAAGAAATAACATTATTTTAGGATTCATATGACAGAAGTCAGTGCTTAGAAGAAAGTTTTTAAAAATGTAAGTTTGAAATAGCTATCAAGTTTCCTAGTTTATTTTCCTCTAGACTTATAATCTTTGCTGTAAAAGAGTAGGTTTAGAGCTTATAGCTTTGGAGAATCGTTCAATTATGTGAAACTGATGTGAGATGTCCTTCTATATATATATATATGTTGCTGCTATTGGTTGATGAATAAATCTGTTTCAACAAATGGCTTAACAGAGTAAAGCTAGGCAGAACGTCCAAACAAAAATACAGAGAGATTGAGAGTAGGCAGAGATGAAGAGATGCCAAAAAAAGCAAGATGTGAGGTAATAAGCCATGAGTCTAATGTAAAATATAAACTAGTAGAATGGATTAATTTATAGAGAGAACTAGCTAGGAATAGTCTGAGCCATTGACCAGACAATTGAAACTGATGTTAAACCCCTGAGTTGTTATTGAAGAAGAGGAGGCAGAGAGATGGTACAGGAGAACTTTCTGTATTCTGTCAATTATATTTTAAATAAATGCTGATTGACTGATATCCAGGCAGGAAGTACAGGCAGGAAAATCAGACTGTAAGTAGAGGTGGGGCAATAAGAACAGGAGTATTCTGGGAAGAAGGAAGCTTTCCCTCCAGTCCTACCCAGATCACAAAAGAAGCAAGATGTGACCTGCCTCGCTGAGAAAGGTACCAAGCCATGTGGCTAACATATACTAAAATAGTGGGCTACTTTAAGTTATAAGAGCTAATACGAAGCCTGAACTAATGAGCCAATCATTTTATATCTAATTGTCTCTGTGTGATTTTCTCTGGGATTAAATGGCTGGGGAACTGGGCAGGACAGAAACCCCAACAAACCCCTCCTCATGTTACAGAATGGCACCCATAATGTTACAGAGAGAAACCAAACCAGGGATATCAGTGGATAGAGAACACCCTTCTGATACAAGCATCATTATTATTGTTTTGATACAGAACTTCATTATGTAATTCAGAATAGCCTATAACTCCTTTTGTGACATAGTCTGGCCTAAAACTCAAGAAATCTAGAGTATTGAGGTTGAAGACTGAAGGTTTGAATTACCATACCAGGCAGAGAAACACTTTTTAAAATGCTCAGTTTAAGTCAGACCTGCAGTCTGTTTACTTGAGAGGCTGAGGCGAATGAATCCCAGGAAAAGAGCAGTCTTAGCTATATGGGGATATCTTGTCTCAAAAGCAAATAAACTAATTAATTAAATATGTAGAAATTCCAGTGCATAATCTTGGTCTCACTAGTTTGATTTAGTAAGAGCTGCCTATAATAAAGGAACCCCTGTTGTCATGAATAGGAATATTTAAGCAAGGCTCACTGAAAGTATATTATCAAGTGTAGTCATGATTTCATTATTTACCACTCTTGTTAATCAGGGATACATTAACTATACACTGTACCATATGTTCAGAATACCAGTCCCAGTAGAAATATAATAAACATTGGCTGACATATCCACTAGCACCATTATCAGGAAATTTGTCTTTTTTATTTAATTCTCTGGAAAATATGAGAAGATTTTTCCCAGTGAAAGTAGGCATTAGTTTGACTGTCAAGGATGAGTTAGAATTCCAGTAAACAACATTCATTACTCCTGGTCACAGTATTAAAGAATAATCCATTGGTTTGTAGATCATCTCAAGAATAGCAGATCCCTTTTATTTGGAATTGAAATGGAATTTTTATATTACTTTCTTTTAATTTAAAAATATTATGTGCATATGTGTATGTGTATGTGTGCATGATTATGGTTGGGAGTATGTGTATGTATGTATATATATATGTATACATATATATATATATGTAAAGATATATATATATCTTTGCAGGAGTATGTGCATATGTCTGTATGTATATGGGAGTATGTACATACATGTATATATGTGTGTCTGTGTAGGAGGAGGTCCACATGCATCTACTGAAGAAGGCCCTGGTCCCTCTGGTGCTAAAGATATAGATCTTTCTATGTGCTGGGAACTGAATTCAAGTTCTCTATGGAAAAGGTATGCAATTAAGCCCTCTCTGTATCCCAACAATAGAATATTTTCTAGGCTACTTTTTGATGGAGGAGTGTCTATGTATTGCTTTCATTGGTTAATAAAGAAACTGCCTTGGCCCTTTAATAGAATAGAAAATTAGGTAGGCAGAGTAAACAGAACAGAATTCTGTAAAAGAGAAGGCAGACGCTTCAGACAGTCACCATAGTGAGTCGTCATGCCTCTCCTCTCCGAGATGGACACAGGTAAAGATCTCTTCTGGTAAGCGACCACCTCGTGGTGCTACATGGATTACTAAATATGGGTTAATTAGCCAATAAGAGGCTGAAACTAATGTGCCAGGCAGTGTTTAAAAGAATACAGTTTCCGTGTAATTATTTTGGGTAAAGCTAGCCGGGTGGCAGTACGCAGACCCGCCGCTCCATCAACAACATTTTGTTCTGGCAATGTGAGGAGAGTGACGTATTGTTTTTGAGCAGCATTAAAAAACATAGTTTAGAATTTGAGTTTGGTTGAGATTTCTTTGATATGACTCAAAAACATATCCACCTAAAATTGTATATTAAGTAAAGTGTTTTTATTTTTATTTTTTTTTCTCATGGTTTATTTTTTTTTATATTTAAAAATTTCCATCTCCTTCCCTCCTCCTCCCCCCTCCCTCCCCTCCTTCTCCCCTTTCTCTCCCCTCCTTCTCCCCCTTCCCTCCCCTCCCCTCCACCCATACCTCCCCTCCCTCCCTCTCAAGGCCAAGGAGCCATCAGGGTTCCCCACTCTATGCTAAGACCAAGGTCCTCCCAACTCCCCCCAGGTCCAGGAAGGTGATCGACCAAGCTGAGAAGGCTCCCACAGAGCCCGTCCATGAAGAACAATCAGAGCCCAGAGCCATTGTCCTTTGCTTCTCAGTCAGCCCCCCGATGAGGAGCAGAAGGAGCGAGAACATGAGGGAGAAAGTCAGGAACGAGAGGGGTGCGTTCACTCATGGAGACGGTGGGACAGAACTAATGGGAGATCACCAACTCCAGTTGGAATGGGACTGATGGATCATGTTTTTATTTTTAAAATACACTGCTAAGATATTAGAATGAGACATGGAAAATATTTTTCAAATATACCACTAAAAAAGATTCTGTGCTCAGAATGTGTGAAAAAACACAATTGTATCAGAACATAAACCAAACTAGTAGGATGCAAAATGACCTGAACAGAAGATTCAAGAGTGGCAATTTACCACATACATGATGAGCAACATTAATTGTTGGGAAGCTAAAAAGCTAAGACTTTTGCAGCTACCTAAATGGTTCCAACATACACACCAGCAGAGCCTGGCAAAACAAAGGGTGGGAAATGTAAGAAGAACTGGGATTATTTAATACATGTTACAGGAAAGAAGAGCCTGATGCTAGTTTTGAAGTTATTCAGAAGAGTTTTGAAATTTCAATATGTCCGTGAGTTAGAAGGAGGTCCATGGAGTTTTCAAATGTAGACAATCCTCTCTGACCCCTTTCTTTCCAGACATGCCTATGCCCTTATCCCCTTTTTTGTGCCTCTCCTTCTGTTAATGAAACTCATAAAGTTGGAAAAATGTAGAAATAAAATGTAGATATTGGTAGGAAATTTGGAGAATGATATTCCTCAGAAGTTTAGAAAATTATTCCAACAGTGATTTGGTTATTAATTTCCTATCAACAATGGACTCATTGATAGCTTTGATTAAGCCCAAATCATAATATGAATTTAACATGTAAAATAATCATTTAATTGCTCTGCAGAGAATAGTTTACAGAGCAATCAAAGGAATAAAAAGATGTTGGCAGTTTATATTATATATTATATGTTGAAGTAAGTTTATTTAGGTATATGTAGAGGAATATGGAAGGAATATTGTGGTGTTTTGAGAGAAGATAAAGAAAAAAAGAAAAAAACCTTCTGGCTGACAGTCATTCAGCTTTAACAGAGTGATAATGTGTATAAAATATTGGATTCTCCTGGCAGAGAAACTTGGGTTTGTCTTCTTTCATCAAGCTCAGCATGCCTCAGCATCTCTGAAGGTTGTGCCAAGAGCTTCCTGGGCATGGCCAATGCAATGGGGATGACCCAGGATTTTAGTTCTGTTCAAAGAACTTCCATATCCAGAACCTTCTTAACATAGACCAATACGTGTCTGACTTTATTGGTATGAGTGTGCGTGTGGGTTCTCACATGTGTGCAGGTGCAGGTATTTGTCAGGTGTTATGTGGAAGGGAGAGGAAACCCATGGGTACCACTCTTTAGGGACTTTGCTATGAATGCCCCCCTCTTTTTGTGGTGTGTGTGTGTGCATGTGCGTGTGTGTGTGTGTGTGTATGTGTGTGTGCAAAAGCTAGAATTGGAAGTCTGGTGTATTTCTCTATTGTTTTCCACCTTACCCTTTTAGACAGGTTCTCTCAATGAACTTGGAGGCCATAAATTTGGCTAGAATGGCTGACTAGCAAGCCTGCGAAATCTATTTCCCAAAGGTGGTGTCAAAAATATAAATTGTATATTGTTTCTAGTTATCTAACACAAATCTTCATGCACTTTAACAACCAATGCATGTTCTCAGGCATATATCCAAATTCTTTGTTTCATGTCTAGATTGTAGAAAATAGTAAGTAGAAATAATAATAACCATACCATGCTAAAAAGCATAGAGTAAAAGATAGATGAAGTCTGCCTGAAAATAGAGAACATATCATGAGTAGAGAAGCCTAGATAATGTCCAGGAAATGTTTTAAAGTTTGCTTAGAATAATATTTATTTAAATATATTTGTATCATGCAAATGTTAATTAATCATGAAAAATGCATTTGTTCAAAGTCAATTCCATTTGGTAAGGCAGATCTGTTTTCAGTTGCACAACTCACAGAAATGTTTAAAATGTCCTGGGAATTCATGAACACAATTTTTGACTTTTTTTGCCTTGTTGAGATAGATAGCCTCTGCTAGTTCTACCCCACTGGGAGAAAAGTAACTGTGGAGGTTGAATATAAAATTTATACTTTATAGAACACATTTATCTTTGTATATAAAAACCACTTTACAGAGAATGTATTTATACACATTTAAATATGCTTGTAAACACATGTATTTAATTATGCTATCTTTCACTCACTAAGTTTATTGCTTTGTATATTTCATGAGAGGTTATGCAATAAAAGCTAATCCCAGAGAGGATATTTTCAGGTCAGTTCCATTTAAGGAGACTATTGATAACTCAAATTGCAAATTTCTAAATTGATATGCTTTTATTTTAAATTATTTATTTTATTGGGGGAATTATTGTATAAATACATAATATTTCTACACCCTTTGCTCCCATCATAACCTCCCATTGTTAGTGGGGTCACAGTGAAAACACAAATGAACCAGTGGACCACTCTATGAATATAAAGAAAAGTTTATTGGTGATTTAATTGTCAAGGCTATCTCTTGAGAGGTAGAGAGAAGACAAAGGTTAAAAAAATCATATTTTAAATGACAGTGAGTAGTGAATCTTTTAACTGATAAAGACTGCTTGGATTCATTGGATCAGAGGTGATAGCTGAAACTTCAAGGTGGATTAGGAAGGTTCTGGTGTTTTAAGAGGGGAACATAGTAAAGAAAAAACAGCCTTTAAGTATTTGTTTACCCAGAAGCACTCTTGTGTTACCTGGTCAAAGTCATCCTTATACCACAGTAAGACAATTTCTATTTACAAAAGAAAAGAAACATAACATAAAATAACAACCAGTCAAATAGAATGTTGTAGAGTCAGTTCAACCACATACATCTACAAATACAGTTTCTCCCTTAAGGCTCAGGGAACATTGTCAATGATGGGGCAGAAGAATTTTAAGAGCCTGAGGATCAGAATGCTTGCTGTGACATTGTGTCTCATAGTACACCGTAAGTTTCACCAACACTGAAGAAGTTTAACAATGGACATATTAGCATGAAGTTGCAGAGTTATTTCGTGTTAAAAATAATCTATTACAAAAAAATTCTATTACAGATTGCTTTTTCCTGTGGGGTTTAGTTTTTCTGGAGACCATTAGAGGAAAACATGCCTGTCCTGTCAAGTACAATAAACAGAAAATGAAGGTGTTTCTTTCATCACCCTAGTGTGCCCAAATTTCAGAAGGAAAGCCTTGGTACAGATCTACCTTATAGGGCCTAGGGATTAGTGTGTTATTTCAATGTGAATGTTAATGTTTCATAATCCTGATACCTTTGGCTTCCAGACCTACTCTTCTCAGTTCTTCATCTCTGGTTCATCTGCTTTCTGGGGATTTATAAATGATGCCCCTAATTGTCAGGTGTTCTCTCTTACTTATTTATTTATTTTGGATTTTAAATTCCAATATCTACAACATTTTCCTTTATAAATTCAGAATAGTTAAAAATGTTAATTAGAAAGATTATTCTGCCTTGTAATAATTTTGACTGGTTTTATTATTTGTATCCTTATATTATATGTTATCTCTGCTTTGAACCACAATTTTACTTCATTTATTCTTAAAAATTTTCTCAGTAATCTATAGGAACAGTCACTTGGAGTTGCTAGAAGGGAAGAGCAATGACCAGGAGCAGAGATTCACATGGACTTTGAGATTCTTTTTGCGTGAAAAGAGAACAACTCCACTTTAGAGTTTGGTATATTTAAAAGGCAGAGTAGGATTACCAGGGTCCCTGGAAGGGTCAGGCAATATCTGGTGCTTTAGAGCATGGGGCTCAGAGCTTCCTTTTGGACACACTTCTGCCCATCCACCCTCCAAAAAATCCTAAACACATTTCCCTTCTGGCTATAACATTTCCCTGAAGTAATTTTCAGAGACATGATAGCCAAGGGAAGATTAACTGAATCACATGTTGTCCCTGAATTTAACTTTATTTTTGGGGAAAGTTTTACAGGCTGTCTCTATAAAAACAGTTACAGGGAAATCTAATATTATAAACTGTCAGTTAAAATAGAAAATTCATCTTCTAAGAAATAAGAAATTTGGGGTTTACAAATTTACAAAGAATCATCATTTGCCAAAACATCAAAGAGTCTGCCAGCTTCACTCATGAGCCTCTGGCTTTGATGATATGACACTGGATAAAAGTCAAAAGAAGGCATGATCTTGGAAAGATGGCCACAACACATATGAAGCTGTCATCTCCAGTATGATCCCTTTCCTCAAAATACTCAAGAAGTAGCACTATGCCGCCTTTTGAATCTTTAGAGCATGTGAGTCCACAATACTTCACGAGACAGTGGCATCTTCAGTCATTATTCCTACATGTCAGTAATACTTAAGAACTAATTAACATAATATTTTAAATAATGAAGGGTTTATTGTTATAAACAAAATTCCTTCCATTGTTGCTTGATCAACTTTGAAATCCAACATTTTTTAAAATTTTATTTACTTTTGTAACAAATCAAGTGGAACTGGTATCATATGATAAATAAACATTTTAAAGTTCATCATTTTTACTTTCCAGACTGTTTACACCCAAGGAAACAAGGAGCATTTCTTAATGAGAAACACCTCAACTCTCCTGCAATGAGGGTTTAACTCTTTCATTTCAAGGAACAGTGTGGACTCATTCTTATGAATCTTCACTGTGCTCCATATGAAATGGTCTCCATACATTGATATGTTGTAAAATTTGCTTTCCAACTTCTGGTGTTATAATTGATGCAATATATATGTGTGTGTGTGTGTATGTGTGTGTGTATATATGATACATACATATACTTACTAAGTAAATGGCTTTCAATGTGTTCAGAGTTAATGAGAATAGTGCAATATTAAAGTCATGCTATTTGAGTTAAATTAATTATTGTATTAATTCAAGTTAGTTGGTATATTTTTAATATATGTCCTTTGACAAAAAAAAAAAACTCAGAGAAAGAAAAAACTCTCACCGGGCATTCCTTCAGCTTGTTGAGTTATTTTTTTATTTTCTCTTCATTTATTTTCAATTATGGAAAAACTTAAAATTAAATTGCATATATTGGCCCTATCTCTTTTTACTATTTGCTTTGGTGATTTGTGTGTGTGTGTGTGTGTGTGTGTGTGTGTGTGTGTGTGTGTGTGTGAAAGAGAGAGAATGTGTGTGTGTGTGAGAGAGAGAGAGAGAGCATGAATCATACTTCAGTGAGAGATGTTATAAAGTTGACATACAGTCCTTAATATCATCAAACAATGAGAATTTAATTTCTCTTGAGTTATCTTGACAGTTTCTTTTCACAGAGTATTTTGGTCAGGATCTAAACTGTATCTATATAAGGTGTTTATATGATGGTATTCTTTTCCCCCTACAAGCTTTGTTAAATATAACTATAAACTCAGCACTGACATGACTGCAGAAATAGTTGAAGAACTCATGAGTGATTCATTGCCTATTGAATGATTTTAGATGAATTTAGTATGGCTGTTTATCAGATTATTCAAAGCTGCTATGCTTGTATTAGTATTTGTATCTCTATTGTCCATGTTATTGAATCTATTTACATTTTAAAAGTAAAGTAAATTCTGACAAAGTACAGAAGAGTTAAAATAAAAAATGCAATCTTAATATGAATAAGAATAATTATTTACCACTTTGGCATTAGAAAACAAGAGACAAAAAGATAGCTTTTAGATTAATGAAAAAAATAGGTAACATGGTATTCTGAACTCTCAAAAAATATTAAAGAAAAAATGGAGATCGTGTCTACTTCCAATATCCAGGAGGATTACTATATCTTTTTTTGGGAGTTCACCTTCTTATTATCTTCTCAAGGATCCCAAATTTATAGGGTTGATGTCCTTTAATTATGGCTAGAAACCGATGATGAGCGAGTACATCCCATATTCATCTTTTTGGGTCTGGGTTACCTCACTCAGAATAGTGTTTTCTATTTCCATCCATTTGCCTGGCGACAGATGGGGAAGGTGACTGAGCCCCACATTGGAGCACTGGACTGAGCTCCCAAGGTCCTGATGAGGAGCAGAAGGAGTGAGAACATGAGGGAGAAAGTCAGGAACGAGAGGGGTGCGTTCACTCATGGAGACGGTGGGACAGAACTAATGGGAGATCACCAACTCCAGTTGGAATGGGACTGATGGATCATGCGACCAAACCCGTCTCTCTGAATGTGGCCAAAGGCGGGGGCTGACTGAGAAGCAAAGGACAATGGCTCTGGGCTCTGATTCTTCTGCATGGACGGGCTCTGTGGGAGCCTTCTCAGCTTGGTCGATCACCTTCCTGGACCTGGGGGGGAGTTGGGAGTACCTTGGTCTTAGCATAGAGTGGGGAACCCTGATGGTTCCTTGGCCTTGAGAGGGAGGGAGGGGAGGTATGGGTGGAGGGGAGGGGAGGGAAGGGGGAGAAGGAGGGGAGGGAAGGGGGAGGAGGAGGGGAGGGAGGGGGAAGGAGGAGGAAGGAGATGGAAATTTTTAAATATAAAAAAAAATAAACCATGAGGGAAAAAAAAAAAGAATGAAAGAAAAAATGGAAACTGATTTTCATTAGATTCCCTCCTGGATTAATTTTCATATAACAATACAGGAAAAGGAAAATTTGGAGGAAATCAACTGTGCTTGTCAATTCCATCTAACAATATTTTGGTGACAGGGACGAGTACTTGATTATCACTGTGCTGGATAATAGAGTGAAAACATTCTATACAAGTGACTAGCAGTATTGTCCACGAGCTATATAGAGGGAAGGATTGTCCTATACAATACATCCAGAGACTGCTGACAATCAAGTGAAATACCCAAGAGCAAACTCTTGGATTTTAAGGAAGAAAGAATTCTGTTTCCACTCTTTAACAGAGAATCATGTGGTCTAACATAGATTTTTAGACAAAGAAAACAAAAAAAAAAAATCATGAAACCTAATTATTTCAACTGAGAAGGCAAAATAAAGCACAAAGCTGATGAACAGAAAAGTCAGATAAAACATTCTGCTAAAAATTTAAGACATAAGCTGAGCTAGTCGTGACACACTCTTTTAATTCCAGCACTTGGGAGGCAGAGGTGAGTGGTTCTCTGTGGTCTACAAGAAATAGTTCTAAGACAGAAAGGACTGCAATACAGAGAGATACTGCCTTTAAAAAGACATAACATTGTATAACTCTAAGAATAAAAAAAATTGCTATTAATAGAATTGACAACAATAAAAATTAATAGTATAACTGAAGACATACCAGTAGGAAACTCCAAAAGTGAAATAAAATATAAAGAAAAGATGAAAAAGAAATAGCTTAAAAGACAAAATCATGTTCTATAATGTGTGTTTGAGTGTAATCACAAATAGAGAAAATGGTATACAAATAAATATTTGAAGAAAATGTATAATTCCACCAAATTTTGATCTGAATAATCTGCATCCAGAGTAAACCTTCAGCAGAATAGATGTGAAGTAGTGATCTGCAGTGCCTGAGAACTGGGAATGACACCATAAGCTCACTGTCAGGAAACACAGATAGAGATTTAGGTTTAAGGACAGCCTTGTCTGTAGAGAGATACTGTCTCAAAAGAAGCAGAGACACCAGTGCTCCTTAATAAGTTTGTAACCAACCAATTGAGCATTCAGAAGAACTGAAGACTCAAGAAAAAAGAAGTTGTATATTTGTGAAGAAATGACTATGCTGTGGAACAGTATGCTCTTTTACAGAAGGCTCTGAATTTTTTAATTTTCCTGGTGAAACATCCTCCACAGTGACTGAGAATGACTGGACCACTTTTGGCTTGGGGGCCTGTGAGACATACCTCAAGGAGTTTCCTAATAGTATCAGGTTGCTTTGTCTGTCTTTTGTTGATCTGCATTTATTGGTCCAATGTCAGTCTTTACCACATCTTCTACATATACCTGAAATCCTCCTATTTTGCTATTACCAGAAGAGATATTATTCCTAGGAATTCCTTGTCTAAAATCCCTTCTCAGATGTCCTATTCTACCACAATTAAAACATTTGACATTTGATGTCTCCTCATTCCTTTGAAAATTGCCTCTCATTCACAAGATTCAGTATTATAGTCAAATGTCTCAATGTTTATTGTATTCAGGATCCATTCATCCATACTTGCTGATCTAACTTTTTAAGGCCCAAGTGTCTTTTTCATTATGAATTGGCATTTTTAAAAAAACCAGAGATTCAATAAGTATTCATCTAGCATATGGGTCCATTACTCCTATTTTTATAAGCCTTAGTTAATATTTGTAAATAGTAACAGGTTCTCTCTCACTCTGTTTAAACCTGGTATATTATTCAATAATTTTCCTGGATCTTGAATCCTGTCCCCAAGCATTTCAAGTTCCTTTTATGGCATAGGGACATGATTCTTCATTGTAAAGATCTTGAACCTGTGGGTCAGCATAAGGGTCTTCACCAAGAATTTTATCTTGGGAAATCTCAAGGCTTTTTACTTTTCCCTGTTGTTCCAAAATGTTGGCTTTTCTGAAATAAATGTTAAACATTAATTGAGGCCCATCATCCAGGACTGCTGAAAGTAACAGAAATAAATCATGTGATATTGCTTTGATGCTAGAAGCCCCAAATCTTTATCATTTTCTTAACCAAATGTGGATGGAATTCAAGTCAAGTTACAACAGCTTGCTTAATTTCTTTTAGATCATTCATTCCTCTAGATATCCATCAACCTTCTTTGGATCCTTTTGGGCCTTTAGAACTTGATGATTTGTCAAAGTAGATTACAAGGTAGAAAACTAAAACCTTGGGTAAGTCATTTCTGACAGCTACTGGTGATGCTGAATCCTGTCCTTGTGCCTTCTTTTCCTGTACATCAGCTCTAATACTTTCCTCAATTATTTCAATTTTTTATTATTTTCTTAGTAAACTCTGAATCTCCTGGCCTTTATTTATTTCTAGTGATTTTACTGAGGCACCTAGCCTCTGGTTCTCATTTTTCACATGTGATTCCAAGGTCTGAAGTTTCTCTTTTAAAGATAACATCTCATCCTTGAACATTACATGAGTAGTGTGTAGAGTGCCATTTGGAGAGACAGTCTATCGCTAACTGATCATAATTTTAAAACAAATTTTGATTTTCAAGCTCAACAGTATATATTCTTTCAGATAACTTCTTAATACTCTTAGATATGGATTCAATTGTGTGTATCAAATTAATTAATAGTATTAATTTTTTCAGGCAACTTTAAAATTTGATGGTATTAATCCTGTCAACTAGATTTTCATTATTAGTCTATAAAGACCTGTATCATTCCTAAAAGTGACATGTTCTTGTCTTAATAATAGAATATGGAGAAGAACACTGACTCCCAATATGCAATAAATTCAAGTATCACCATAACCTTATAAGTCCCATATAATACAAACCATAGTATTAGCAAAAAGTTACTACTAAAAGCTTCAATATAACTGTAATCTGCCATATTTATTGAAGATTCCATAAATTGTTTTTGGGTGTATAATAATCTTTATTGTCCAGCAGATGTTGTGGTTCCAGATTTGTGGTGGTGATAGTAACAATGTTGAGCTGCTTTAGTTTCTGAGCCTCTTTAGTTTCATGCCTGATACTGGCTAATACTGAGAAATAGCTTTGCTTGACAATTAAAAGCAATTCAAATAATTCCATACAAGGAGCAAGAAAACCAGAACTCACAGGCAGGGAGCCGAAACCGGAAGCTGCAAAGTCACCAAGTGGCAAGGAACCACCCCAGGGAATGCAGCAGTCATGCTTGCCATTTGAAATTTTCATGTTGACACATGCAGTAAACTCTGCTTGTGGTGAGGCTTCTACAAAAAAACCTCTTAGGTAAAAGCAAAGCCAAGTGAGCATGGTTGGGAGACTTGTCTGGGCCATGGACGAGCTAGGCAATTAGGCAAGTCCACCCACTAGCATGGAGTCCAAATCCACCCACATTGGATACCAAATGTGAATAGGTGCTTAAAAGAACATTCCACCACTAGTTCAGAATTGAGAAATAGATGGTTATTTATTTAGGAGTAGACCTCACAAATCAGAATCCTCTGTTTGAACAGAGATCAGAAACGAATCCCACTACAACCGAACAGAAGCCAGAAAAAAGAGACCGCTACATTGCTCTACATAGGCATATATAGTATAAGAGGCCATGGCCCAGTGGGCGGGTAACCCACTAGCTGTAAGACTTCCTACAGCACTATGCTGTGTTAGGAATGATGGGGGAGAGAGAGATGCTACATTGTAGCAGCATCAGTTAAAGAAAATATACAAAAATATTTGAAACTCCTCTCCTTTATTTTGAAATCTACAATTTAATAAATGTATTACCAAGATTCTAATAAGGACACTTTCAGAAACCGCAAAATCTGTAGAAGATTTGTTCACCATCATACATTGCCTGTAAGAAATTACAGTGGATGTTCTTCAAATAAATGAAAAAAACATACCCAATAAAATAATGTTCCAAGTAACAGAAAAGCAAAAAGGAACAAATATTTTGGTAAATATAAGAAATATACAGTTTGTATTAAAAACACAAAGAGGATTAGTAAGGGAATATGATCATCTGATGCTAAAATGTGAATCTGATAGTCACAATTATTTTTCCATAAGGTATAAAAACAAATTTCAAGTCATTTGAGAATATTTTTAATGCTGCATGTTAGGAATCAGGCTACAGGAGTAAAGCCACATACATGATCAATTGAGTTTCAGAAGCACCTCTGTGTGCTTAAGCTAGAAAGTAATAGTCTTTCTGAAAATGTGCATATAAAGGATAGTCACATCAAAAAAATATGTTTGAGAGACTAGAAGCTGTGCAGGGAAATGAAGCTAATCCATGAATCTAAATGTATAGCAAAATTATGACACTTCCAGAAGAAAACAAGAAAAAATCATTATGATTTCAGGAATGCATGAGTTTGTCAATCAACACAGACAGAACCAAAAGCTGCTTGAGAGCAGATGAAATTGGATGATGTAGAATTTCTACAAATGAAACTTAAAGCTCCTAAAAATACATTTAAAGAAAAGAACATATCTATATGTGCAAACTACATGGATAATGTATTCATGTGATAAAGATTGTATACCTAGAATGCTTAACTACATAAAATCTAAAAGCTAAAAAGCTTTTCAATAAGATTCAAAAATAAATAAAACCTTTTTTAGAAACAGTTTATGACCTAACAAAATTTGAATACAAGGAACAAGTAAGCAAATTAAATCTACTGAAATTTTTATCTACTGGGACAATAGATAATGAAAACATTAAGGTGTTTCACAGTACATCCATGAATGACTGAATAATAAGACTAGAGCATCTGCGGGTGGAAAAAAAATGAAGCAATCAGATTGGAAAGGCAAACATTTGCATTAATTTATCAAAATATTGTCATTTTCTTATTAAGCTCACTAAAATCTTTTTTTCTTTTCTTTCTTTTTTTTCTTTTTCCTCATTTTTCATTAAAAATTTCCATCTCCTCCCCTCCTCCTCCCCCTTCCCTCCCCTTCTTCCACCCATATCCCCATTCCCTCCCTCTCCAGGCCAAAGAGACATCAGGGTTCCCTTCATTATGTTAAGTCCAAGGTCCTCCCAACTCCCCTTAAGTCCAGGAAAGTGAGCAACCAAACTGACAAGGCTCACAGTGAGCCCGTCCATGCTGTAGAGTCCAAGCCCATTGCCGTTGTCCTTGGTTTCTCAGTCCTCTTCCACCGTCAGCCATGTTCAGAGAGTCCAGTTTGGTCTCCTGTTCCATCAGTCCCATTCCAACTGGACTTGGTGATCTCCCGTTAGTTCTGTCCCACCGTCTCAATGGGTGAACGCACCCCTCACGGTCCTGACTTCCTTGCTCATGATCTCCCTCCTTTTGCTCCTCATCAGGAACTTGGGGGCTCGGGGTGGGGTGGGATGAGGGGATGGGGGGATGGGGAGAGAAAAGTGTGAAGTGGAGGATGGGGAGAGCTTGGGGAATAGGATGGTTGGGGTATAGGAAGGGTGAATGTGGGAACAGGGAATTATATATCTTAATTAAGGGAGCCATTCTAGGGTTTGCAGAGACTTGGACTCTAGAGCGTTCCCAGGTGTCCAGGAAGATGCCCCCAGCTAGTTCCATGGGACGCTGAAGAGAGGGAGCCAGAAATGTCCCGAAGAACCATTGTCATATTCTTGAATGTCTTGCATATCACCTAGAACCTTCACCTGGCGATGGATGGAGAAAATGACAGAGCCCCCACATTGAAGCTCACTAAAATCTTACCATGTACCTCTGACTCCCAGTTGAGGTATTTATACTGGGTGAGTGGAAGTCTGTACACACAAAGGTGTATGCTTAAGCACTCACACCAAAATTGCTAAGAAAGTGACTAAATATTGAAACAACCAATTGTCCATCAGAAAAGGGATGAATAATGATGGAGGAGGGTCATCTGTCTATGTGTTACTTTCTGTCTTTTATGTATTAAAATAGGTTGATAAATAGTGTATTAAGGACATGGAAAATTGATGCTTGAATGAAGTATACAGAAGAAAATTAATGTGAGGTAAAATCCTAAATAAATAGTGTCTTTCCTTTTGTAGGGTCAAAGAAGAGAATGCAGAATTATCCTTCTAGTCTAAATATTTAGCTACACCCTAACTTAACAAATATAACAAACATAGAGCCCTCAGAATGACATTAAAATCACAAAGTTTCTGAGAAGAATAAATACATTTTCATGAAATGACTTAACTGCATATTTTAACTTCCAATAGTCTTTTTTCCTTTATTAAGGAAACATTTGATGTGTTTGTATGATCTCTAAATGCTTTGAATATGTTTGAGTGGTTTTCTTCAACAATTTGACAACTTAATCACTAATATGAAGTGTAAATATAAATTAATAAGGGAGGTTGATGCATCCTTAGGTATAATTTTCTGACTGTGACACTGTATTCTAAGAGATCATAAAATGTCTTAGTAAAGTGAACAGGCTTTTAGGATCATTAAAAGCTCTTAATTAATTTGCTTCCTTTAGGTGACATTCTTGCATATTGATTTAGGATGCTGCACAAATGACAAGGATACCATCAGATGGCTGAGAAGGTTATTTAATGAATGCCTGATCTAACAACACACTGTGAGCAACATTGCTAAAACACAGACTTTTGTTGTTGTTGTTGTTTTCATCCCAGGTAGAGCAGTTACTTTCCTTCTTTTGTTAATATATTAAATACATGTGAAAGAAAAACATTTAACAGGACTCTGATATGTAATATTTATAATTTCTCAAAGTAACTTAGTTAACAATGCTTTATATCATTTTCATGTTATTTATTGATTTCAGAGATTTTAAAACATGACAATGTCTCTAGCTATGATAATTTTTGTGCCATATAAACTCACAAATGACCCTTACCCCACAGCACTCATCAAAGAAAATGAAAACTGACTATTATGTCTACAGAGGAGAAAATATGTGACTTGGGTCAACAGTTCAATACATGGGAATAGACTGTTCTTTATAGGCTTTCCATGCATGAATACTGACAGTTCAGGGCTGGTAGCCCGAAGCTGAAGATTCTAGCATAAAATGTAGTTGCAACTCTTTCTTTCCTATAAAACCATTCTTTAGCCTTACTAACCATTAGTATGCCTATGACAGTATTGGCTAATTTGGATGCTGAAAAAAAAGTTTCCTAATATGCAGGTTTGTAATTGTTCAACCTAGCATAGCATGTGATCTCCAATCATGATTATATGTCAAAAAAGAATCAATATGTTTCGCCGGGCGGTGGTGGCGCACGCCTTTAATCCCAGCACTCGGGAGGCAGAGGCAGGCGGATCTCTGAGTTCGAGGCCAGCCTGGTCTACTAGAGCTAGTTCCAGGACAGGCTCTAGAAACTACAGGGAAACCCTGTCTCGAAAAACCAAAAAAAAAAAAAAAAGAATCAATATGTTTAATACATGCTATGATAGTAACTTGAGAAGAACTATCTTTTTCCTAATGACTCTGGATTCCACATTTTCATTTTGTCTTTGTCCAGCTCCAAACCCCAACTATATAGCTGAATCTGTCGTTTATTCTCAATTTTAATTAATTATGAATTGTATTGTTTTGTTTTCAATGATTATTTTCTTCAAAATTGACTAGCTAATCAAGCTTTACATTCATTTCTTCCTTACAAAAGTAAATGACTGCAGGTGTGGAGAGACTTGTAGTAGATGCATAGCTTTATCCATTTATATATATCTTAGTAAATAAAATAAATTTCCTGCTGTATTAACCATTACAGCATAATGTGTTTGAAAGGGATCTAGATGCAAATGAAGGATAAGTTTAAATTTTGCTATTCATATGACATAGTTTGTAATAATCAAGAATTTCTTTCAAGGTTGTTAATAGAATCTGTAGAAGACTGTTGCAAAATAATGTTCACTGAATATGAAAAAAATCACTGGACTCATGAGTTCACAGCATCCTTAAATACATCATCAAAGGTCTTCATAAAATCAAGCCAGTTAAAATTCAAGCATGGGTGAGCAAGAGTCTCTTGAGTTCCTATTAAATAATAAAGGATGAAAATTATGTTGAAACTGTCAAAGGAAAATTATTTCCTTTTTAAATTGTTTATATTTTATGTGTATGACTGTTTTGCATGCTTGCATGTTGGTGTACCATGTGTGTGTCTGATGCCAGCAGGTCATTAAATTTCTTGGAACTAAAATAACAGATGGCTGTGAACCAACATGTGGGCTCTGTGAATTAAAACAAGTCCTCTGGAAGGCTAGTCTGTGCCTTTTACCTCTGGGCCATGTCTAAATTCTGAAATAATATCCACTTAATAATTAAAATGAAAGATTTTTTTCAACTTAGAGTTTTACTAATTATTAATCAAAAATTCCAGGTAGACAGAACTTTTTATATACTCAATGTCTTAAAAGTGACTACAGAAGATTCATTATTTTCCAGGTGGCATATGATTTTGTGCTCTATTGAGAAATCATATCTCAAAAATAAAAGAATCTGCATAGGTATCTGAGATGTAGCTCAGCTAGGACAGCACTTTCCTAGGATTCATAAGGCCCTGGGTATCTTCAACAATGCATAAACTTCCAGGAGCATCATAGTTCAAAGATGTCCTTGTTATACCTAATGAGCTACAGCACAGTATGTTCTGGGAAACAAATCAAAACAACAGCAACAGAGAAAGTAAAGGGAAGATCATGATGACATTGGACCAGGATGACAGACTCATCACTGTTTCTGAGAATTTTCATAACACCAGCTTGAATCCAAGTTGTAGAGAATATTAAAATTGTTTCATATAGAAAATTGTATGGAAATCTTATTGTCTGAAGCAGATTTCTAGAATATGAATAGTTGCTTGTGCAACAGAATCTCCTGAGGTGTATCTGGAATCACATTTTGCTAGCTTATGATTCCCTCTTTTTATATAGATATTTATGAGATTTACATTAGAGATTTATGAAACTTTAGAGAATGTAATAGAATTGGGAATTCCAAAAGGGTCAAGGTCGAATTAAGAAAAAATGTCTCAGTTGTTGATAGTGACAGGGAGTAAGAAGTTGGAAGAGTCATTTTCCACTTGTCTAAGAGCAGTATTTAGATTGTAAATGTAATTTCATAAATATTCAACTAATTATTAGATATTTGAGAAGTCCCTGGAGAAATGACTATCATAATTCAGTATTTTGTTTGTTTGCATTTAGTTTTACAGAATTTCCCCAATGAATGAACAGGATCAGAGTTTGAGTTTACCTATTACTCTTATACTTGTTTTAAAGCTAGCGTTATTTATGTCATTTGCTTGTCTATAACAATGAGTGATTTAAAAGTTTTATGGCATTCCAATCCCTGTATATTTCTGCTTCATCCCTGCAATAGAGGTGTCATCTAGAAAGTTCCTTTTTGAATAGAGAGGAGATAACAAACTGGTGTCTGGTATCCAGAATGCCAGGAGGACAAAAGAAGAGGAAGCATTAGAGCATACAACCCTGCTTAAACTGTGCTTCTGCCAAGTCCCAGACATTTCTATCTAGGCCTCATTAGTCTGAACATAGCCACAGGTCATTCACTGCTGCTATCAAGGCTCATAAATGCTATTAGCCTGGCTTTCATTGTCCTTAAATAAATTCTGGATTCTGTAATTAAAGAATGGGGAGGTAAATGTTGAGAAGCACCAGCCATGTGTTCTCATAATCTAATGCAAAAGCTAAAAAAGAAATACATGGTTTGCTATGATTTCCATGTTTGTGTCTCTCCAAAATTAATATGAAGGATAGTCAACCTTATACTGTAGTAGTGAGAGGTACAGATCTTAAGAAGTGACTCTTTCTTGAAGATTGTGCCATCATAAATGGATCTATGACCCATCAAAGTGTTCTGGAACAAGATTCCCCTACCTCTTTCCTTTTTCTTTCTATTCAGGAAACAATGTATGCTGCTTAGCTTTGTGTGGATGCAGGATCACGGTGCTGACTTAGAAGACAAGATTCTGAATCTGCTGAGATAGCATCTTTGTCTCAGTCTCACCAGACTCAGGGGACATTCACCAGACTCCATTTCTGTCCCCCACCCCATGTGTGTATGTGGTTGTTGTTATTATTGTCAGAAGGAAAATATTTTGAAAAATTATGTAAAGTTTTTTCCATGTGAAGTCACCTAATCTGAAAACAGAGATAATTGACCAGTTAATGATCAATTAGAAAGAGAAGACAGAGTATCTGTCAGACAGAGAAATGCATACAGGAAGCACAAAAATCTCAGAAGTGATCTTTTTTAAAGTCTTCACTTTTGTAGTGACTATCCCAAGATAAGCCAAGAATTAAATTTTATTTATAAAGAACTGTCTTTAGTATGCTATTTAATGTTGTAATTATATAAACTGGACAGGGTAAAAATAATACTTGCTGTTAGATTGGTTTTAAACTCTGCATGTCAAAATCAAGCCCTAATAGGCTAGTGTTCTGTTATGCAGTGTTCTGTTCCTCTATACACCTGGTTTTGAAAGGAGCCTTAGACTACACATCTAAAACCTCTATTTTTCCATACATAAATTTTCACATCTAAAGTTCAGGTTAATGCACATGATGACAAACAAATATACAATCCAGATGAGTAAAACACATGAGGTGTAACAGTTGAATGAATCCATAAACCCATATACATAGTAATTTCCCATGTGAGGAAAGGTTCTTTGTACGAATTGCCTTTGTGTTGGCATATTGAAACTGTTTTCATTGATATGACAAAATACCCATCAAAAGGATCTTCATAATGAGTTTATTTTGGCTTACCATTTGAGGGTGTAGTTCAACCTGGCAGAGATAGGTGCCTACCTGCACTTCAGGCAGCTTATTATTCTTCACCTGCTATCAAGAATCAGAGTGATTAATGTTGATGTTCAACTAACATTCTTCTTTTATTAAGTATAGAACTATAGGTTGTGTAGGATGAGTCTTCCTATCTAAATTAACTCAAGGTAGCAAATCTCTCACATGCATAATAGGAGCAGTGTCTTCTAGGAGATTCTAGAACCTGTCAAGTTTGTGGTCAATATTAACTATCATAGTTTATATACCTTGACTCAGAAGGCTCATATTACTACAGGCAGTGGATCTGATAGGGTTATCCAAATCTATTTGATAGTTCCTTGAGAGATATTGGGATTTACCAAAAAAGCCTGATTCCAAGAGAGTCATACCATTAGGTTTAATATAGTCATTGAGCTTACTATTCATAACCTACAAGATGGAGTCCATGGTACTCACTCACTCTTGGTACATTTCACTGTGTTACTGACAACTAATTCAGCAACAGTAAAAAATTATAATTGGGTAGTTCAATTATTATATTCTTCAGTGTATGTGGGGGAATCATCATGCAAGGGGTGTACTCAGCTGGAAGTACAGCTGCTATGGACCTGGTTTATTTCATGATTTTATGAACAGCTCTCTTTCTGTTCTACTGCTGCTCAAGATTTGGAAAGTAATCAAGTCCAGTCTTTGTCAATGCATAAAGAGCTTTAATTCAGCTGCCAGATTTAAAAACAAAATAGAAAATATAGTTAACTACTCATGATAGGCAAGGTTATGAATACTAAAGGAGAATCTTCTATGTCCACTTTTAAAAACCAGTATAAACTCTAACTGCATTCTAAATACTTATATATTTACACACAGATAAGTGTACTTCTCAACCTTTGTCAAAATGCTTCCTTTTGCAGTATACGTAAAACAATATAGAAACCTACAACTGGTCAAAATGCAAAAATAGGTAAACTTGTGGTATACAAACCCAGTTGATATATACACTGTAATATACAAAATACTTATACCTAAGGGTTAGGGAATGTCATGAACAAGGGAATAGAAAGTTTATAAGACCCAGAACCAAAACATCTGCTGTGACATAGTGTCTTCTATATCTGACAGGAAAGCAACACACATGAAATCTCTACTACATGGCTACCTAAATAAGATTTTCACAATGTCAATGTGGATAGGAAATATCTCACAATGCCCTTCCACTAACTGATGAGTGATGGGCTATTTATAGATGATAAGAGAAGGAGATTCAATTGTATCCGAGGACAAGCCCCTGTTGTAAAATAATTCCAAGAAATTATTCCTAAATGCATACACAAGTACAAATATGAAAAGCAATAAATGATTTAGTGAGGTACATGTATATTGTAATGTGTGATATTATATATATTACAAAGCCTATCACAGTCAAATTTATTTAAAAGTCTAAAGTTCAAAGTTTCTTCTGAGATTCAAGCAATCTCCTAAACATAATCTGTAAAATCAATATCAAAAAGAGATCACATATTTCCAATCTATAATAGCACATGATACATATTACTATTCCTAAGCATAGGGAAGTGAGCATAGTGAGGAAATAATGGGCCAAAGCAAGACAGAAAACCTGCTAGGCAAAGTCCAAACTCGACATTTCCATGTCTGATGTCAAAATGCTCTTCTGATCCCCAACTACCTTCATCGTTCTGACTATATCCCACTCTTAGGTGGGCTCCACTACACATTAGTAAGTTTCTTTGTCAGGTATCCAATATCTCTATCATCTCAAACATCTTGGGGTCTCCAAGGCAATCAAGGCTTCAAGTTCACAACTTCACACAATGGCCTCTCTTGGCCTCCATTCAGGGATACCCATGACATATGCCTGGCCTCAGAAGCTTTATTTAGTCACACAGATAAATTCCACAGTCCCTTTCTTCTATCCTTAATTCTAAAGCCATGTTTCTGAAGCTTCTAATTTTCTGATGCTTATAGGGTGTGGAATATGGGCCAGTCAGTTAATTACATCTTCTGTTTTTGATGGTTTCTTTCACTGTCTAAATTGGCTGTCCTGAAACTTGACTTATAGAACAGGCTAGGCTTGAACTCAGAGTTCTTTCAATTGTATTTTCACCAACTTTCTGTTTTTGATGATTATCTTCACTGACTAAGCTTGGTTATTATGCAAAGAGCTCCATAGACCAGGCTGGTCTGGAACTCACAGTCATCCAGCCTTTCCCTCTAGAGGGCTGGAATTAAAAGCATACACCACCACACACAGTTCTAAACTTTTTAAAATCCCTTTTGACAGATTGGACATTTAGCTGGGTGGGATCTTACCCTGAGGTCACTACTCCTTTTTCTTAATTTCTTATTTTTTATATCTACTTGAATACAGAATCCAGCTCTACTTTCTGGTGTTCTGTTTTTTCTCCAAATTAATATTTTGTAATTTACTCAGCTTGTTTCTTTCCATTAAAAGTTACAATTAGAGCTACAACAAATAACCACAGAATAGAGTCTATAGTAGGCTTTTTTGAGATTTCTTCTGCCAACAGAATTAATTCAAAACTGTTTAATTTTGCCTCAGGCAGACTCTTTGGACAAGGGCAAAAGGCATCTTATTCTTCTCCAAAAGATCACAAGAATGACTTTTAGGCCACATATTGATATTATTTCCTCTAAAGCTCTTGAGCTAGCCCCGCCCCATTGCAAACCACTGTCAACACCACTGCCTACCATGCTCCCACTCGTGTATCCATAAGCAACAAATAAAGCATTCTACTGCTTCTCTAATCCATAATCCCAAGGTCCATATTACTTTAAATAAAAACATGGTTAATACTAGCACAGCAATAGTCCCGGTTACCAACTACTGTATTAATTATATTATCTATGATTGTGAAGAGACATCATTGCCATGACAACTCTTGTAGAAGAAGTCATTTAGCAGTAGTGGTCCACTTGCAATGCAGAAGTGTAGACCATTTTAGTCATGGCAGGAAGCAAAATAGCATGTAGGCAGACATTGTTCTAGATAAGAAGCTGAGAGTTCTTAACTCATAGACATCAGAAATCAGTGTATCTTACTGGGCAAAGCTGAAGCATATATGAGACCTCAAAGTCTGCCTATACAGTGACATACTTCCTCCAACAATACCACACCTACTCCAATTAGAACACAACACCTAATTGTGCCACTTCCTTTGGGAGGCATTCTCTTTCAAAACACCACAATGTTATTCATACTATTCTTCTTATGAGTTCTAAAACATCAAAATGGAAGTCTGCACTTTCAAACACAGAAAACACCATTTGTTTAGAGAGAATATTATTTGTAGGTTATAAAGCTGAAAACTAATCAGGAGAAGCTTGGTAGAATAGGCTCAGAAGTTCACAGTTAATTAACTATGGGAAATGTTAGAGCTCATACAGTTATCAACAACATTGGATCTGGAAGGAGTCTGTGCTATCTAATTAAGTTTCCTTGTTTTCAGAAAGGACTGCCTTCTCCAAATCTTTACAGGGCTTTTACTAATTTTCACAGACTCAATAAAGCCATTTGAAAGTCAGAGGGAAAGTACAAGGAGCCTTGAATGTCTATTAAATGATTACAGGTCAAAAGGATGAGTTTTAGATACTATACTATGTCACAAGGAAAATTCACATAGACCCCAAAAGATAATAAATATATGGGGGAAGAAATAATACTAGCTCGTGGCCTTAAGAAGTTGTCTGGGCCTGGGCAGTGGTGGTCTATGACTATAGTTCTAGTGATTCTGGGACAGAGGAAAGTGAATCTCTGAGTTTGAGGCTAGCAGTGTGGTCTATAGAGCCATTTCCAGGACAGCTGGAGCTAAAAATAAAGGTGGGTAGGCAGGGGGAAAGGAAGAGAAGGAGGCAGAGGGAGAAGGAGAGGAGAGACAACAGCAGGTAACTGGGGCTCAGAGATACTTTTAAAATTAGAACTGGCATGAAAATCAAAGCTGTGCCCTATGCAACACCATAGAGACTGTGAATGACCTTCAAAGTTTTCAGATTAATGTTCAGAAGAGAACGTCCTCTTCCATCTCACGGACTTCCTTATTCAAAGAACTCTCACTTAAGCTACCATCATGGAATGATCCTCTGTCAAGTGTTAGAGCCAGAGATAACATGAGGTAGCATTTTCCCAAAAGGAGTTAAATGTCAGTGGGTGAACAATCAAGTTGAGATCTCAGCGAACTATATAAATGCATTTTTACCTTGTTCTCTCCATGTTGCAGGACACAGGGGGCACTGGGTTTTTTTTGCCTTTCATAATGGGTAATGTCAGATGCTAACACAATATTTCAGTAAAGAGAAACAGGAGCATAGACCCTGTGTGGGTAATTTTATGAGTTGAATTCATTCCCACATAGATAGTGATCTATCTATCTAGATATGTAATTTCAAAACCAGATGGAAAATAGTCACAGAATTGTGAGATTTCTCCAGGAAAAATGAGAAGAAAACAAGAACAAAGCAGGGGCCTGAAGATGGTAAAAGGAGATCTGATTATTGTGTAAAATGTGTTTACAAAGAATGCCTAAACTGGATCCCTAAGAGGAGATGACAAAAAAATGGAGTCACCAAAAAAAGAAAGAAGAAGAAGAGAAGTAGGGAGGCAAACAGAAAGCGCTGCATAATTTTGATTTAAATTTACATTAATCAAACTACACAGCACCTTAAAAGTATAATTATTTTGAGAATGAAGAATGATAAATGTACTTTTCTAAAAGAAAGCACTTAAGTTAGATCTCACAGCAACAAAAATATGTGCCTGCCTGCTTGTCCCAAAGAGCACATATACTTTTATTCTATTATCACTTCAAAGTTTTTAAATAAAGAAAAAACAAATATTATTATAAATTTTCTTATGTATATATGTAAGAGTGACCTGGAATTTCTTTGAATAGGTTGACCACTAAATGTGGACTTCCTGGCTATTTTTTATTATTTTGTAATTTTCTGTCTCTTGCAATATCACTCTTACATGCTCAAATAACATCTCCTGATGCTGTCTCTTCATTTCTAATATGAGAGATTATATTGATATCTCCCTAATATTACTTTTTTAATTTAAAATGTTCTTAGGTTAAAAAACACAGCAACAACAATAAGACCTTTGAGGGTCCAATGAGTAATAGTACTTACCATGCAAGCTTGACAATTAATTCAACCATGAGGACCCACAATGTAGAAACAGAGAAATTTAACCATCACCCAATAACTTTTGTTCTCACTACTACATTCACACTGTGGCATCTGTGTGCCACACTAATCCCCCAACACATCGCAATAATAACAAATAAATGTAATTTTTAAAAAAGGTTGAAAATTTTATTCTAATTTTATCTGTTGTATTGCAACATACTGTTATAATTTTTCCTATTATTTGTTTGATATATAAGCTTTTGAGAAATATATTTCTTCTCTTTTTACTCTCAAAATGTGTTCCATATATTTAGAAAAGTTTACCATAAATGTAGTAGAAGGAGCAGGGCCATACAGGAACTGTATTAATTAAATTACTGCCTGGCCATTAGCTCCAGCCTCCTATTGGCTAACTCTAACATCTTGATCTTACCTATTTCTATTAATCTGTGTTCACCATGAGGTCATGGATTACTGGCATGAATCTAATCAGGATCTGTCTCAGGCAGGAGAACCACGGCATCTGCCACACTGCCTTCTTCCTCCCAGAATTCTATTCTTTGTATTGTGCCCATCTAAGGGCTGCCCTATCAAAAGGCCAAGGCAGTTTTCTTTATTCAACCAATGAAAACAACACAAATTCAGAAGGACCTCCTACACCATTTCCCTTTTTCTGTTTAAACAAAAAGGAAGGCTTTAACATAATAAAATTACATATAACAGGTATCAAGCAAGAATTAGAGTTACAATATTTATATCTATTTTATCCTTTATCACAACAAAAGAAAACTATAACTATCTATCTATTCTTCAACTCCATCAAAGACTCCAGAGGATATAATATTACCTATGTAAACAAGAAGTAAGCAACTTCCAAAACACTAGAAATGACAGAGACATCTCGCTTCCTTGACAGTTACCTAAAGTTCTTTTGTACTGTTGGGGTATCCATATTCAGAGTACAGACCCATAGTGTCCAACAGACATTTCCATGAAGCAGGAAATTTTAAAGGCAGTTCAGTCACTTTCTTCTGTGTCCTGCAGAATGTCTCACAGACTCTTTAATGAAACAGGAACCCTGAAGGATCATCTCACCTTTAGGCAAGTTCAGCAGTCCTCTCTCTGTGAGTTCTTTGTGTCCAGTTTATGCAACAGTCAAGGCAAGAACAGGTTCTTACCAAAATGGCTAACCAACTCAATAAAAGACCTCTTTGATATCCATCTTCCTCTTGAAGAGGCTGGTGCTGCAAGAAGCAGACATGTCTCATCGTCATGAAAAGCCCTATCTTATTAAAACATTAAATGTCATATTAAGTAGTATTTGAAAGATATGAAGAATTTCTATCTAACTGAAATATAACTCTATATATCTAGAAAATCTAACTAACATGACTACAAGTTTGACTATTATTGAAGATTATCCAGTAACAACCTATATCTCCTAATTATACATTACATTTTTAAATGAACTACACAATCACAATTCCTTAATTAAGAGCAGAAATATACATATAGCAAAATTGACATTAAATTTCTATCAATAAGCCAAAATCAATACCAGAGAAATTGTTCGTATCTATATCATATCCCCCTTTAAATGTGAAAGAACATTTATAAACAATATTTGGGATTATGACTGCAGTTATTTCTCTCCAAACTGCTTCCTGCTGTATAGGGGCGCTGTTAACCAGATCTTTTATGGTGTATCTTGTGTGTCAGGATCATCTCAGTTGGCAGTTGAGTGAAGTAATTTTTTGAGGGTGTTCATAGCAACCTTTTAGGAGGGCATGGTCTATCATACCGTATTGAGATAGAAGCAATCCACAGTGTCTCATCCTCTGTGAAAACAAAAAAAAAAAAAAAACTTTTGCAAAGTATCATAACCTTAAACCCAAATTCTAAAGTCATAATACCTATATAATATCCATGCTGGTTTGGCTTAGCAGCCCATACAATGAAATGTCTCTCTGTACTTAGCTCCTTCATAGTCAAAAACTTCAAAGAAAAGAGAATATTATATAGAGTCCAGAATCTCTGTGAATTGTCCATTTTTATGTAGCGTATTTTTATGTTTTACTTTACTCTGTCTCTTTAAAGACCTTACTAGTTTTTTAAAGCATTAACATTATTACTTTCATATTCCTTTTATTTTTTCTTTCAAGCCTACATACATTTATTTAACACTATGACCCATTTAGAGGTGTTTTATGTCTGAAACTGTCCTATTGCATTGTCTTTAATTCTCTACTGTCTTGAAGAGCTTTAAAAATGCTAAGCAGCTTGATTGCAGCTGCTCTGGATGTTGGCTCCACCTCTCTCCAGTTTCAAAATTGTGGACTTACCATTTCTGCTGGCTTTGGGGTCACCAGGTAGGAGCCACAGTCAGCACTTTAACTCTGAGAATGAGTATGCAGCACATAAACTCTTTCTTTCTGAGTTACAGCCAAATCTGCCATGCAGAGCAGTATGCAGACTGGAAACATCCCTGTGTATGGTGGCAGGAATCTGCCATGCTCTCCCGCCTGCCTTAGCCTGATCCCGGTGTCTGCCCAGGAGGGGAGCACCAAGCCATTGGCATCATCTCAGAGTACTTTCTTCCTGATCTGAGCGGGCACACAAACATTCAGTCCCACAAAAGCTATTGAAATGCTTAATAGCTGGCATTTGTACTGGCTGCACAGCCCAGGAAGCCGCAATTTTTTTTGTACAGCTGCTGAGTCAGGAAATTCTCTCTGTGACATGCTACCAGCAAAGAGCAAAAAGCTGTGTTAAACTCTCTTATTTTTAAGCCCTCTCAGGTTTTTAAGTGAATTTAGTCCATCATATTGGAGCACCAAACTGTTGTAGAAGGGACGGACTTCGTCCTGCCACCCGGCTAGCTTAACTCCCAAAATAATCACACAGAAATTGTATTCACTTAAACACTGCCTTAGATGGTGACAAAGATTTGAATAGTCCAGAGAATTAGCAGCTAAAGCAGAAAAGGACCTGACGATGGTTGAGGAAAAATTACAGGAGGCACACGTGGATAGGGTGAATCCAAATCTTAGTTGTATTCTAGTAATATTGCCTTCCAGAATTTCTCCTATGGGAATTTTAATGTAGAGGGAAAATATTATTTTAGAATGGATCTTTTTACCACACAAACCAAGTAAAAAAATTAAAAACTTATGTAGTAAAGGTCTCTGAATTAATTATAAATGGTAAACTGAGACTTTGTCAACTAGCAGGTATAGACCTAGCAGAAATTATAGTGCCTTTCATGACTGATGAAATAAAAAGTTTATGGGAAGACAATGAACCATGGTAAAGGGCTTGTGCTAATTTTCTGAAAGAAATTAATAACAATTATCCCCAAAGTGGTAGACTTAACCTTATAAAGAGAACTTCTTGGATTCTTCCTCAAATTGTACATGATGCTCCAATAACTGGAGCTCATATATTTTATACTGATGCTAATAAATCACAGAAGGCAGGTTACAAATCAGATGAATCAAGTAAAGTGGAACAAAGCCCTTATACTTCTGTCCAGAAAGCAGAATTATATGCCATTCTTATGGTGCTAAGGGATCTTAAAGAGCCTCTTAATATAGTTACTGATTCACAATATGCAGAAAGAGTTATCATGCATATTGAAACCACTGAATTTATACCAGATGATACAGAATTGACTGCTTTGTTTATCCAGGTACAAGACATAATCAAGAATGTGCTTTGTCTGATATACATAACATACATCCAATCCCATATGGGTCTTCAAGGTTCTCTAGCACAGGGGAATGAAGAAATGGATCAATTATTGATTGGAAGCATGTTACAGGCCTCAGAATTTCATAAAAACCATCATATCAATAGCAAAGGTTTAAAGAAAGAGTTTTTCCATTACATGGTGAAGAGATGCCCTAATTGCTCTTTATATAAACAAAAACCACTACCTGCAGGGAGTAACCTGAAGGGTACTCAAATGAAATCTGACAGATGGATGTGTTCCACTTTGCAGAATGTGGAAAATTAAAATATGTATATAACACCATTGACACTTAGGCTTTATGTGGATGCAGTTATCCACGTGGGTGCCATTCTGTAGTAGAAAGAGTGGGGCCACACAGGAACTGTATTAATTAAATTACTGCCTGGCCATTAGCTCCAGCCTCCTATTGGCTAACTCTAACATCTTGATCTGACCCATTTCTATTAATCTGTGTTCACCACGAAGTGGTGGCTTTCTGGCATGAGTCTAACCAGCATCTGTCTCAGGCAGAACCATGGCATCTGCCTTCTTCCTCCCAGAATTCTGTTCTGTCTATTCTGCCCACCTAAGGGCTGCCCTATCAAAAGGCCAAGGCAGTTTTCTTTATTCAACATTGAATGCAACACAAATACAGAAGGACCTCCTACACCACATAAATCTTCAGGCTGTAACTTTGAGCTTTTGTAAATTAAATATTAAATGTCAAATTTCAACCATTAGTCTCTAATAAGCTAACAAAATGTACTAAAATGGCTCCAGGTACAGTTACAGAGTTTGTCAATTTAGTCAAAATGGGACTTAAGATTCTGTTGTATTCAAATGAGAGCATTTTGATTTTCTTTTTAATCAGTAGATTTCAATTTTTCTTTATTAAATTCAGAGAACTATTTACTTGTAAAATTAATGGTCATTCAAATAAACAAGAGAACAATATGTGTTATGTATATCTAATTATTTCAAATAACTTATTACCAAATTCAAGGGTTAATGTGTAGGGTTTTAATATATAATTCAAGTTTTTACCTATTTTCTGAAATGCATTCTATGTCACCATCCAAACAGACATGTACACGCATGAATGAATGAAACATTTTTTAAATTTCTATTTTTTTCTCATTTGAGGAATTTGTTTCTAGATGTCTTATCAGTATTTAGTTGTATTGCACATCTGAACTTGCAATGACTGTGACAGGATGCCCAAGACCTCTGCTGGGATAAGGCAGAGAAAACCCCAGTAAAGACAGGGAAGTTGGGCAAGGAGTCCTACCACTTTTGAAGAAACAATTAACATTTAATAATTGTAGGGAAAGGACTAGCCAGTTTTCTTTTAGGGTGTGATACTTGGTAAATCAACCACACTCCAGTTAAATGCATACATCCCAAAGAATCTTGTCAGAATACATGGGAATAAATGGGTTACAAAAGAGAAAGAGTACAAGTTGCTGAGTATGGAAGACCAGAATGGGTCTAGGAATTCAGTGAGGGGTGAGTGTGATGAAGTTTCATTCAATCAATTTCTCAATAAACAAAATAAATGACAACAACAACATTAAGTCATACCCATCTTTCTTAATTTTCCTTCTCTTTGAATATGCACCACACTAAACACTCCATTGTAGCTTCTATATTGTACCCTTTATAGAATTTTTTACAACTGGAAACACATGTTTTGATTAATATGTGCAGTTGTGTATAGAATGTTGATGACAATCAATTTGTTTCCACACATTGGAGAAATTACTCCATTGTCTTTTTGCATTTCAATCTGCTTATGCTTATTTTGTTGTCTCCCTGGAATTTCTTTGTATATTTCAGCTAATTTTAATATCTTAACATTGATATGATGAAGTTTCAATGTCTTATATAGGTATTTAGCTTTTTAGATTTTTGGTGAAACATGTAATAAATATACACAAATTTACAACTTCTGACCATTCTAAGCTTGTTACACCATTCACTTGAACATGACCTATATTGTTCTCTTCTAGACATAGACTAACATTATAATAATTATTTCCAAAGAAAAGATTTTTAAAAGAATCTTCATTTCACATACACTGTTGGCATACAAAAGTTCCACACTACCTAGCCCAAAATAGAAGATAAGAAAGGTTTATTTATCTAGGTGTAAACTCACACAAAGAGTAGCAATCTGCAGTCCTCTGTATATTCTGGGATCTAGAACCAAATCCAGCAGCCCAAAAGCCCCCACACACTATAAATCTGTATTTTTAGTACATGATGCCATGCCCAATGTGTGCCAGTACCTTAAAGGCTATTGATTGAACAAGTTCCCACAGCATCACCCACTTTTGTGAGTTCTAAGCCTAATACAAAACAATATACAATAAGAACAAATATCTAGTATTGGTCAGGGCAAAAAACATATAGAAAAATGAGAATTACATCCAGCATGAACAACATCAAGCAAGAAACATATGTTAAATGTTTCAATATTTATCCTATCATAAGAAGTCTATGTCTTGTACTAGAAATAACTTGGTCAAGTCATGAGAGGAAAGTAACTATGATACCTAGTCTTCAATTCCAATGAAGACCTGAGAAAGGAAATAGTATTACTTGATTAAACAGGATTGAAGTGCAGTCAAGCAACTTCCAAAAGTGTAAGAAATAACAGAGGCAGCCAGCAATCACCCATAGTCTCATTTGCAATGTTGGGCAACCAACTTTGTCTAAGGCCTAGAGTACATGACAGACTATTTTCAGAGGCAGGAAAATTTTAAAAACTGTCTTACTCTGGTTTGGAAAATTTGGAAATCTTTTTTCTT
Organism: Arvicola amphibius; assembly: GCF_903992535.2. Taxonomy (NCBI): domain Eukaryota; kingdom Metazoa; phylum Chordata; class Mammalia; order Rodentia; family Cricetidae; genus Arvicola; species Arvicola amphibius. The sequence continues at coordinate 68,688,337 of NC_052048.2, read as the reverse complement.
GTATCCTAATTGTCCAGTATGGACAATGTTTATTTTGTCAGTGTTAGAGGCAGGGGTAGCTTTTTGCAAAAGGCCAGTTTTACCAAGAAGAAAACAACATTCTCTCGGTGCTGCCAGGATCAATTGTGTCTCACTCCAACAGAACCCTAAGTTATTTAAATAACATATTCTACAGTTCTTTGAAGTATTTAAACATTACCTATCTATGAGGAATACAATCTCTATGTGCCTAAGAAACATGATTAGTATAAATATATGTATGACAAACTTGGGTGACTATTGACCTGTAATTCTTAATACTTATATAGCTTAAAACTATGGCTTCATATTTAAAAAATTAAACCTCTTTAAACAAATGTTGAGAAAATGAGGACAATGACATAAAATGTATACAATATTTAAGTATCTTTATCAGAAGAAAAAATATATAAATGTAATATGATAAATATATCCTATTTTTCACTATTTTTCCATAATATTTTAATTTCATCAGCAGTAAAAGGAACTATAATCTCTGGTGCATCTACACCTGATAGCTGATGAAGTCTCAATTTTCCTTTTACAATTAATTCAAAGAATTCTTTCACATATGGTTTTAATTTTTTACCTGGTTTATGTGGTAAAAATTTCCATTCTGAGATAATACCTTCCCTCTGCATTAAAATACCTATATGGGAAATTCTAGGAGTAATATGACTAGAATACAATTAAGATTTATATTCACTCTATCTACCTGTGCCTCCTGTAATTTCTCAATGACCATCAATTCTTTTTCAGCTTTAGCTGTTAATTCTCTGGGACTCTTTAAGTCTTTGTAACCATCTAAGGTTTTGTTTAAATGAACTATTAGATTAGGTGTTATCTGAACAGCCGGTCATGGACTGAAAGTATCTACTAACAACCTTTGTAAGTTATTAAGAGTCTACAATCGGTCACTCCTAACTTGGACCTTTCGTGTTCTAATTTTCTGTAAACCTAGTTTGTAACATAAGTAATTAACAGAATCTCCTCTTTGTATCTTTTCAGGAGCAATTTGTAATCCTCATTTAGGCAAACCTTTTTTTACTTCTTTAAACATTCATTTTAAAGTATCTGCATTTGACTCAGAAAACAAAATGTCATTCATGTAATGGTAAGTTATAGATTTAGGAAATTGATTGCATATTATTTCCAATGGCTGACTTAAAAAGTATTGGTACACTGTGGAATTATTGAGCATTACCTGTGGGAGAATGGTCTACTAGTATATTCTAGTAGGCTCAGAATTATAAGTAAGCACTATGAAAGAAAATTTTTCTCTATCCTTTTCTTGGAATGGTATAGTGAAAAAATATCCTTTAAATCAATAACTATAAGAGGCCATCCTTTTTTTATAGAGAAAGCAGAGGAATTCGAGACAATAAAAGGCCCATAGGTTGGATAACCTTATTGACAGCTCTTAGATCTGTTACTATTCTCCATTTGCTAGTTTTTAACAACAAATACAGGAGAGTTATAGAGATTGGTTGATTCTTCAATATAGTAAGCAAATAGTTGCTTCTGAAACAGCTGTTGTAAAGCCTGCAGTTTATCTTCTGTTAATGGCCACTGTTTAACCCATATTGATTTCTCAGTTAACCAATTTTTTAGTGAGATAATATTGAAAACAAGACTTATTCCTAGAAACAAATAAAGGGGTATAGAAAGATAATCACATAAGCCTTGCAGGATACCTTCAATAGGATAAACAAAATAATTCTTGAACTCCTTGATGTTATCAGTCATTTTTGTAGTTTTTCAGATCTTATCTGTTGTAAGGCAATTCCAATAAATTGGAGTAGGTGTAATAGTTGTTATTGGCCAGCAGGTTTCAGAGTTGTAGCCACATGGTCAAAAGATGCTAGCAGCAGCAAATAGTGTGTGTTGCTTACTTAGGTACTGAATGATATGCTTAGTTTAACAAATTAAGAGAAGTTATTAAAGCAATCAAATGATTTCTAGAGTTGGAACCCAGGATAAAGAAAAAACTCAAAGATTTCTGTCAGTGTGAGTTGTGGACTATGTGCACCACGGGATCACAGGCATCAGTTTATAGGCTGGCGTGTAATGAACAGAGAGGCAGTGTATGGGTTGTGAGCTGGGGAGTGCTGAGCAGCAGCCTGCTGCATATGAGAGCCAACTAGATCTAGGGGTGGTAGAGCTAGAGCTTATACACAATGATCACATGGCTGGTGGACCGATCCCAAAGAGTGTAGACTGGACCCCATGTTAGGCACCAGATGATGATAGAAGTTACAAAGTAATCCCACACTAGTTCAGAATTACATATAATGAAGGGCTATTTATTTAGGGGAGACTAACATATCACCATCCTGGAACACAGCCCTCTGTTTGAGTGGGGAACAGGAACAGAGTCTTGCAGCCAGAAGAAAGAAGGTGTGCAAATGCTTTATAGCTGTATTTATAGTATAAGAGACCATGCTCAAGTAGGCTGGTTTCTTAAAGGCTATTGGCTGAAGGAGCTGAAGGAGTGCCCACAGCAATAACTTTTCATTTTAAATGAAAACACATTTTGGTGTTAGTATGAGACCCATTTTATTTACTTTAAATTTTAATTTAATTTTCCTAATTACGCATTAGTTTTTTCTAAATAAAGTGGTTTTGCATCAAATATATCTAATTGTACCATTTTAAGACTGATATTTACTAGTTAAATAATTTGATAAGAAGTTTCATCTGCTTACTCAATACTTGAATTTCTATGGGGAAAAAGTCTGGTATAATACACAAGCTGTTGGTGACATACACTATAGAGAACATTAACTATTGGATTGTAATATGTTTCAATGAATGTATTTCATGGTTGAAAAAGGGAGTGGGAACTGTTTTGCAATGACCAGTTAGGGCCCCTTACCACAATAATAGTGCTTTATGGTCTCAATTTAGATTCAATTTAGATAAGAGAGATTTAGCTTCTCAGAGTTTATAATGAACAAATGGGGGAGAGAGAGAGAGAGAGAGAGAGAGAGAGAGAGAGAGAGAGAGAGAACTAATATATATTTCGGTGCCCAAGTATGACTGTATGAACCTTGGAGTATCTATCTATGTTGCAGACACATTTGCTGGGGAAATTTCGACATCACATTTATATCCTGGTAGAGTATTTCCTACATATCAATTGTTGATACAAAATGTTTCGTAGAAAGGAGCAGCGGGGCTGCCATTCCGCCACCCAGCTAGCTTTATACCCAAAATCATTACAGGGGAAAACTGTATTCTTTTAAACACTGCCTGGCCCATTAATTTCAGCCTCTTATTGGCTAATTTCTCACATCTTGCTTTAACCCATATTTAGTAATCTGTGTAGCATCATGAGGTGGATCGCTTACCAGGAGAGATCTTAACCTGCGTCCATCTTGGAGAGGAGAAGCATGGCGACTGCTATGGCGACTGCTTATGGCGACTGCCTGAAGCGTCTCCCCAACTCTGCTTCCTCTTTTTCTACAATTCTGTTCTGTCTACTCCCGCCTACCTAATTGTCCTGTCTCTTAAAGGGCCAAGGCAGTTTCTTTATAATAATGGAAGTAACACATAGACACTCCATCATTCCCCTTTTTCCTGTTTAAACAAAAAAGAAAGGCTTTTAACTTTAACATAGTAAAATTACATGTAACAAAACAGTTATCAAGCAAGAATTACAGTTACAATATTTAGATCTATTTTTATCTTTTATCATAACTAAGGAAAGCTATAATTATCTATTTATTCTTCATCTCCATCAAGACCCCAGAAGGATATAATATTACCTAAGTAAACAAGTCATATGCAACTTTCAAACTCTAGAAATGACAGAGACAACTCACTGCCTGGACAGTCGCCCAAAGTTCCTCTGTACCATTGGGGCATCCATCTTTCGGCCTTCAGGCCCATACTGTCCAAAAGACATTTTCCATGAAGCAGGAAATTCCAAAGACAGTTCAGTCACTTTCTGCTGTGTCCTGCAGAAGGTCTTGCAGACTCTTTCATGAATCAGGTAATCCCAAAGAATCATCTCGCCTTTAGGCAAGTTCAGCAGTCCTCTCTCTGTGGGTTCTTTGTGTCCAGATTATGCAACCAGTCCAGGCAAAAGCAGTTTCTTTCCCAAATGGCTATCCAACTCCATAAGGATCCTCTTCGATGCCCATCTTCTTCTTGAAGTAGATTGGGCTGCCAGGAGCAGACGTGTCTCATGTCATGAAAAACCCTAAGTTATTAAAACATTAAATGCCATATTCTGTAGCCTTTGAAAGATATGAAGAATGCCTATTTAGCTAGAATATATCTCTATATATCTAGAAAATCTAACTAACATGACTATAAGCTTGGACTATTATCGATGATTATCCATTAAAACCTATATTTCCTAAGTATACATACATTTTAAAATGAACTACACAATTACAATGCTTAATCAAGATCAGAAAGACATATACATATAACAAAAGTGACCTTAAAATCTATACCAATGCAAATTATTCATATCTATATCATATCCTCCTTTAAATGTAAAAGAAACATTTTAAAACAATATTTGGGAATGTGGGCGCAGTTATTTCTCTCCAAACTGCTTCCTGCTGAGTGGGGGGCGGCTGTTAATCAGATCTTTCATGATATAACCGTGTGCCAGGTTCATCTCAGGCGGTGTTGAGTGAAGTAATTTTTTGAGGGTGTTCACAGCAACCTTTCAGGAGGGCGTGGTCTATCATACCATATTGGGATAGAAGCAACCCACAGAGAGTCTCATCCTCTGTGAAACAAAGAAGAAACTCTTTTCCAAAGCATCATGTTCTTAGATTCAAATTCTGAAGTCATACCATTAAGATGTCCATTCTCGGTCTAGCCTGGCAGCCCATATAATGAAATGTCTCTCTGTACTTAGCTCCTTTTACAGTCAAAAATTTCAAAGAAAACACAATAAAATACATAATCAGACTCTCTGTGAATTTTCCATTTTTTACGTGGCTTATTTTTACTCTATCACATTACTTTATTCTGTCTCTTTAAAGACTTTACCCCCTTTTTTAAGGCATTAACTTTATTCTCTATATATTTATTTTTTTTCTCTCTCAACCTATGTACAGTCATCCAACATTGTGACCCATATGGGTGTTTTCTATGTCTGAATCTGTCCTATTGTGAACCTGTAATTTTTACTATTCAGGAGCATTTCTTAAAATGTTAAGCACTTCTTAAATCTTAAGTCGCACCATATAGAGGTATACGGTACCTGCCTGTTGTCATGCCCAGTCTAAACCTTAACTGCACTGTTATTATGGTAATTACAATAAATCCCTGCCCTGAGATCCCCAACAATTCAGCATGGTGGAGCAGAGCCAGAGGCCGCTCTTGCCTCAGTCATTGGTGCTCCTGAGCCGCACACAGTTCCAGGCACACAGCAGTCCACATTGGCGCCACACTCAGCAGTTTAATTCTGAGACTGAGTGTGCGCAGAGAAACTCTTTTCATCCAAGTTACAGCCAAATCTGAGACACAGAGTACTGCACAGTCTGAAAACATCTCTCTGTATGGTTGCAGAAATCCGCCATGCTCTCCTGCTCACCTAAGCCTGATTCGCCATCTGCCCAGATGCAGGCAGGGAGCAGTGAGCCATTGGGACAAGGCTCTTTCCTCTTTAAAAAGCAGTGGCAGCCCTCTAGTCCAGCAATTAGACTCTTTTTCTGTCTGTCGTATAGGACGTGTTCTGTAAGTTTTTCCCCTCAAATAATAGCCCTTTGAATCCAATACTGGTGTGGGATTGTTTCGCACAATTGTCTGTATTCTGTCAATCATGTTTTAAATAAATGCTGATTGGCCAGGCAGGAAGTATAGGTGGGTCAACCAAACAGGAATTTTGAGGCAGAGTGATGAGAACAGGAGAATTCTTGGAAGGAGGAAGCCTATTCCCTTGCACTCCTGCCCAGATCACCAAAGAAGCCTGAGTGACCTGTCCCCTCTGAAGAAAGGTACAGACCCATATGGCTAACATAGATAAGGATAATCGGTGTTAATATACATTATGAGAGCTAATATGAAGCCTGAGCTAATGGACCAATAAGTTTATATATAAGTAGACTCTCTGTGTGATTTCTTTGGTACCAGTTGCTGGCTGTGGGAACTAGGCAGGGCAGAAACCCCAATAAGCTGATCTCATGTTACAGTTTATAGAAGTTCTAAGCCTAATGCAAAATTATATATAATAAGAACAAATATCACATATAAAAATTAGAATTACAACCACCATAAATAATTTTAAGCAAAAAATGTGATAAATGTTTTAATAATATCCTATCCTAATGAGTTTAAGATCTTGTATAATAAATAACTTGGCAAGTAGGGAGAGGAAAGTAACTACAGCTATTAGTCTTCAACCCTTTTGAAGACCTGAGGAAGAAACAATACTACTTGAGTAAGGAGGAAGTGCAATCAAGCAACTACAAATTATACAACCAATCACAGAGACAACTGGCTACCTAGTAAATCACCCAAAGTCTCATTGCAGTAATGAAGTTAACCAAATTTGGCTAAGGCCTAGAGTAACTGACAGAGCATTATCAGAGGCACGGAATATTTCAAAAACTCTCTTACCTTATCTTGCAAGATATAGCAGTCTTTTTTTGTATCCTGCTTATTAGTATGAGTATCATGCATTTTTGTCAGTGGTCAATTAACTACATGGGCAGTTCCTTGCCCAAAGGCCAGTTGTGCCAAGAAGAAAACAAGCTCCAAGTAGAGTGTCTTCAGTGTTCAGCATTCTCTCAGGAATAATCAGTGCTGTCAGGAGAAATCATGTCTCAACATTAACAGAACCCTAAGTTATTGAAATGATATATTGTATAAACTCTTTGAAGTGGTTGAAGATTACCTTACTATGCAGAATACAATCTCTACATATCTAAAGAACCTGATTAGTCTAACCATAAGTATGACAAACATAGATGGTTATTGCTCCATAACTCTTAATACATATATAACTTAAAGACTAAGCCTTCATATTAGAATATTAAACAATCTTTAAACACTGTGCAACAAATGAGGACAATGGCTTCAAAATGTAAACAATGTATAATTATCTTTATCATAGATAGAAGTGTATATTTCAATATGATAAATAGATCCTAAAATTTTATCAATATACAAAATGTCTTTAAAAAGATATAGAAGCATGCATGAATACAATATGCTAAAATAACTTTGCCCAGATATACAAGTATTGTAGATGAAAATGGGAACATATTCAATATAATTAAGCTTGTAACAATATCAAAGAATCTATACCATTGTAAATTAACTATAATAGTTCAAAAGTATTCACTCTATTACTCATTATCATAATTAGTGTGAGAAAGCTCAGACTGATCTATTATCTATTATCCCATCCACATCCATTTTTTTCTTTTTTTTCAAAGAGATTCCTGATCTTACATAATTTCCCCCCCACTCCCAACCCTATACCAATTATAGTCAACCATAAATGATGTCCCTGACCCTGAGAACAAATTTTGTTGGGAGAGGGGGAACATCATTCTTCTAGAATTACTTCCAGCTATCATGGGGGCAATGGTCTTTCTATTGGACATCCTGTGAAAGTAAAATGATGTTTAAGTTCCAAGACTACTGTCTGGTATATTTTGCAAATAGTCTCTGAGTATTCGGTAAGGTTTTTATGAGGTTCCTGTTTGCAGTTCTGGCCAGAACTTTGTAAGAAAGTGCACCATTTCAGCTAACCAAGTTGGAACCACCTTGAACAACTGGTACCAAAACCAGGTTTATAGTAGCACTATCAGCATCATGACATCATACCAACCATTTGGAGTTGTAACTGTTGGACTCCATCTCATTCCTGTAAACTTCAAAGATTACTACAGAAAAATTTATTGTTCATTGTGAAAAACTTAAACATTATTTATAAAGGCACATACAGACATATATATATATATATATATATATATATATATATACTATATATATATATTCAATGAAAGGTACAGTAGATATAAAAATAGGTATGAAGAAATGTAAGTTTTTTCCCAAATATCTATTTTCATTCTGTCCCACATCATGGCTCCTGACTTGAAATAGCAACTCTGAATTTTCTTTAACCACATGCTTGGATTTAGAGAAGGACAGAGCCAGTGTCCAACTCCAAAGCCAGCTCTTTATATTCATATATATATATATATATATATATATATATATATGTGTGTGTGTGTGTGTGTTGTGTGTGTGTGTGTGTGTGTGTGTGTATGATTTTATTTCCTGTCCTTTCAAGTCATATTCCTTTTTCTAGATAATCCTTAGTAGATAGTTACTTTCCTTCTGTCAGCATCCAAACATCCAGGGTCTCTTGAAGATGTGTACATTCCTGTAAAGACAAGAGCACAACCCTGCCCTAATCCTATATGGTTTCCTTACCACTTGTATGGCTGTCACCTCTGTGAATGTGATGTTGTTTCTCTTTCTCAAGAGATTTCTCTTTTACAAAAAGAATCTTTTTCTTAATTTTGATGGTGTCCATAGTTTTTCTTCTCCTGTGGAAAAAAATCCCATTCCCAGTGTAGCACATCTCCTGACTTCCATTATGAGGTCAACACATCTTTGAAATACACCAGCTGATATAATTTTAAAAAAGACTTCTCTACTATCCAACGTCTCTCTGTTGTTATTGTCACTTTCTTTTTATCATTAGGAAAATTAAAGGTTAATAAAGCATCATGTAATATATTTTTGGGAGTATTTTACATCCCTATCTGTTTGTTTAACATAATCTTTATACTTCAATTTGATCTTTCTACAACTACTTGACTGGTAGGATTTGTGGTATACCTGTAATATGCTTTATATTATAATATACTAAAAATTGTTTCTTTTTTTAGACACACATGCTGGACCATTATCTGTCTTTTTTTTTTTTTTTTTTTTTTTTTGGTTTTTCGAGACAGGGTTTCTCTGTAGCTTTGAAGCCTATCCTGGAACTAGCTCTTGTAGACCAGGCTGGTCTCGAACTCACAGAGATCCGCCTGCCTCTGCCTTTATTGTGCAGGAATACCAATCATGGTCATAGCTTATAACAAATCAGCATTTTCTGATCTCAAGGCAATTGCCCATTAAAAAACCTGAATAAGTATCAATGGTGTACAGTACATATTTTAATTTTACAAATTCTGCTAAGCAAAAACACATCCATGTGTCATATTTCATTTCTTTGAGTACCCTTTGGATTAATACCTGTAGGTAGCAGTGTCTGGTTATAGAAAGAGTAAGTAGTAGATCTCTTTATAATCTTCTTAGCTTGTTGTCATGTAATAGAAAACTATTTCTGTAAACCCTTACTATTGACATAATATTTCTTATCAAATTTCCAGGCCTTCAGAACACATCCAATCAGTAATAAATCAATTTCCTTATTACCTTGTGCTAGAGAAAATAGCAGACCTGTTTGGAATTGGATATGTTTTATGTATATGGGACAAAACCTATTCCTGATTATACCTTGAACCTGTATAAATAATTAAGTCAATTCTGTATCATCTGGTATAAATTCAGTGGTTTCAATATGTAAAACAACTCTTTATGCATCTTGTGAATTTGTAACTATATTAAGATGTTATTTACAATCCTTTAGTACTATGAGAATATATAATTCTTTCTTTTGGACAGAATTATAAAGGTTTTGTTCTACCTTATTTAATTCTTCTGATTTGTAACCTACCTTCCCTGATTTACTTACATCAGTATAAAATGTACCAGCTTCAGTTATTGGAGCACCATGTCCAATTTGGAGAAGAATTTAAGAAGTTCTTCTTATAAAGTTAAGTCTATTACTTTGGGGATAGTTGCTGTTAATATCTTTCAAAAAATTAGCACAAGCTCTTTGCCTTTGTTCATTGTCTTCCCATAACTTTTTTTTTATTTCATCAGTACTAAAAGGCACTATAATCTCTGCTGGGTCTATACCTTCTAGTCGATGAAGTCTCAATTTTCCTTTTATAATTAATTCAGATATTTTCCACATAAGTTTTTTTTTTTATTTTTTACTTTGTTGTTTACATGGTAAAAAGATCCATTCTGAGATAATAATGTCCCTTAGCATTAAAGTTCCTGTAGGAAAAACTCTGGAGGGCAATATGGCTAAAATACATTAAAATTTGGATTTGCCCTACCCATATATGCCTCCTTTAATTGCTTCTCCACAATTGTCAATTCCTGCTGGGGCGGTGGTGGCGCACGCCTTTAATCCCAGCACTCGGGAGGCAGAGGCAGGTGGATCTCTGTGAGTTCAAGACCAGTCTGGTCTACAAGAGCTAGTTCCAGGACAGGCTCCAAAGCCACAGAGAAACCCTGTCTCGAAAAATAAAAAAAAAAGAAACAATTGTCAATTCCTTCTTTCCTTCAACTGTTTATTCTCTGTGAATATTCAAGTCTTTATCACCATCTAAGGATTTATTTAAATGAATTCTTAGATCAGTTGTTATCCCAACTGATCATAGACTAGAAATGTCTCCTAACAATCTTTGAATGTAATTAAGATTTCACAACCTGTCTCTCCTAATTTGTGCCTTTTGTGCTCTAATTTTCTGTAAACATATTTTATAACCTAGGCAATTGACAGAATCCCCTCTCTGTATTTTTTTTCAGGAGGCACTTTGTAATCTCCATTTTAGCAAAACATTCTTTACTTCTCAAATATTCTTCTAAATTATCTATGTTTAAATCAGATAGCAAATTGTCATCCATGTAATGGTAAATTATAGATTTAGGAACTTGCTTACATATTATTTTCAATGAATGACTTACAAAGTATTGGCACAGAGTCAGGCTATTGAGCATTCCCTGTGTAAGGACGTTCCACTGGTATCTTCTCGAAGGCTGTGAATTTTTATAAGTAGGAACTGTGAAGGCAAATTTTTCCCTGTTTTTTTATTGTAAAGATATAGTGAAGAAACAATCATTCAAACCAATAACTATAAGAAGCAATGGCAGAGGAATTCTAAATTGTAGTGGGACCATAAGTTGAATTACCTTATTGACAGCTCTTAGACCTGTCACCCTTCTCCATTTACCAGATTTCTTTTTAACAACAAATACAGGAGAATTCCAAGGTTAGTTGATTCTTCAATATGTTGAGCATTATTTGCTCCTATTCCAGATGTTCCAAAGCCTATAGTTTATCTTCTGTTAATGGCCATTGTTTAGCCCATATTGGTTTATCAGTTAACCATTTTAAAATAGGGCTCTTGGTACCTCTAAATAATTGTTAATTCCTTTGTGTTCTTGTAAAGCCTGAATGACTGCTGACCTTTGTATATAGTACCTTATAATATCCTTCCAAGATTTATGAGTTTCTGGGAATGCAGAAATACTAATCTGGATATTCCATTGCTACAGCAAGTCAAGTCACCATAAATTTACTGCAATATTAGCCACATATGCATTCAGTTTTCTTCTGTCTTTCTGTCCCTATGGAGTTAACCCATCTTTTGCCTGTTTCACTTGAAGATAGGGTTCTATTTCATAGTAATTGAATATCTGCCTCTTGAAGATGCCAATTTTGATGCCAAATATCTGGAATAATGATACTCATATCTACACCCATGTCAATGAAATCCACAATTACAAAGCCATTTATTTGCACTCTTAACTTTGATCTTTGATCATTTAAAGAAGACTTCCAGAATATACATTTCCTATTTGATTTATCCTCCATGTTTAATCCATCATCTAGCATATTACCATTTTTTTATAGAAGACTCTAGAATTTTTAATTTTTCTTCTAAGTAATGTCCTCCACAGTGACGAGAATTACTAGACCACTTTTACTTGGGGCCTATGAGAGAACCCCAAGGAGTTTCCTGATGATATTGGGTTGTTTTTTCAGTTTTTTGTTGATCTGCATTCATTGGTCCAATGTAGGCCTTGCCCATACCTTATACATATACCTGAAGGCTAAGTATTCCTATTCTTGCCAAACCCAGAAGAGACATTATTTCTAGAAATTCTTTTTCTACAATCCCTTCTCAGATATTCTATTCTACCACAATTAAAACATTTTGATGTCTCCACCTACCTTTTAAAAAATTGCTTCGACTATCCAAGATTCAATAGTATGTCAAATGTCTCATGTTCATTGTATGCAGGATCCATTCATCCATTGGTGATCATCTAACCTTTAAAGGTCCAAGTATCTTCTTGCATTCTAAGTTGGCATTTTCAAAAGCCAGAGATTCAATAAGTACTTGTCTAACATCTGGGAATGTTACTCTTATCTGTACAGTCTCAGTTAGATTTTTCAAAATTTACTAAAGGGTTCTCTCTGGCCCTGTTTAACCATAGTGTATGATTCAATTAATTTCTTAGTTCTTGAATCCTGTCTCAAGCATTTAAGGCTGCTTTGTGGCATAGGGACAAGATTTGTTCATCATAAAGAGCTTGAGCCTGTGGGTCAGCATAAGTGCCTTCACTTTTGCTTTTTCCTGTTGTTTCTGAAATTTTATCATCTCTCTGAATAGCATTTAAACATTGGTTGAGGCCCATCATCCATGACTGCTGAAAACTAACTGAAGCCAGTTGTGTGGTGTTGCCTTAATGCTAGAAGCCCATTTCTTTATTATCTCCCTAACAAATGCAGAATGTTAATTTCTTTTATATCATTTACTACTATAGGTATCCATCTACCTTCTTTGGATCCCTTTGTGCTTTAGAACTTGGTGCTTTGTCAGAGTAGTTTACAGGGTTGGAGGCAAAAACCCTGGGTAAGTCATCTCTGACAGCTATTGACATTGTTGAATACTGTCCTTGTACTGTCTTTCCCTGTTCTTCAGCTCTAAAAATTTCCTCAGTCATTAATTTTTTTATTACTGTCTTTTGTAAAGCCTGACTCTCCTGGCCTGTATGTATTTCTAGTAATTTCATTGAGGTACCTAGCCTCTGGTTCTCATTCTGTACATGTGATTCCAAGGTCTGAAGTTTTTCCTTTAAATATAACCCTCATCCTTGAAAATTATTAGGACAGTGTGAAGATTGCTGTCCTGGAAAGATACTCTACTCTACCTGCTAACCTATCAAACTTTTTAATAAATTTTGATTGTCAAATTCAACAGTAGGAATTCTTTCAAATAATTTCTCAGCATTCTTTGACATGAAACTCACTTTGTCAAATTATAGTTACCTTTTTCAATAATAATTATTTTTCAGGTAACTTTTTTATTTTTGATGGTATTAATCCTGTCAGCAAGCTGTGAATTATTAGTCTGCAAAGACTGTATCATTTCCAAAAGTGCCTCATTCTTGACTCTGTTTATCAAACCATTTTCTTAAGGATATAATACAAAGAAAAAAAAACTGACTACCCTCATATCCAATAAGTGGAATGTGTCATGATAACCATATAAGTCTTGCAGAATACAATCCATATTATTAGCAAAAAATGGTTACTAGAAGTTTCAGTGGTAATGCTATCGTGCTGTTATAATAAATTTCAAGTTTATTGATTTCTTAATTAATAAAATATTTACCTGGTATGAAGTCCAGTAAATTGTTTTAGGTGTAAAAATATTTACTGTCCAGCAGTTGTCATGGTTTCAGAGATGCAAGTAGTGGCACAAACAGTACTGAGACACTTTGGCTTTCTCACCTTGGTGCTGGTTAAATACTGAAAAATATGATTTGCTTGACAAATTAAAAGCAATTAAATCAATTCTGTACACATAGCAAAAGCCCAGACTTACAGGTATGGAGCACAAATTGGTAGTTGTGCAAGTCGCCCATGCAGCAAAGAACTATGGCAGGTAATGGGGCAGTGTGGGTGGGTGGTGTATGTGCTTGAAAAATTTCCAAGTCACCACAAGCAGTTAGCTCCACTGTGGTGGGATTTCTATAAAAAACCATTTAGGTAAAAGCAAGCCAGCAGGTGGGGAGGAAGATTTTTTTCGACTGTGGAACTAGGCTATTAAGCTGATCTACTCAGCAGATGTGAACCCTGTATCCACATGGCACCAGATGAAGGACACTAAAAAGAAATCCGACACTAGCTCAGAATTGAGTATAATAAAAGGTTATTTATTTAGGTTAGACTCACAGATCACAATCCTCTCTCTCAAATAGGGAACACCAACCAATCCAGCAGCCAGAAGAGAGGCCAGATGCTCTTTTTATATCTGCATGTATAGTATAAAGGTCATGCCTAAGTGGGAGGGTAACATAAAGGCTACTGGCAGTAAGAATTCCTATAGCCAATGGATATTTAATTACAATGTTAATAGCATATGAATTATTTCATATCATATAATAAATAATAAAGAGCAACAACAGTGTCTAGAGAGCTTGACAAGAGCACAGATAATGTACTGCTCTTGAAGATGTTTCAGTTTGGCTTCCAGCATTCAGTGGCAGAACTAACACTAACTCCTTCTTCAGGGGGTCTACACCTCTGACACTCATAATCACCCTTATTCGGGTTCATTTTCTGTGTCTCTGTCTCTGTCTCTGTTTCTCTCTCTCTTTCACACATAGACACATATGCACAAACACACACACACATAACAGTAGGTTTGTATCTATCAGTTCTTTTTACATTTTGTCTTATTTGCTTGCAATCTCCACCTGACATCTCAAACCAACATCTATTCACTATAATTTCACTATAAGTAATTTCCTCTTCACAATTTAGCATGTATATGCATGCATGTATACAAATAAAATTTCAGAATATTTTTTCGCAAAAACACATTCATGTTCCTCACTTGCTTTCCTGAGAATTGTGTTATCTGCCTTTTTAGACATTTGACATTTCAATGGGTAGAAAATGATGGTCATGAATAACAATAACCAATTGTTTTTTAAAAATTAGTAAAGTTGAAGTCTTTTTTTATGAGCTTCTTTATTTTCCTTCTGCTTTCTCTTCATCAAATCTGTCTTTTAGGCTAGGGCATTCTGTAGACAATCAGCAACCTACCGAAGGTAGCTGTTTGCTCTCATTCCCTTTGTTCTTGACATTGATGAATCTGTTTCTGAAGCAAACAATTAAATTTAACATTTAACTTTTTCATAAAACTTTTTGTTAAATAAAATAAGCTCCCATCAAATTGTACTTCTTTAGAGACTTTTTTTTTAAATGAAAGTTAAAACACTGTCTTTCCACTGCTTTCACTTACTTATGAAGATTTATCCTTGAGACTTACAATTTCAACAACATTCTGATGCTAAGCTTTCTAATTATGTTTTAATATATTGTGCAAAATATTCTTTTATTTTATATATGATTGTTATTGTTTTCAATTGGCAATTTTTGACCAAGTGTTGACGGGGTTTCTGTCCTGCCTGATTTCTGTCCTCCCATCAGGTCCCACAGTCATTTAGCCCCAAAGAAATCACACAGAGGTCTATATTAATGATAAAACTGATTGGCCTATTTGCTCAGGCATTTTATTAAATCTTATAACTTATATTAATGAATTATTCCTATCTATGTTAGCCACATGACTCAGTACCATTTTCAGCAGAGCAGGTCACATCTTCCTTCTCCTGTGTCTGGGCAGGACTTAGGAGGAATGGACTTCCTTCTTCTGAGAATTCTCCTATTCTCATTGACCCACGTCTACTTCCTGTCTGCTTGTCCCACCTATACTTCCTGCCTGGCTACTGGCCAATCAGTGTTTATTTCAAACATAATTGACAGAATATAGACAATTGTCCTGTAGCAACCAAGGAAGGATTGTAAATAAAATTCTTGTATTCTCCCAAAGCAAAAATTATCCCTTTATACTTTAAAAAATGTTTCTATTTAATTATCTACATGAGTTTATAGTACACTGACAATATTCCCTTAGTATTATTGTTGACTAAGCACTAACCCCTAAAGATCAATGTGTTTGAAAACTGGATACCCAGTTGGTGAAATTAAAGCATCATTAAAAGAGCATGATGGAGAAAATATTACAGTGGGGTTACTTTGTGGTTTTAGCTTTTGCTTACTTCGTGTTTTTTGTCTTCTGCCTTCTTTGTGCACATAAAATGTGATCATCCAGGTTCCTACTCCTGCTGTCATGCTTTCCTACGTTGATGTATCCTATCCCTCTGAGCTAAGAGCTAAAAATAAAGTCTTTCTCCTACAAGATGCTTTTTGGCAGGGTATTATATTGCAGCAACAGAAAGATAAGAAATACATTTTTATTTAAATTTTGTTTTAAAATTTCAATATAAATCATAGATAAACTCCAGAAAAGAACTGAAAGTCAATAATTTTATTTTTTGTAATGAAATATGAAGATATGTTTATTAATCATAAAACATGAGATGAAGTGGTATAGACTGTGTAAGCTACAAAGAGTAGGAAATCATGGGAGCAAATAATGAGGAATTTCTCAATGGTTAGTGTCTTAATATCCACAGGAATTCACAGTTCATTGATTGACAGTGTCAGACAGAAATGTGGTGAGGGAGAATTGACTGTATTCTTTCAATCATGTTTTAAATAAATGCTGATTGGCCAAGCAGGAAGTATAGGTGGGTAAACCAGACAGAAAGTAGAACAGGAGAATGCTGGAAAGGAGGAAGCCCATTCCTTGCCAATCCTGCACAGACCACCAAAAAGCAGGATGTGATCTGCCCTGCTGAAAAAATGTACCAAGCCATGTGGTGAACATAGATAAGAGTAATGGGTTAATATAAGTGATAAGAGCTAATAAGAAGCCCGAGTCAATGGGCCAATCAGTTTGTAATCTTATGGAGAACTCTGTGTGATTTTCTTTGGGGCTTGCTGGTTGAGGGGTATCAGGTGTGACAGAAACCCCAACAAGCAGGCCCTCATAATACAGAAATGGGTGAATTGTCACACTGAATGTGAGTTTCATTTAAGAAGCCAGTTATAATTTCTAGGAATCTTGAGACAAGGGAATTCATGTGCACCTGAAGCAGATGCCACAAGAGTTCATTTAAGAACAGTAGGAAAAAAATGAGTTGTAACCAGTAGGATATGAACAACAAAATCTGAACAAGGATCATCCAGAAAAAGCATGGAGAAGAATAAAAGTAAAAAAAAAAAAGCATATTTTATACCTTTTTCCCCAAGAAGTTTAGGCAAAAGTCTTCCAAAATCTGTCTTAATAAATGTGTGACATCAAGAAGTCATTTCTTTTACCAGGACTATCACCAAGAAAAGACTTAATAGGTAAAAAAAAAAAAAAAAAAAATTGGGAATTAAGAAAAACCTTTCTGAAGTTTAAGCAAAATCTAAAATCAATAATCTATCAATTAAAAATATGTATCACAACTAGAATAATAATTTATAATGTAGTAAAACATCTATTCTCCTAAGAAAAGTAAAAGGTTCTTCAGATGCCTCTAAAATATTTTCATCTTCTATGTAGACAAAATGAAGAAAGTTGAGTCATATATACCAGATCCTCTCTTAGTGCTGTGATGGAATATCATGAAGAAACCTGCTTGGGAAGAAAAGAATTTATCAGACTTACACTTCCTTTTATCACTGTTGATCATTGAAGGACATCTCAACTGAAACACAAATAGGTCAGGAACTTGTAGGCAGGGGCTGATGTACAGTCCATGGAGGAGTGTTGCTTACCGGCTTGCTCCACATTGCTTGCTCAGTCTTCTTTTTGATGGACCCCAGGGCCACCAGTCCAGGGATGGAACCACGCACGATGGGCTGAACCCTCTTTTGTCAATCAAAAATTAAGAAAATTCTCAACAGGTTTGCCTACAGCCCAGTCTTATAAAGCATTTTCTTAGTACAAGTTCCCTCTTCACAAATGACTTTAATTTGGGTCAAATTGACATAATACTATTCAGCACAGACACTAGTAAAAAGTTTAACAGACCTGAGTTGGCAGCAGGGTATTATATAAAATAAGTGGGCATTTTATCTTTAATCAACCTAACACTAAGAACAGACTAGGAGCAACAAAAGAACAGCAGCAGTTAACATCTCCAGCACACAGTCCATGGACTTGAGTTTTTATTCCTCACTACAGAGACAGGAATTTTGGAAAAAATTGCTGTTCTCTTGTAAGCAATTGAAAAATATAACAAATATAATTTTGCAAAAAGCATGATACCATGATGGCTAACAACTAAACCTAGAATGCCAAAGTTTCTTTTCAGATCATATTTTATTTGGTTTGAATATATAAAATAAGTTAGATAATTGGACAATATGATCGATGTCCTTTAAATTTTTAGGGCCCTTAGTCCTACTTTTATTAATGATTGCAATGATTTATATTTCAAACAAAAGTATACATAAAATCCATTCTTTGTATTTAATACATAATGAAAATTTTATATTTGGATACTAGCTATACTAACTATAATAATAGCTACCAAAGAGGTGATATGATGATTTTGATTTTACTTCTCTGAGAAGTAATGATAGTGTGCATTTGTTTTCATATATTGCAATCTGTAAATTTTTCTTAACAATATCAGCACATTCCTTTTACCCACCTTTAAATTGGGCTGTTTATTTTTATTACAATTGAATTGTTTATCTGTATTTGATGTAGTGATTTCTCAGATATGTGATTGACACATACTCTTCTGATTGTGTAGGCCATTTCTTTAAAGTGTTGATTATTTTCTGTGATGCATAGAAGTCTTAAATTTAAGCAGTACTCTGATAGTTACCATTTATTGCTTGTATTTTATATTCAAGGCCAAAATTATGCCCAATGTCAAAGAACTGTTTTTATATTTCTTGTATTTCACAGTCACAGCCTACATGGCAAGCCTCAATTTGTAGAATTTATATGTTGTATGAGATTCAGGTCTAATTTCACTCTTTTCATGTCTATATTCAGATTTTTAAATATTATTATGTACCAAAAGATTGTTATTGCCTCATTAAATTGCCATTGAAATTTTATTGAAGAGCAACTGGCTAAATTAGTAGATTAATACTGGATTGTCATGCTGATCCATTTTTATGTCTATCTTTTTCCAATAAAGTCTCTTTTTTTACTCTGAAAGCCTAATAATGTTGTTTTGAAGTAAAAAAATATTATAAGTCTAGCCTTTTTCTTGCTCAGGATCAGTTTGGGAATTTCATATGTTTTGTGGTTCTGAATTAATTTTATGATTTTTTTCTGTTTCTAGAATTTTATATGGTACTCATTAAACATCTAATATGTTCCAGAGACTGTGTGTATATTAATAATATTCATAAATCAGAATATATTTACATTTAATTGTCTCTTTCCTTTGTTTTTAAGGTGTTTTAGAGTTTCTATTGTAGAGATTTTTTCTGCTTGGATAAATTATTTTTATACTTTTTGTACAATTTTATTGTGAATTCAGTTGCTGATATGTTTTCTCCAAGAAGGTTAGTTTGTTTCATATAGAAACAAGATAGAGAGTTTGTACTTTGTATTTGGCAATATTGCTAAATTCCTTTAACAATATTGAGATGTTTAGGGAAAAAGTAGGGTTTTCCATAGGTAAGATGTCATCTGTAAATAGGAACACTTTTATATTTCCTCTTAAATTTGTATATCTATTATTTATTTTTTCTGTCTATAGATTCAATATCTATATTTAATATCATCATATCCCTGTCAAAGATCTTAAAAGAAAACATTTTAACATTTTTAGCTGAATATAGTTATAACTTATTATAGCAATGAGCTCTTCATATGTAACCTGCAGAGCATTAAGGTGCATTGCTAAATGGGGAAGCTTTTAGTCATGAAAGGATGCAGAATTTTCTCTACAATATTTTTGCTTATAGTGATATGGTCCTAGAAATTTTATTACTAATTCTGTTAATGTGAATAAAAAATAGTTGGTTTGAATATGTTGCAACATTTTTGAGTAGCATGGATAAATTGATTATGATCAGAAAGCAAAACCCTTTAAATATGCAGTTGAGTTCATTTTAATAGTAAACTTTTTAGATTATTAATTTTTGTGTCCGTATTCATCAAAGTAAATGGTTGCTTGTTCATTCCTTCTCTAATTTTGATAAGAATGTTAAGGGTAGTTTCAAGACATATTTTTGGATTTGTACTTTTCTGTACAATAATTGGAAGGCTTTTGAGATGAGTCTATTCTTTTGCCTATAAAATTTCCAACTGAAGCTGTCAAGTTGTGAAGTCTTATGATTTTCCACTTTCTGAGCATCGTTATTACCTGTAACTACACAACTAAGACTTGGGTATTGGCCTGTGAGAGGTGGCTCAGGGGTTAAAGGAACCCAATGCTCTTGCAGAGGACCAGGATTTGGCTCCCAGTTCCATCTTAATGCCTCTCCCATTTGTAACTGTAGTTCCAGGAGATTGGATGACTTCCTATATCCTCCAGAGGGAACAGCATGCATACAATGCCATACATACATGCACACAACCATTTTCACACAAAACATTAAATCTAAACAAATTAAGACAGGATTTATAATGTGTTCATAGTGACGACTTGGCACATTTTCTGCCACTACACATTTATTTGCCTGTGGATTACCCAGTTTGTTGGTAGAGAAATGTTCATAGGAGTTTTTAATGAACCTTTATATTTCTAAGGTCTCCTCTGTAATGTTTTCTCTTTTAAATAAATGTAAAAATTTTCAATTTTCTTTGTATTTTAAAAAACAGCTTTAGTTTCATTGCTCTCTTTTTATAGCTGATTTTTTATTGTGTATTCCACTTGTTTTACTCTGACAATTATCTTCGTTTGCTTTTTCTTTTTGATATTGCTTGTGATACAATTCTATTTTTAACATATACATTTCTTGCTGTAAATTTAAATTTTACACCTTTTGCTGTATCATGTATATTTTGATATATGTTCATTTTCTCAAGTTTTTATGGTGATTAAAATAGAAACTCATAAAGACTGAGCAATTGCTTTTCCATCACTCATTGTCCTCAGGCCTTTATCCATAGCAACTCTTGTAAATTTATACATATACATATGCATATATTTATGCATATAAATGTACAAGTACACATACACAAAACAATTTCTTTTATTAATATATCTCTGACTTCTTGTTTTTCAGAATTATACTTAATCTACATATTTTGAACTTTTCTATGTTCCTCCATTGATAATTTTGATTTAAGATTTCTTTAATTTCTGAGATAATATTATAATTCATTTTCTGCTTTCTTTGCCTCCATTCAAATCTCTCATAATCACCTACTTGCTGTTTTTTCATATCTACACCCTACTTTTCATTAATTGTTATTGCATATATATGTCTGTGTATACACGTACATATACATACACACAATTAAGCAAATGAGTAAAGCTTGCTTTATCCAAATAATGTTACTTCTATGTACATTTCAGAAATGTCCATTTGGATTTGATAAGCAGTGTATTCTTCCTTGATTTTCATACAACTCTAGTCAGAAAATTGATATTATTTTAATATTTCGCAATGTAGTACAATTCCCCCCTTGTGAGACAGTACATCACTGTATATACTAGATGATGTAAAACTAACTATGTATATCAGGTTAGTCTTAAACTCACAAATTCATTTGCCTCTGCTTATTTAGTGTTGTGGTGAAAGGCATGCATCACTGCATCCAGGGGCAATTCTTTTGGCCTCACAAATGTTCTTTCAAGAAAGTATTGCATGTGAACTTGAAAAGAGTTCTTAGTTGGATGTTACTATAACACATGTGGAAAAACATACATATATATGTACATTATTATTTATAATTGTATAAATATTACATGAATGTAAACATTCATATTAGAGACATTTAGTCTAGAGTTATATTTGTGTCTAGCATTTTTTGTTAATCTTGTATTGGATGATCTATTATTTCCACAAAGTACTGTCCTGATACTCTTTTGACTATTACCATTGCATTACCTTACAATTATTCAATTAGGAGTTAGAGTGGCCATTTAATTTTTTTGATTAATTGAAACCTTTCTTTTTCATTTTAAAAATGACTGTCTTCGTTCAAGAGCAAATGTAGTAAGGAGCTGTGGGCAGGCCTGCTTTTTGTCCCATCCGGCTCCCGCATGATTAGCTTTACACCCAAAATAACAAGACACAAATTATATTTATTTAAACACTGCCTGGTCCATTAGTTTCAGCCTCTTATTAGCTAATTCTCATATCTTGCTTTAACCCATATTTAGTAATGTGTGTAGCACCACAAGGTGGTGGCTTACCGGAAAAGATTCAGCATGTATGACCTGGCAGCTGACTCCATGGCATCTGTCTCAGAGAGGAGAGGCATGGCAATTGACTAACTTTCCTTCTTCCCAGCATTCTGTTCTGTCTACTCCACTCCACCTATCTAAATCCTGCCCTATCAAAAAGCCAAAGCAGTTTCTTTAACCAATGAGAGTCCTCCATCAAGCAAATGTCTGGGTTTTGATGTACACACTCCATTGGCACCTGTTTGTATGTGTTGTCTTCCATCTCTTCTCTTTCAGCCTGTGAGTTAGTTGAGGGAAATTTCTTCTAGGAGGCAGTTTGCTGTATCTTCTTTTGTAATGTTACGTCACTCTTTTTTTTTTAACTACAGAACTGAATAAACTATATCTGCAGTAATTATTCACAGATAAGAATATCCTGCTGAAATTTTGTGGTTTGCTTTCTGATTATTTTGTCAGCCCCTTGATTTAGGAATTCACCTTTATGTTTCCCTTCAAAATGTGTGTGTGTGTGTATGTGTGTGTGTGTGTGTGTAGTGTAGTGTAGTGTAGTGTATGTCATTGATTTTGTGGGTGTGCATGCACATCAGTAGTCATGAAAGGGCAAAAAATGACATTGAATGTATTTCATTGTTGCTCTCTGATTTCTGCTCTTAGGATCTGCCTGTCTCCTTCCCTTATTGCTGTGGTTATAGATAGAACTGCCAAGCATGTTTCATGAATACTAAATGTTTGAACTTATGTCTTCCTGTGTGCACGAGCACTCTTACACCAAGCCAATTTCCCAGGCATAATATTTTTTACGTTTTTCAGATATATGTAAATATATTATAAAAATATTTAATTTACTCTTCAACCTTTTTTGTATAGTTCATATGTTTAACTGTCCTGACAATCCAACTTAAAATATGCATTTGAAGCTTATTTCAAATTATCATCATCTGGAAGAAAACTCTCCAATATAACCTCTCTTCCTTCATGTTACTTGATTTTTCAACATGTATCTTTTATATTCTTTTTTATTTTATTTTTATTTTTTTACATTTTTTATTAAATTATATAATTTTTACAAATTTTCACCTTATTCCCTCCTCCCATTTCCCTTTCCTTCCCCCCATTTTCCCTCTTCCATCCTCTCCAATCCAAGGAATTTATGGTAGCTAAACTTATTTTAGTATTTCAATTTTTATGACAGATATAAAAATTCACCTATATTACTCTTACAGTATTAGAATAGTCTGAATTTTAACACATACTTTACTTATTGAATTCATACTGCCTTAATTTTTAGCAGTGTTTTATTTAAAAAAAAATCAAAGAACACTTCTTCACATAATTTCAAAACATGCTTGTATATAAACTTCAAAGCTTTCTTTTTCTGAGCAGGCATCTACACCCCTTCTCTTTCAGAAAGCATGGGTAGACAAGTAGGTGTCATATATGAAGTTGGTGCACTGGAGTCAGCCTCTAAAATTTGCTTAGTAAAAACATCACAGATAACCTTGGGGAACACTGGTATGAATCAGTGACCCATTAAGGAACAAAAACAAAGCATTTCTTCTTCAATTAACTTGACAAAAAGAGCGCAACAATAAATTTTCCATTTCTCTTTGAGTAATTTCTGTTTGTGCGTTTTGGTTATTGGCCTAACTCTAGCTTGTCTGATGTGTGTATCTGATCTGTCTGTTCTTCCTTTTCCTGTGTCTGTCTTTCCCTAACAAAGGGCCTTCCTCTGTGTTTATTGAACAACATAGAAAACATGACACGGGTAAAGGATTAGGGCTTCTTTACAGAAATTATTAGAGAAGAAATTATTTTCCTGACTCCACCTGACCCAGAAGTATTTATTACAACAAACATATATTATTACCCTATATCCAGATTGTTCCAACATTTATGATAGATATTTGCTAGAATAGCTTCATTTCAAGCTGTTGTGTGCTTTCAGCAATTAATCAGCAAAACACACACACACACACACACACACACAAATACATTAGTCTATGTAAGAAATGTTGGAAAGTTAGTTCATGATTAAAGCTCTGTATATACCTTAGGCTGTAAAAACTGATGACATAGGAAATCCAAAACATAGGAAAGTTTGTTATACTGTTCTCTTAAGGGCAGGTTAGATTTGAATAGGCCAATACACAGTAAAATCTCACACTATGTATAGTTTTAAATTATCTTATGAGGTATTATTAGCTTTCTGTGATGTTTAATAAAAGCTTAGTCTTTGGAGAAAGCTGACAATAGCAATTGATATTAAATATATCACAGTCTACTGAGTTCATCTTTCAGGTTCAGTACCTGATGTGTAAGTCTGTCAGGCAAGGCAGAAAGCCTAGGCTCATAGATTCTGATATGCCACCTAATAATGCCAGATATCTGTGTTCTTGGGTTCTGGTACTATATTTGGGACTGTCTGGTCCTTGTTTCCTTTTGTTGGGGATAAAGGGCTGGATCTGTAATAAAAGGTCAAGCATGGTGCGAGGGTTCATTTAGATAGACTTGATAATTTGAGTGATAGGCATGAGTGTA
The DNA here is from genome assembly GCF_903992535.2 of Arvicola amphibius. Taxonomy (NCBI): domain Eukaryota; kingdom Metazoa; phylum Chordata; class Mammalia; order Rodentia; family Cricetidae; genus Arvicola; species Arvicola amphibius. The sequence goes on along the minus strand of NC_052048.2, from coordinate 68,663,650 downwards.
GAATCTAGGTTAATAGGACTGACTCTGGATATTTATTATGAGTACTAGATAGGCTTAGTTTCCATAGTGGGTTTGCATACTGCACAGGTTCACTTGAGTTGGCATGGAGACAGCATCCACTGAACTTATCTTTATTGCTTGACTAAAGATAAAATAAGTTTTGCTAAATGCTGTCTTCTAGTTTATCTCTAGTTCCTGCATTCACTTCACTTTTTTCCCCCATCAGATGTAGAAAACACAAAAGTATCTGTGCTCTCAAGTAAGTACCAGGGAACTCAGAAATGTTAAACACACAGACCTTTCTGTTCAAAGGGAGAGGTGTGTGACCTGGTTTTTCATACAGAGCAGAGACGGTGAAAAGCCTGGTGACCTTTGTTTTATCTGTATGTGAAAAACCATATCAGATCCCTTCCCAGGCCCTTACGATGTCACATGCACTTTATAGTGAGTTTCAATGTAGTCTTGCCTTAATCATTATTGTGTACAAGGGAATGAGTTATTATCACCAGAAAACTGTTTTCAAATTGTGTTGTATTTCAAAATGCCTAAAATAAGCTGTTTGGTGTCAGACTCTCAAAGTCTGAAACAACACCAGTTACTGAGTCCTGAACTGGACTTCCTTCTTGCTTCTTTTGTATTAGTGTGCTCGCTTTGGTGATTGCAGACATACTCATATTCAGGCTCTACACAAATATTCCTACTCTGGACATCTAAGATTTTTCTTTTGTATGGCATTGAAAATGTGAAGTTATTGAATTCAAACATAATTTATAATATAATAAGCTGTGTTGAGGAATTGTTCTTAGCATAATCTTGATTTACTTGTGGATCAGTTTACTTCTTTTGTGTCTTGTTTCAAGTCATCCCATAACTTGTCTCCAATAATATTTACACTTGGGTCATTTTAAAGTTATATTAAAGATTAACTTTACTCTAATTCTCTACAGAAAATCCATGGTGTCCTATTTATTTCAGTCTAGGTGTTCAAAACTCACCTGGATTCCTGTATTGTGTACAGGTTTAATTTTGGAACATCTTCCTTTAGAGATCACCAGCTCCTTACATGTAATTTGCTTAGCTTCTCAGTCAAGTATTATCTTTGATTGTTTGTGGTAGAGTTTAGTAGAAGTAAGTTAGGGCTGATTTTGTTGGCATTAAGACAACTGACATTATCTAGATAGGATATCGCAAACCCAGGAGACTTTATTTAGCTAGATAAAGAAGGAACAGTTTTTTTATTGGTCAGAAATAATTAAAATACCTTGACTGTGAAATGTGTGTGGCAACCATGTGTCAAGGAACTATGAGTGTTTCTAGGTACTCAGAGTTGTCCAAGATTTATAAACAGAATAAAACCTTTAGACTTCTCTGCAACCATAAATAATTGCTTCGAGAAAGAAGTGTCATATGCTTCAACTATGTGATGTCCTTCTGGAGGACTCCAGTTCAGCTCCCACTATCCACAACAGAGATCTCACAAATGCATATAGCTTTAGCTCCAGGAATCCTCTTTTGGCTTCTGTGACTATTTGCGTACACATGTAAAGCTACAATTGCAGATGCATATATACATGCAAATAAATAATAAAATATATCTTTTGATTAATTATTCCTGTTAACATTTTGGGATCTTGGAAAAAATGCTTGAACACATACAAGAGTACAAACCTAGGCCTTTAACTCCTTTGTCTGCTGAGGAGGCCCTGGACAGAGCCTTCAATGTTCTTGTATCCATATGTCAGCATACCATAGAGTGTGGAATAGTTCTTTCCAACTGTTCAGTGTTTATTAATTTATTGTTCAGATACAGTAAATTATTCTTTAGTGGAACAGCAAATATTAACTAGTAGTTTTTTCTGGAATAGGCCATAGAGAGTGTTACATTATGTATTATAGTTCAATTTCAAGTAAAACCTTCAAGGGGGCACAGGAAGATCAGTGCAGTCCAGTCCGCATGTGAAACTAGTTGTTTTGCTTATTGTGTACAGAATGTGAGCTGATTTTTCTATCATTAGCTCACTTTTTGGCTCTTTGGTAGACAGAGCCAATAATAATCGTTTTCAATGTTTCCGAGTCTCCCTCCTAACTTTCAGTTAGGCCATGATGACAGTTCTTAGGTGAGAGCCAAAGGAGAAATTCTTTCTTTTTGTTTCCTTGCTAAATAGCTCATATCAGAAAACAATTGATATTAAAATGAGGCCTTGATACAATTTTAAATTTCAATACTAGTAATCTTGAAAAACTATAAACCAGGGATCTCCTGAACAATGTGAGAGGAAGATTTTCATAGTGATAATGTGTCATAGAATCAAAGATAGTTTTTATTGGCTGTAGTAATCAATTTGGTAAGTTGTCTTAGAAAGTACCTAGTATGGAGTTTAGTCAGTGACTTCTGATTGCCTGGCATTAACTTTCATTTTTCTTTAGTAAAGGGATTCACTAAACAAAAATAAAAGCAAACAAAAGAGAATAGGATTATTTATGTTCTTATTTCAAGCATTATGAGAAGTTAAGACCCTGGCTTTATCTGCTCAAGAAAATATTAGACCTTGTTTCCATTCAATTTGCATTACAACTGATCATAATTGTTGTACAAAAATGGAGTCTGTGGGTAGTTATGTGTAGGAGATTGTTGAGTTTTAACCATTTGCAATAACACATCCAAAATTTGAATCTAGAATATTCTTAAGTTTTAAACCTTTTTATTAAAACAGTGTAGATCTTGTAGTGATATATTTGTTGTATTTAATAAATAAAGCTTTCCTGAACCTCAGGTTGTAATGCTAAATCATTATAGGCTAGGGAGTGATGGCACACACTTTTAATCTCAGGACTTGGAAAACATATTAGAGGAATCTCTGTGAGTTCAAGGCTACTACAGGCTATACAAAATAGATCCAGAAACAGATCCAGGTGGTGGTGGCTGACATCTTTAATTCCAGTGTTTGGGAGTCACACACCTTCAATCCCAATAGTAAGGAGGTAGAGCCAGGAGCAATATGGCTGGGTGGAGAGAGGAAAATAAAGAGGAAGAGACAGGAACTCTTTGGAGTATGGAGTCTGAGGATTTTGCCCTTTCAGTCTGAGGATTTGGTAGAGCTAAAAGGCCTCCCTAGTGGTTATCTGCTTTGCTTTTCTGATCTTTAGCTTGAACCCCAATATCTGTCTCTTGGATTTTATTATTTGTGCTACAAGCTCTAGATATATTGGATTTGTTCATTATTTTCACATATCATTTTTGGCTGTATTTTTTTCTAAGCTAGGTAGGTTGCCTTAAAATCTTAATATACTTCTGGCTAATACCTTTCCCAAAAAACTAGAGAAACACCTCAAAAATTGACAGGATGCACTGCTTTTGTAAAACACCCAATTAGTTCCCATTACCCAGTTAACAAACACCTGTAACTTCAGCTCTAAGAATAAATCTGACATGTCTGTCTTTTGTGGACATCTGAAATCAGGTATATGCACATGCACTCCCAAAGACACATAAACACAAACACACACACACACACACACACACACACACACACACACACACACATATACACACACTAATATATTATTTTAAGAATTCATTAAATAATTTTGGAAAATTCTTACCATACAAATCTTAACATGAAGCACAGAAAATCTTCCTTTCTCATAATATAAATACTGAATTGTTTTGAATATAATGAATATTTTATTTCACTATGTTTTTGAATACTTGATTGTGCATCTTATCAATTTCTGTTCCCAGGAGAGTTTCTTCTGAATTCATCCTTTGGTGCTTTCCTTTCACAGATTATTTTTTGGCAGGTTTGGTGGGTGGTCACATCTGTTATTCGGTCTGACACTGAAAAGCATTTTTATTGTGCTCACTTCTGAAAAATTTTATGCTTGGGTATAAAATTATATGTTACAGTTATTTTCTTTTAGCAGCATGAAGATATTACTCCATTCATTTTTGGCACCTATTGTTGAAAGTCACATGGCCTTTGTCATTTGGTCACTGCTTGACAATTAAATTGTCTTTTTTTGTTAGCAATGTTCCTGAATTATTTCATCCTTAAAGTAAAACATTTTCATTATGCTGTACCTATGTAGAGTTTTATCTATTCTGTTTATTAATTAAAATGAATACTTTATTAGATATATGTACTTCTATCCAATTGTGGGATCCACAGAACATGTTCAATCTGTTTTCTTGGTTTTAACTTTTGAATGAATGCAGTGGATTTTTATTGTTCCTATATAACTCTTCTAAATTTTCTTTTTCCCCATGGTTATCTTAATTATTCTACTTAGATCATTTATTTTTACTATTTTAAATTCATCCCTTTTTATTGATTCTTCCCACAGTAAATATTTAAAACGTTTTGAAAAAATTATCAATGAAAAATACTTTATGCCATAATTATTAATTTTATTATATTGAAGGTGCAATTATTACATCTGTGACATCAACTGCCTTCAAATGAATTTTATTTAGTAACCTACATTCACACTTGAAGATCGATAATGTAGGTTTAAAATACTTTGATGACATAGTTAAATGCATTTCTATTTAAATATAATGAAAATTTATTTCTTTGTAATTAGTATTTTTAATTTTAGTAAATTACTGAAAGCAACTTTATAGCTCTTGATACATTGGTTTTAAAACTTTATTTGTTTATATTTTGTATATATTTGTTTATAGTCTTATTGTTTTTTCTGTCAACATAAAATTTAGTTTGCTAGATTTACATTTACAACCTTAAAGAAATCTGGTCAGTTTGAAAATATATATAGTCCCTGAATTGTTTTAATGTGTGTGTTTGTGTGTTTGTTTGAGAATATGTTTGTGGGTGTTGGTGTGTGTGTACATGGACATGTGTATGTGTATATATGCAAGTGTGATTGGCATCAAGAAACTCAGATGTCAGCCAGGCGGTGGTGGTGCACACCTTTAATCCCAGCACTCGGGAGGCAGAGGCAGACGGATGCCTGTGATTTCGAGGCCAGCCTGGTCTACAAGAGCTAGTTCCAGGACAGGCTCCAAAGCCACAGAGAAACCCTGTCTCGACAAACCAAGAAAAAAAAAAAGAAAGAAAGAAAGAAAGAAAGAAAGAAAGAAAGAAAGAAAGAAAAGAAAGAAAGAAAGAGAAAAAAAAAAAGAAACTCAGATGTCATCATTAGGTATAGCTTCAACTTCCTTTGAGTCAGAACACCTTATTGGCCTGGACCTCAGTAAACGCTTCTCAATTATATGTTGGAAGGATTAGCATTTTATGCTAGCACAAGAACAAAACTACATGTGATTGTTTTCTAGTAGCAAATATTATTTAATGCCACATCAGTTAAAAAACATTATGCTGATGCTATTCATGCATAAATATGTAAGTTTGACAAGGAATTATATTTACATTGTGAATATCTTTGCCAGTCAATTGTATGTTTCTCATCAGAAACACAATGAATATCCAATTAAAGATGAAACCACTTGAGGCACACTACCATGCAGACATTTTGATTGAGTTCTGTAATCTTAAACATTGAGTGTGTGTGCAGACACTCTTTTAGCTGGCGATGCTTAATTAGTCTTAATTTTTATAAATATGTAATTCCCTTTTCTTGTTACAAAGATGAGTTAAACAAAACATTCAATTTTCACAAATTCATTAGTGGCAGCACTGGTCATCATGGATTATGTATTAAAGCTTACTTTATAAAGCACCTTGTGATCATCACAAACTTATGGGTACTAGAAGCTGAAGAAATGCTTTCGAAGTCATGGTATCAAGTTCACCCAACTTCTATTCTTACTAACTGTATTGGGTATTAAATGAAAATAATTACAAACACATGAAAAGAAATCTAAATGAAAATTATTTTGAGCATAATTTTAAATGCAGAAATAATCCCACTATGAAATATTCTGAATAATTTCTTTACCAGAAAAGTTAGCTGGGTGTACCAATACATTAAATTAAGTTATAAATCTATTTCGCTTTGGTACATGACAAAATATACCCAATTACATTGTTACTCAGTTGTTTTACTGATTGGTTAATGTGAAACAATCCTACCTAAAGTAATTAAAATTATACAGCTGATCTTTAAAGACTGCTAAATAAATGAAATTATTTCCAAAGTAGCAGAAAAATTTTTATAAGGCCAAGTTTTACAAGATGTTAACAGGTTAATTTTCTTCTGTAATTAATGAAAAAAATAGTGTGAATCTGGGACCTGTGAGGGAGTAGGCAGAATCCAGAGATCTCTGTGGGCCAGGTGTGAGTCTGGGACATCAGAGGTAATAGGCTTCAGCCAGGACCTCGGTGGGTCTAGGTGTTGGTCTGGTACATCAAAGGGAATAGGCAGGATTTTCCATCTTTACATGAACATGTTTTTACTGTATTACTTTTCCACAAGTTTAATTTTTACTATCTTTAGTCCTTTAATCTATGTCTGTACTCTGTCTCTTTGACTTTATTTTTCAAAATCCATTAACTTCTTTTTATAACTGTCTTTATTCTTTTTCTTTTCTCTCCCAAGCCTACATACATTTATCCAACACTGGGACCCATTTAGAGGTCATTTATGTCTGACTTGGTTTTTATTGTGTATTTATAATTCTTTACTGTCCAGGAGCACTCCTTCAAATGCTAAATGTTTCTTAAAAAACTTAAACTGTAGCATTACTATGGTACTTATGGTACTGCCTGTTTGCTCTACACAGTCCAATATGGTGGAAGTTCGTTTACCACCTCTTAAAGCCTTATACATTGCTCCATTTTTAGGCACATGACTGGGTCCATGTTTCCACCAAGCAAGCCATAGCATGTTTGCGGACAAACCCCATTTAAATGTTCGGGCTCTCGACAGAGACAGAGGTCAAGCTGGCAGCTTGGCCCAGAAAGCTGGCATTTTAAATTGCCATGCCATTTTTTCCTGCTAGAGCTGATTCAGGAGAACCTCTCTTAAAAGAGCTGTGGCACACGGCCAGTAAACAGCAAGAAGCTGTGTTAAACTACATATTTTTGTGTCTAGAATTAAGCTCTCTCAGGTTTTAACGAGGATTTTTTTTGCCACATTAGCACCAATAATAACAATTCCACTATGAATTATTCTGAATAATTTCTTTATCAGAAAAGTTAGCTGAATGTACCAATGTATTAAATTAAGGTATAAATATAGTTAGCTTTGGTATATGACAAAATAGACTCAACTGCTTTGTTACTTAGTCATTCTACTGATTGGTAAATATGAGATAATCCTACCTAAGTTCTTCAAAATTATATAGCTGACCTTTAAAGACTGTTAGATAAATTAAATTACCTCCAAGTAGCAGAAAAATATTTTATAATGCCATGTTTTCCAAGGGTGTCAGCTGGTTAATTTTCTTTTGTAAGAACTTAAAAAAATTAAAATAACGGTGATAGTCACCATTCAAGGAAATGATGGGCAGCATAAAGTAGTAGTGGGACCATGATACCTAGACTATATTTTTGTTCTTTTCTGATTGTGTAATTTAATCAGTAGCAGTTTCTTGTGCTACTTTCTTCTTGCTGTGACAAAACAACTGGCAATTCAACTAAGCAACTAAGGTGTGATATTGACCCAGTTAGAGGATACAGTCTGTCATGGTTGAAAGACAGGATAGTATAAATGTAAGGCAGTTGTTAATTTTTCATTTTTAGCTGGGACATAGGGGTGGATGCTGATTCTTAGCTTAATTCTTTCATTTTCCTCTATTCAGTATTGAAGACCTTGGAATATTGCTTGCCTATAATTAGGGAAAGTTCTCCCAACCCAATTGCTCACATAGACCTAACCAGGTTATTTATTCTTAGAAATTCTAGATTCTATTGAGAATTGTTATTAACTATCGCACTTGTACACATGAATTCATATTTTCTTTAAAAGAAATACTATATATATGTTTACATATATATTAAATGGATATATAGATATAATATATATGATGGATCTTGTTTATTATTCTGCTTGGGATTAGTTTAAGAGTTATGATGGTTTTAATTAGAGACAGAACCACTAAAATGAATCTCAGTAAGTCATGTGAGCATTTTCTTGTTTGGAAGGAGTTGTTCTTTATTCTACTAGATTCTTTTAGATGTGCAGTAAACAATAAATTAAAAATGCACTTAATTTAAGTTTTAACTAATTTTTTTTTTTTTTTTTTTTTTTTTTTGGTTTTTCGAGACAGGGTTTTCTCTGTAGCTTTGGAGCCTGTCTGGAACTAGCTCTTGTAGGACCAGGCTGGCCTCGAACTCACAGAGATCCACCTGCCCTCTGCCTCCCGAGTGCTGGATTAAAGGCGTGCGCCACCACTGCCCGGCAGGAGTTTGGGTTTTATACAGAAACAGATGGCAATTTGTGTGGTGTGTGTGTGTGTGTGTGTGTGTGTGTTCATGTGTGCCTTGTTTTTGGGTGTCTGTGTCTTCCCACACATTTCTTGCATGCAGGTGTCCATGAGAGCCAGAGAGGGCCTCAGATAACCTGAAACTAGATTTACTGGTGTTTGACAATGCTTCATATGGGTGTTGGAAAGGAATTCATGTCTTCTACAAAAGCATCAAGTGTGCTTCAGTGCTTTTTATATTAATTAATTAGAAAATTTAGATGACAATATCTTCACTTCCTTAAAAATATATGTCATTACATGATTAAATACACCGATTTGAGAATAGTATCTGGTATGACAAGCATATTTTCAACATGCAATTTATTTTCATTTATAAGTAATTTAGACTTTTGTACAAGGTGTGCCTTTCATCAAACCACCGTTTGAAAAGAAAGAGTGTCAGGAATTTCTGGCACAGGTTTATAACTGTAGAATTTTATTTCTCTAGTTTTGTTTTGGTGTATTAAGTGGTCAATGACAAAATATTCTCAGATAGTCAATTATTCTCCTGTTTAGGTTTTATTGTCAACTTGATAAGAGTCCAGTATCACAAGGAAGAGGACACCTCAAATGAAGAAATTCCCTTGATTTGCCTGTCAACATGTTTGAGAGACTGTCTCTATTGATGTGGAAGATCTCAGCCCACCATGATGTGCATCACCAATAGGCAGGTGGATCTGAACATCATAAGAAAACTAGTTGAGCATGAGCCAGGAAGCATCCTTCTCTGTACTTTGTATTTGAGCTTCTTGCCTGAGTTCCCTCCATGATGATCAGTGACCTAGAAGTATAAGAGGGAATTAATCCTTGCCTCCTTTAAGTTACTTTTGGTCAGAGTGTTTATCACATAGAGTTAAAAACTAGAAACACTTTCAGAACTTACAAAGCATACTTTAAGTCAAACTAAAATCGAAGATAAGTTTGGGGAAAGAACATTTGCAGTACAAAATGTGGAGTGCATTCCTTCATTAGTTTTAGAGTTCATTCATGATTATAACACATATTAAACATATCCACTGCTTACTTCCATTCCTTTTCAACCTCTTTTGAGTTCCTTTCCAATATCCCCGCAAATTCTCTTTTTTTATAATTAGTAACCTTTTTCCTTTATTCTTTTTAATTAAAAAATTTCTGCCTCATCCTAGCCTCCCGTTTCCCTCCCCCTCCCCACTCCCCTCCCTCTCTCTCTCTACAGTCCAAGAGCAGTCAGGATTGCCTGCCTTGTTGGGAGTCCAAGGTCCTCCCCGCTCCATCCAGGTCTAGGAAGATGAGCATCCAAACAGGCTAGGCTTCCACAAAGCCAGTACATGCAGTTGAATCAAAACCCAGTGCCATTGTCCTTGGCTTCTCAGCAGCCCTCATTGTCCGGCATGTTCAGGAAGTCTGGTTTTATCCCATGTTTTTTCAGACCCAGTCCAGCTGGCCTTGGTGAGCTCCCATTAGATTGGCCCCACCATCTCAGTGGGTGGGTGCACCACTCGCCGTCCTGACTTCCTTGCTCATGTTCTCCCTCCTTCTGCTCCTCATTAGGACCTTGGTAGCTCAGTCCAGTGCTCCAATGTGGGTCGCTGTTTCTATCTCCATCCATAGCCAGATGAAGGTTCTATGGTGATATGCAAGATATTCATCATTATGGCTACAGGATTGAGCCATTTCAGGTTCCCTCTCCTCAGCTGTCCAAGGAACTAGCTGGGGACATCTCCCTAGACACCTGGGAATCCCTTGGGATACCATCTTATACCTGTTAGAATGGCTAAAATCAAAAACACCATGATAGCCTTTGCTGGAGAGGTTGTGGAGTAAGGGGTACACTTATTCATTGCTGGTAGGAATGCACACTTGTGCAACCACTTTGGAAAGCACTGTAGCGATTTCTCAGGAAATCGGGGATCAACCTACTCCAGGACCAGCAATACCACTCTTGGGAATATACCCAAGAGACGCCCTATCTTATTACAAAAAGCCCTGTTCAACTATGTTCATAGCAGCATTATTTGTAATAGCCAGAACCTGGAAACAACCTAGATGCCCTTCAATGGAAGAATGGATGAAGAAAGTGTGGAACTACTACTCAGCTGGTATAAAAAACAATGACATCTTGAATTTTGCATGCAAATGGATGGAAATAGAAAACACTATCCTGAGTGAGGCAACCAAATTGTTACCCATTTGTATAACAATATAGGGCTGATTACTGGATCACTGGCAACCTACCAGGGATTGTGTATATAAAGATAAATGGCTCTATTAATTAATATGTGACTGCCTATAGCTCCTCAACTAAGAGTAGGGCCTTATAAATCCTCCCCAACCTATGCTGGATGTTGATATGTTGACTGGCTGGATCTTGTACAAGTGTTCTCAAGGCAATGACAGCTGTTGAGAATTACTGTGTGGAACATCACTGGCATATCCAGAAGACAATATTTGGAACCTCTCTCTCTCTCTCTCTCTCTCTCTCTCTCTCTCTCTCTCTCTCTCATTTCTCTAGACAGGGTTTCCCTTTAGCTTTGGAGCCTGTTTTGGAACTAGCACTTGTAGATCAAGCTCACATCGAACTTACAGATATCTGCTTACCTCTGCGTCCTGAGTTCTGGAATTGAAGGAGTGCACCAATGTCAACTGGCTACAACATTCCTGTTTGACTTCTGGATTTCCTTCCCCTTTCTATGAAGCTTCCTAAGCTTGATGGAGATAATGTGATACATATGCTGCACAGGGGAATGAGTTCTCCCCAAGTGCTTATTCTCTATACCTTGAATTGTGAGCCTTCATGTGTACCATAAACTATTGCAAACGACTTCTCTGACAAATGTTGAGAATCACATTATTACACTGAGGTAGGGATAAGCAAGACAGTTCCATATTATCTCAAAGTAACCAAAAGGTACAGTATATTTTATTTTTGGAGCTATGATATAGTCATAAGTTTTTAGCAAAGTACTTTAAACCTGGCTTATACTCTGTGATGTAAATTCCTCAATTAACACAAAAAAAAGTTGAAACATACGCTTCAAGCAAAAAAGACTAAGAATTTGATTATTAAAATGATATGATATGAAAGATAATATATTACACATTATGAGCATTTATTATAAGATATTAAAATAATTGTCTTCAAATAGTAATGCAGAAAATACCATTCATTTTGACAGATATGATGGAACATTTGTATATAAATTCAAATCAGCTGTGACTGCATACCCAAATGCACAAGATGAAGCCAGCCTAAATCCCAGTATAAATGTGGGTTGGCTAATGAAGTACCACCCTAAGATAAGGAGGTATGACCACTAACAGCTTATGGGAAAGGAGATTATACTTTCTTCAGGGATGCAGCTGCTAACAGCTTATTTATACTCTAATAGATGGTCATACACCCCTGCACATGCAGACAGCACCTACAGGATTAGGGAGATTTTATGGTTTATGACTCATATGGGACATATGAATCTGGGAAAAGAAGCATAGTAAAGAATTAAGGGAGGAATTGGAGGAGCAGGAAGGAGTAGGTTTGATTAAAGCACATTATATGCAGATATGAAATACTCTTGCAGTAATGAAAAGCAATCTCATTCTGAAGAAGCTGTACTTACAAAGAGAGTTTGGAAATGATAAATGATGAGATTTTTAAATATACAGCAGCTGGTGAATCTGAGAACACTTTTTATAAAGGGAGCTGGTGAATGAGGAGAGATTATATTGAGATATGACCAGAAAAGGTCTGCACAGGATAAAAATGTAGGAAGTTATGATATGATCAATGAACTAACAACCAACCTCACCTTTTATGTTTCTATTTGGGTTAAGTGAGAATGTGCTTCTTTTTTGCCTTTGTATAGATCATCTATTTTAATCTATAGAAAGATTAGACTCATGCTGCTTTAGTCATAGTGGTCTAACACAAGGGAATAGAGACAGCAGTGCCCAAGATTTAATAAAATTATATATGGTCCCATGGTTATATTATAAGATGATCATAATACAATTGACCAAATTATTGCACTAAAAAAGGGCTGCCTTGAATATTCTAGTCTTCTGACTAGTGGAGTCATGAGTTCTGATCTACTATATCCAAATGAATTTTCTTCAGTTTGTCACTTCTCTAGTTTCACTTTGTTACCATGACAGCACTCTAACCCAAAGCAGCACTTGAAAGGAGCAGTATATCTATCTTACAGCTCTCAGGGTATATTTCATCAGGAGGGAAGTCATGTGAGAAAATTAAGACAAGAATTTGAAGAAAGAACTTCTTGCTATTCCAGGCAGTATCACTTCTTACTGGGGAATTATTAAGAACACAGCAGGAACCATAAATAATGCTGCTTTCTGCATTACAGACTCTGGCTGGACTACCTCTCCTATACAACCCAAGACCACCTGTCTATGGATGTACTCAATCATAGGCTAAAACTTCACATATCAAGTAATAGGACAATTTCTCACAGACATTCCAACATGCTAATCCTATCTAGACATTTTTGCAATCAAAACTTTTCTCACATAGCTCTAAGCCACCTCACCCTGTTAAAGCTAATTTGGACATATACTGTATGCAATTCATTGTCTTAATCAAAAATCCTTATATATCCTCTTTGCTTCCTTTTTTCTTCTCTCTCATGGAGGAATTTTGATTTGAAGTCAGTTGTTCATGCTTACTCTTAAGCTATATTTGAACGCTCTAGGAAACTATTGCAGAGTCTGATTTATTCTATCCTTGGAATTTTACGATAAATTGAAGAATGTACTTTTCCCTTTGCCCCTGATGTTGGAATTCTCTTTCAATTTTACCTGCTGCCCATCTGACTGGCTATTCCTGACAACCTTTGAAGATTGTTGTGTATAAACAAAAAGAAGGGGAAAACTAGTAAATGCTAACTATTCATAAAGAGAATGCAGCTGTCCAATATTTCTGAATCTTTTACTCAGAGACACTGCTGTATGAGAAGTTAAAAACAGTATGAAGGTGAGCTTATTATTCTAAGCTCACCAAGCAAATCTAACCAAGCATATATTCCAGGCAGCCCAGCTCTCCTTCTGGACATTATTTGGAAATTAAAATTAGAACTAAACATTAGTGGTGATAATTTCACCACAAAAGACAATATAGTTGAATTTAAGTGGCATTTCTTAAGAGTAACATGGGATTTAAAGCACAATGGTCTACCTCAAGTCTAGTTACAATTTTTACTTCAGATTCATGAACTTGCTTCTCTGAATCATGATATATGTACATCATCATCCTTTATCTGTATAGAAAGAAATGAAGTTGCATGATGTAAGCATTGAGTTGGTGGATAAAGGGAAAATTATCAGGTCAGAATTGGAACACAGAAAAAATGAAGAGAGTAGAGAGATGACGTATATAATGTTCTTAAAAAAGGATCACTGATTGGCAGATTATAAATTCAGGTGGAGATTGAGAAACACTATGTCAATATGTAAAATAGTGAATTTTGCTTTTTGAATCTGTCTTCTGAAAACAGGTTTTGGAAACTTACTTTTCAAATATGAAAGTATTTGAAACACTTTTGGTGTTCAAAGTGACTTAAATATGACAATGCTGATTAAAAGCCATGTGGCCAGTTGTTGCAGCCCATCTTTTTCACTTTATCCAGATTCATGGAGCCATTAGTTCAGGCACAGAGGGAGTAGGTCTATAAAATTCTCAAAATAGTTGGATTTAGTTAGATAATACACACAGCCTGGGTTAGTTTGCAAACAGATGGAACCATTAATCCAAAGACTTTGTTGTAATGTCACTGAAGGACAGAGATGAAAAATCACATGACAGGGTTGTGAGAATAGAAAATTTGGAAGTTGTTGGTTTTATAGACATTTGTCTATAGTACTCTAATATTCATATCATAAATATATAGTAATGGTTATGAAGCATATTATCTTAGTTTCTCTAGGAAACACCCCCTGATACATGTTTGTAATTTATATAAGGAAAAGAGACATAGAAGCTGCATCCATTGATCCATTCCAGCAGTGAAATATCAGAGATGTTTTTGACTTTCTCTTCTAAATTTATACTTGTTAAATGTCATATATTAACCCATAATCTCAAGCAAGGAACATGATCACTTACTTCTGATTTCTTCACTTAAATCATGTACAAATGATTCATTTTAGAAACAAGTTCTGACTCCATAAGGGAGTTATGAACTAGTGAGTCATATGAGTAAAGTGAATCCTTTACTCATTTCCTTTATGTTTAGTTTAACAAGGATACTAAGGATACTACCTTTCACAACAAAATCTGGAGAGAATTATGGACCTTACGTTAGAAATATTTTATTTTATCAAAGACTACCCTTTACTGCACACATTCAACAGATTTGATGCACAAGCAGTAAGTCATCAAACTTCCTGTAAATAATAATATCAGAATGCTTGGAGTAAATAAGAAAATGGTTCTACTGAATATAGTATTTTGGTCAATGCAGTTTCATGTTATTACTAACTCATTGCAAAATTTCTATTGATAAACTAAGATAGAGGCTTAGGTAAAACATTATGTTATTGGTTGCTAGCTTTCATTAGTGCTAAAGAGAGCGCACTATGCTCCAGGGTAAGGACAAAAACAACTGTGTGGTGTCCTTGAGCCATGTTGTGAGAGACAGATGAGCCTAATCCCATAATCCATACTTTAATTCTCAATAGGAGAAGATGTGTTTCTCCTCACATTCACTCGTCCTGTCGATAACTGCAGCTTGGAAAGCATCTGCTTAGAATACGGTCCTTTCTTAAGTTTCTAATGACTGAAATGGATTGGAGCCAACAAGGCTAATCTGATTTGTAAAAATAATTGAGGTCAGTATGTTCAGAGTAGAGAGTAGGAGACTTACTATTACGACAAATGAAATTATAATCTTCTCTATCTGAGTGACAAGCCTCAGAAAAAGTCAGCAAAAACTCAAATAAAATCAGTCTGCATAATTTTAAGAACTAAAAGAGGAAATGCTTGCATTATAATGCCTACCTGACATTTCATAGTAGGCTTAGCAGAAGGAAAAATATCATTTTACCATAAAATAACCTATCATACCACAATTACTTCTCAGCGAACATAATTAAGATCTTAATAGTCTAATTGAATATGACTATGATACATACAAAATAAATAACCATTTTCCTCAGCAAAATAACACCCAAGTATCCTTGGACAACATTCAAATTGTCATGAAGACTGTGAGTAAGTAAAGTGACAGCAGTTGAAATACAATGTATGTCAGAAAAGGAACACATAATTATAAAATAATCCCCAATACAGTTAATAAAATCCAGGTTACTGCTTTTAACATGTCACCAAATTAGTAAGAGCACAAGAATACGTATTCATTTCTCTATTCAACATATTTTATTGGATATTTCACTGTGTTGACGATGAATGATGGCATGATATAGGCAAAGATATCTATTGATAAATATGAATAAATGGACATATGTGATGTAGAAGTGTTTCTATCAATCTGCTGTTTCATTGGTTAATTAATAAAGAAACTGCTTGGCCTGATAGGTTAGAACATAGGTGGGTTGAGTAGACAGAACAGGATGCTTGGAGTGAGGTAGATGCCTCGGGCAATCGCCATGCCTCTCCTCTCTGGGACAATTGCCATGAAGCCAGCCACCAGGTCAGATATGCTGAATCTTTCCCGGTAAGACACCACTTCGTGGTGCTACAACACAGATTATTAGAAATGGGTTAATCAAGATGTGAGGAATTAGACAGTAAGAGGCTGAAACCCATGGCCCAGGCAGTGTTTAAAAGAATACAGTTGTGTGTTGTTATTTTGGGTTTTAAGCTAGCCATGTGGGAGCCAGGCAGGACAAAAAGCAGGCCTGCTCGCCTCCTCACTACAGAATGGCGCCCAATGTGGGGCTCGAACCCACGACTCTGAGATTAAGAGTCTCATGCTCTATCGACTGAGCTAGCTGGGCAGCAGGGAGCAGGATGGCGGGAACGCGGCCCGCTGCTGCTCCTCACTACACATATACTACAAAAATACACATTGTTTTTATAGTATGATTAATAAGTCAGTACACATTTTTAAAGTGTACTGCTTAGTTTCCATGTATTCACATCTGTTAAAATGTCACACTGTAAGAACTGTGACTTCCAAGACTTTCATTCAGAACACTGAAGCTTCTCTGTACTTTCCTCTAACTCTCTTCCACAGCACGTATTACCAATTCCTTGGTGTACATAGGTTTGCTTTGCCTACTTTACATCAGTGTAATTAAAGTAAACTTGAGTCTGACTTTCTTCATATAACCTCATTATTTTTAATTACTACTGTAAAGTATTCCACCATAATGCAGACATCAGAATTTGTTATTTTGTTCTACTCTTGATGGTTATTTGGATAGTTTATATTTGCAGGGCTATAAAGATGAAATGGATACCTTGTATCTAAATGTAGTTTAATTCTTTTAAACAAATGTTTGGGAATAGAATGACTAGATAACATTTTGTCTTACATTGTATAGGCTAAGCTAGTGCTACCTGAAGAGACTGGGTCATTTTAGATATGTATTAGAAATTCACAGCATGCCCAATTTCCCCCTCTCTTCACAATATCTCAAGTATTCAAAATTTTAAGTATTTAAATTTCCAAATTGTAATAATTTAATTTATATTTCCCTACTGCCATTGTTTACTGTATTGGGTGGGTGATTATTTAGCATTTGAATGTCACCTTTTCTGAAGAATTTACTCAAAATATGCTTAAAGTGTTAACATTAGAGGTCTGGTTTTCTCATAAAGTTTCAAGAATCTATCAGATTCTAAAGATATGGCCCTTTGTGGAATATTTCCTGAAAATATTTTCTTCTGCTCCTGACTTATGGTTCTACCTTTTTAATAGTGTCATTTGAAGAAGGATTGCTTTATATCTCATGAAGTAAAATTTTATTTAATAAAATAAATAAGGTGCTTATCAGCTGTAGGAGTTCTTTGGTCGAGTTTTGGGGGTCTCTTATGTACACTATCATCTCATTTGCAAATAACAAAAGTTTGACTTCTTCCTTTTCAATTCGAATCCCCTTGATTTCCTTATGCTGTCTAATTGCTATTGCTAGAACTCCAAGCACTATATTAAAGAGGTATGTGGAGAGTGGACAACCTTGTCTTGTTCCTGATTTTAGTGGAATGGCTTTGAGTTTCTCTCCATTTAATTTAATGTTAGCTGTCAGCTTGCTGTATATTGCTTTTATTATATTTAGGAATGGACATTGTATCCCTAATCTCTCTAAGACCTTTATCATAAAGGGTTGTTTAATTTTTTCAGCATCTAATGAAATGATCATATTTTTTTCCTTCAGTTTATTTATATGATGGATTACATTGGTAGATTTTCATATGTTGAAACAGCCCTGCCTCTCTGGGATAAAGCCTACTTGATCATAATGTATGATTTTTTGAATGTGTTCTTTGATTCCGTTTGCCAGTATTTTATAGAAGTCAGGACCACGAGAGGTGCATCCACCCACTGAGACGGTGGGACTGATCTAATGGGAGATCACCAAGGCCAGTTGGAATGGGACTGATGGAGCATGTGATCAAACCAGACTCTCTGAATGTGGCTGATGGTGGAAGCTGACTGAGAAGCCAAGGACAATGGCACTGGGTTTTGATTCTACTGCATGGACAGGCTTTGAGGGAGCCTTGTCTGTTTGGATGCTCACCTTCGTGGACCTGGGGGGAGCAGGGAGGACCTTGGACTTCCAATAGGGTAGGGAACACTGACTGCTCCTTGGACTGGAGAGAAAGGGGGAAGGAAAAGGAGGGGAGGGGAAGAAGGTGGGAGGAGGGGAGGAGGTGGAATATTTAATAAAATAAATAAATAGATAGATAGATAAATAATAAACAAATAGATGATAAATAAATAAATAAATAAATAAATTGTAGAATGAGCGGTGAGCTGTGTCCTGCCGCCCGGCTAGCTTTGCCCAAAATAATTACATGGAAACTGTATTCTTTTAAATACTGCCTGGCCCCTGGCCCGTTATCTTTAGCTTCTTATTGGTTGATTCTCATATCTTGCTTTAACCCATATTTAATAATTTATATAGCATCACGAGGGGTGGCTTACCAGGAGATATCTTAACCTGCATCCATCTCAGAGAGGAGAAGCATGGCGACTGCCTGAAGTGTCTCCCCAACTCTGCTTCCTTTTTCCCACAATTCTGTTCTGTCTACTCTGCCTACCTAATTTTCTGTCTCTTAAAGGGACAAGGCAGTATCTTTATTAATAATGAAAGTAACACATAGACACTCCTCCATCATTTCCCCTTTTTCTGTTTAAACAAAAAAGAAAGGCTTTAACTTTAACGTAATAAAATTACATATAACAAAACAGTTATCAAGCAAGAGTTATAGTTACAATATTTATATTTACTTTATCTTTTATAATAACTAAGGAAAACTATAACTACCTATTTATTCTTTAACTCCATCAAAGACTCCAAAAGGATATAATACTACCTAAGTAAACAAGATATATGCAACTTTCAAACTCTAGAAATGACAAAGACAACTCGCTGCCTGGACAGTTGCCCAAAGTTCCTCTGTACCATTGGGGCATCCATCTTCGGCATTCAGGCCCATAGTGTCCAGCAGACATTTCCGTGAAGCAGGAAATTCCAAAGACAGTTCAGTCACTTTCTGCTGTGTCCTGCAGAATGTCTTGCAGACTCTTTCATGAATCAAGAATCCCAAAGAATCATCTCACCTTTAGGCAAGTTCAGCAATCCTCTCTCTGTGGGTTCTTTGTGTCCAGTTTATGCAACAGTCCAGGCAAAAGCAGTTTCTTTCCCAAATGGCTATCCAACTCCATAAGGATCCTCTTCGATGCCCATCTTCTTCTTGAAGTAGATTGGTGCTGCCAGGAGCAGACGTGTCTCATTGTCATGAAAAGCCCTAAGTTATTAAAAATCTTAAATGCCATATTCTGTAGTTTTTGAAAGATATGAAGACTGCCTATTTAACTAAAATATCTTTATATATCTAGAAAATCTAACTAACATTATTACAAGCTTGATTATTATCGATGATTATCCATTAACAACCTATATTTCCTAATTATTCATTATATTTTTAAATGAACTACACAATCAAAATACCTCAATCAAGAGCAGAAATACATATACATATAACAAAATTGACCTTAAAATCTATACCAATGCAAATTATTCATATCTATATCATCTCCCCCCCTTTTAAATATAAAAGAACATTTATAAAACAATATTTGGGAATGTGGATGCAGTTATTTCTCTCCAAACTGCTTCCTGCTGAATGGGCACTGTTATTTAGGTCTTTCATGGTGTAACCTGTGTGCCAGGTTCATCTCAGTTGGCAGTTGAGTGAAGTAATTTTTTGAGGGTGTTCACAGCAACCTTTCAGGAGGGTGTGGTCTATCATACCATATTGGGATAGAAGCAATCCACAGGGTTTCATCCTCTGTGAAAACAAAAGAAGACCCTCTTTTCCAAAGCATCATGTTCTTAGATCCAAATTCTGAAGTCATACCGTTAAGATGTCCATTTTGGTCTAGCCTGGCAGCCCATATAATGAAATGTCTCTCTGTATTTAGCTCCTTTACAGTCAAAAATTTCAAAGAAAACACAATAAAATACATAATCCAGACTGTCTGTGAATTTTCCATTTTTACGTGGCTTATTTTTACTCTATCACTTTACTTTAATCTGTCTCTTTAAAGACTTTACCCTTTTTTAAGGCATTAACTTTATTCTCTATATTTTTTCTTCTCTCTCTTAAGCCTACGTACATTCATCCAACATTATGAGCCATTTAAAGGCCTTCTATGTCTGAATCTTTTTATTGTGAATCTGTAGTATTTTTACTGTCGAGAAACATGTTTGATTTGCCCCTTTACATCGCTAAGCACTTAAGACTCTAAGCTGTGACATTCCTAGGTCAAAAACAGGTACTGTGAGCTTGCCACGCCCAGTCCAACATGGCAGAGTTGCTTGTGACTCTGAATCGGTTGCACCTCTGATCTGCAGAGCCGCAGGGGCTGTTCTGGATGTTGGCTCCACCTCTCTCCAATTTCAACATGGAGGATGTACCATTTTCTACTAGCTCTGGGGCCACCAGGTAGGAGCCGCACTCAGCACTTTAACTCTGAGACTGAGCATGTGGCACAAAATCTCTTTTCATCCAAGTTATAGACAAATCTGACAGAGCACTGTGCAGTCTGAAAACATCTCTCTGTATGGTGGCAGAAATCTGCCATGCTCTCCTGCTCACCTAAGCCCAATTCTGCCATCTGCCCAGGTGCAGGCAGGGAACAGTGAGCCATTGGCATGGATGGTCTCAGAGTACTTTCTTTCCAATCCCAAACAGGAGCACAAACATCCAGTCATATAAAAGCCATTGAAATGCTTTAAAGCCAGAGTTTGTACTGGCTGCACAGCACCAGGAAGCCGCGTTTTAAAATGACTCAGCTTTTTCTCTGCCGTTATTGCTGAAACATGAAATCTCTCTACGGCACATCCTAGCAAACAGCAAAAAGCTGTGTTAAACTCTCTCTCTCTCCTTTATTTAAAGCCCTCTCAGGTTTTTAAGTGGATTTAGTCACCATGTTGGAGCGCCAGTCTGTAGAATGAGCGGCGGGCTGTGTCCCGCCACCCAGCTAGCTTTGCCCAAAATAATTACACGGAAACTGTATTCTTTTAAATACTCCCTGCCCCTGGCCCGTTATCTTTAGCTTCTTATTGGTTGATTCTCATATCTTGCTTTAACCCATATTTAGTAATTTATATAGCACCACGAGGGGTGGCTTACCAGGAGATATCTTAACCTGCATCCATCTCAGAAAGGAGAAGTGTGACGACTGCCTGAAGTGTCTCCCCAACTCTGCTTCCTTTTTCCCACAATTCTGTTCTGTCTACTCTGCCTACCTAATTTTCTGTCTCTTAAAGGGACAAGGCAGTATCTTTATTAATAATGAAAGTAACACATAGACACTCCTCCATCAATTAATAAATAACTTTTTGACACATTCATAGAAATCTTTGACACAAGGTCAGGATTTTATTTTCACTGGAACTTAGATACTTTTAAGTTAGCATTTACTTATGATTTAGTAAGATAAACTTTCACTTGATATAGCAATATATTAAAGTTCATGTGGTGCTACTTTGGACATCACCTTGACTTTAAAGATAAGCTTTCAGTTTTCCTTCATATTTAATAACACATTTATAGTTTGTTCACTAAAATACTTTTGTCTATCTATATGTGTGAATGTGTCCACCTCCTACACTCACAGATTGACAGAAAGATAGATGTGCCACTTTATAAGCTGTTACAGTAATGTTTGTCCTTAGTTCCAAAAGCCCATTGTATTGTAGTACTGTAACATTAGAATGAGTCTTTAGGCAATATCAGTCTTCCACATGTGCTCTTGTTTTCTAAATGCATACTTTGTATCTCCATACATCCTTTCCCATCAGGATGTATGTAAACAAGACCTGTGGATCTTATTCAAAGCTACATTGACTCTATAGCTTAATAAAGGAAAAGCTATTATTACTGTTGAGTCTTTGAATCAAGGTTCAAATCATATGTCTCCATTACTTTGTCTGCCTTAATTGTTCTCAGCAATGTTTTACAATTTTCCACTTATAGGACTTCAGCATATTTATCAGACTTCCTCTTAAGGCACATCCTTTTGGTCTTATTATAAATTGCACATTGTAGGGAATACAAACATAATTGCATTAGTGTATTGATCTATTTCCTGTGAGTCACTGAACTAACTTATTAATTCCAGTAAATGTCTAGGTTGATTAGATTGGATGTATCTATTAGTTTTCCTCTTCTTAAATGAGAACATATTTTTTTACAAATACGAAAAATGCATCTTTATTTTTTTTTGAAAAATGCATCTTTAATTCACCTTAAAACTTCACTCTTCAGACCAGCAAGAAAATCCAGCAGATCAAAACACTTTGCCCAAAGGCTGAGGACCTAGCAGGGTGGTGGTGGCGCACACCTTTAATCCTAGCACTTGGGAGGCAGAGGCAAGTGGATCTCTGTGGGTTCGAGGCCAGCCTGGCCTACAAGAGCTAGTTCTAGGATAGGCTCCAAAGCCACAGAGAAATCCTGTCTCAAAAAATCAAAAAAAAAAAAAACCCAAAGGCTGAGGACCTGAGTTCGATATCCAGGGCCTATATATGGTGGAAGGAATAAACAGATTTCCATAGTTTTGCTTAGACAACCACATACATGTAGAGGTATGCATGGCTTTCATGGAAACTTGCACACATACACACACATATGCACACACATACACAGACACACAATAAATACATGTAAACAACAGGAAAATCAGCTAATCAACTAATTACCTTTGAAAATCCTACCAAAATGTAACTGGAGATGAAAGAGAAGATCCTGACTTCTTAGTTTTATCAAAAAAGCATTGCATACATTGGCACTAAATATGTAAACTATTAAAAACTTCTGAGATGAAAGAAATGTGAATGAGTTTTGAAGTTTCTGAGACTTTCTGAAAAGACTAATAGTTACTGGTCTTCATAATTTATTCTATTTTCTATTTATTTTCTCATTTATTGCTTGCTCGCATGACAAATCACCTGATATAAAATAGGATACAAGAGAGATTGAGATAAATCCAAATAAAATAGGTCTTTTATGGAAATAAAAATTATTTCTCTTCCTTTGCATTCTTGTTGAGTATTTCTTTTCTGTGATGTTATCTTTAATTGTCAAGTTGACACTACTTTGTAACAGTTAGCCAGAGAGTCTCAATGAGAGTCTCCAATTGTCTTGGAGAGAATGCCTCATGTTAATAAAGGTGGCAAGACCCAAGACTCAATCCACACTGGAAATCACCATTGTCTACATGTGGGGTTCTGAAATATATAAAAATGGAATGAACACACTTAACATAACCAGTAGTAAGCATTGCATCCTTTTAAATTTCCTTTTGCTTTTAACTGTGAATGTGATGTGACAAACTGTTTGAAGTGCTTGCACTGGCTTCACCACACTGTTGTACTATAACATAGAATATAAACTAACAAATTCCTCTGGCATTCCAATTTGCTTTCTGTCAGTTCTTTTTATCAAAGTATCAGAAATGAACGTAGGGCATTGCTATAATACAGATTAGACTATCACAATTACAAAGATTAATTAATTTGCCAGAAACTACACAGATCATAAATGGAGATAAACTGTCATTTTAATCTAAAAATAATCTTATTAGAGAGTATGCATTTTAATCATTTTCTTTTCTCCCATGAAAGACAGGTGACAATAACACAAGTGGACTATAAGGATCTTTATGAGGAAAAGAGCCATTGAAGCATCTGATAACAGTGATGCTTCTGAAAGAATAATTAAGCAGAATAGTATTTCATTTGAGCAAAGATGAATTAGAGGTAAAGAAATAAGCTAAAGTCTAATTAAGGTCACTAGTGAGCAATGCAAGGTCAAAATCACCAAATGAACCACAAATTGCAATGAGAAATTCAAATATAAATGTTATAATAAAGTAGCTTCAGTTTTTCATTTGCAAAGTTTCATGGGGTTGCAAAACTTGAGTGGTTTGTCCTATTCTTCAGTACATAAAGTAAACTCCCAATTGAATATAAAGTAGGAAAGTGAAGCTGGTATTCATCATTTATTATATTACTTTTACACAGAATTGATCTTTACCATCATGGACATTTGCTTTTTCTATGCAACAGCAATCTCTTCATTCCACTATAATGATCTATTGTATGCTTGAATGATTTAATAATGTAAAAAACGTTTATGCTTAGAGATAGTAATTGGGCTACTACATTGATCTGCATAGTCAGAGCCAGCTGTCACACAGTGTTTATATTAGAAAAGTCTTGCTCTTAAAATTGTGATTGGGGGCTAGTGTGTGAAGTTCATAATACTTTTGTTTATGAGTCGTTATTATTACTAGAACTCTGATAGCTCTATGGAACATGACTCAAGGGTTTGAGCATACTCTCATAGATTTTGACACCCTCACTCTCTAGAGCATGTTGTCAGTTGTTTGTTCCTCAGTTCCTGTTTAACTAATAATAATTTGTGAGAAGAAAGAGGATTAGTTTATGCGCCATCTTCTAACTATTTATACATAAGCTCTTTTCCCATCTAGATCTTTCTTCCAGTGTCGTAGTATTATTTAATTATGAAACAAAAAACAACATGACAGGGCAGGAGGCCAAAGAAAAGTATGGTTTATTAGTTGCCTTCCTTGTAAGAGGCTGTTTTTTAATTTTGCACATGCCCATCACATTATGCAGAGGAGTCAGAGTTTTTAAGGTCGAAGACATGTAGAGATGAAAAGAAGGTTATGGTTAAATTGAGAGATACGAATCAAAAGGAATATTTCTATATTGAAAACTAATAACAAAACCCTAACACAAGATGAAGGATAAATATGTTAGCTAAATTTTTAATTTAAAATGCTATATTATATCCTAAATGAGTTTTTATTCTCAAGATGTTCTTTAAAGAGAAACAGAGATTAGCTACAGAAAGCATAGCATGAATACAGAAGTGAGATAGAAAGCTGATTAAATATGGGTAAAGATGCATATGTGAAGAGATGGGAAGGGAAGAGAATCTAGTAAACCATATTTTTCAAAAATGACATGTTTTTCATTTAACAAAAATATTTATTATTCATAATCAAACTAAAATTTAAGCAGAAATTAAAGACTTCTTAAAAATGGAAAACATGCAACACAACAGCAAAGCAACAATACTAGTAATAAAGATACTATTAAACAGCATAGCTGAAATATGTTTCAACAGGTTCCAATTAATATTTCTTCCACAGATGATACATAATATACTACAAGTTACAGAGGATTCCTAAATGACTAGTTAAAAAAGAAAACACAGAGTCACCTTGATGCATCAGAGTTTTGGGTTGCTTTTGATTAAAAACTACATTGGTGAGATGTATTGGTATAGTAGATAATTAATTGGAATCATTGACACCATTGGTGAGAATGCCCAAAAGGAGACATGTGGCAATATATTTGTCATAGTCAAGTTTCTCTATGAGACAGGACAGAAAGGAATAAAAGCTCTGGAGGTGTCTATATGTTCTCTCTCTCTCTCCTCTCTCTCTCTCCTCTCTCTCTCCTCCCTCTCTCTCTCTCTTCTCTCTCGTGTGTGTTGTGAGTATGTAAACTACAGTTAAGACTTAGAAGTATTATAATCAGCTTTATGTCAGCAGGGCAATCAGAAAGATGGCAGAGAAGTTCAGTATGAAACTAAATGTTCGAGTATTAACACAAGAAGTAGTGGAAGTTCATGTTCAAAGACCTATGAATAAGGCAGATTGATCTAATACAGAAGATTAAGAGACGATGGGTCCCCCAGATCAAATATTTAAATTTTTTGCTTTCTTCAATTTGTTTTTTCCATTTGGCCAACAGCAAGTTTGGACAAGGTCATCTTCATTGCTAAGAATGATCTTTATTGACCTGTTCAGAAGTTAATCTCTTCTAGTTCTGCCCACTCAGAAAACAGTTATGATCATCTATATGGATGATTTCTTAGCTTACATTGTTACATAACATTAAACATTATAAAAAGAATTTATAATCATAATTCTGAATTTATTCTTATTTAGAGTTGAAAATCCTGTATTATGTGACAATATTGGTCAACCTTGATAGTAGTCTGAAAAATATTAAGCCAGTCTAGAATAATAAGTATGTTTCCACTTATATTAACTAAATAAAACTAGACAAACATAATCAAAAATATATCTGTGACTATGATGGATGAACTAAGGAACAGAATAATAAATAATTAATAAACAAAAGTCAAAATTTTCAGAATATCTAAGATCTGAAAACTTTTTATGTAACATTTTAGCTTGTGATAAAGATGGTTTATTATAGAAATTGGATGTGTGTTCATTAATTGAAGCAGAGACCTGTTTTAAAACTGAATATTTTATAAGAAAAGTACCTTTCTAGAAATAACTACTTTAGGTGCTGAGGAGATAGCTCAACAGGTAAAATAAAATGAGGACCTAACTTTAGTCTCCAGAAGTCATGTAAAGTTTATTTTTATATAGATCCTTTTAGCTCATCACTACAATGAAAAGAAAACAGTATCTATGAGGCCTACTAATCAGCCAGTCTGGTTGGATTTTGAAAGAACCTGTAATCTGCCTCAAAAAGTAGGGTGGAAAAAAGTTGGAAAAATATATCTAACATCTACATGTATGCTGATACACATACATAGGCACCATCACACATCACACCATGCACACAACCACACACACATATATACTAAATCACACATTCCTAATTATAGGATGAAATATTAACCCAAATTACATTTCAAATGTATAAAAAAGATTTTACATAAGAGCTCAGTCAATGTGAAGTTAACTGATAGTGAAAGAGATGAGAGGAGTACAAAGAGGGTAAATTTTTGTGGCCTTGTATTGTGTCTGAAATGGTAGTAAGGAAACGAATTTGCTTTCTTCAGATAGTAATGTAATATGGAAATATTTCTTCATTAGAAACATTAGTAACAAAACTCTCAGGGGAAAAGATAAAATAATTGGAAAGGGAGAAGTCAAACATGGTGTTATTAAGACAGAAAAAAAAATAATTTTGAAGTGACAACTAAATGCACAGTGGAAAGGAAAAGTATGTTTCCTTCACAGTTTTGAATCCTGGAAACTCCGGTTGTACTCCTTTGCTTCCACTTCTTCCTTCATGGCTGTACCATTCATATTCCAGACCTGCATATCCCCAACATCCATCAACTCATTGATGCATCCTTTCCCATTTGTCCAGAGTTGATACCTAGTTCACCATCTTCATTTTTACTCTGCCTCTAAGTTAATTTAGGTGACTACAAATATTTTGGTTCCCTTTCTCCCCTGTAAGCTCTCAGGAATTTGTGTTCCTCTTCATTATTTTCAGTGTAGTTAGTTCACCCCTGAGCCCGTAATTAGTAGTCTTTAAAAGAACAATCACATGCCATCTCTTCACTTTCTCCTTCCCAATTTTAGTGTTTTTTTTCATTCTATTTTCATTGTGTTCTTTGTACAAATTTGTACATGTGAACATCTTCAATTCCCACAGTCAAAAGTTATCATTTTATCTATATTGTGTTTTAAAAGTAAGAATGAGAAACAAGTCAACTGAAACTTATTCTAATAAAAACTCCAAATGCTTTTGTAGTTTGATAGGGCATCTCTTGGGTATATTCCCAGGAGTGGTATTACTGGATCCTGGGATAGATTAATCCCAATTTCCTGAGAAAACAGCCACACTGATTTCCAAAGTGGTTGCACATGTTTGCATTCCCACCAGCAATGGATGCGTTTTCCCCTTACTCCACATCCTCTCCAGGAAAGGCTATCATTGGTGTTTTTGATTTTAGCCATTCTGACAGGTGTAAGATGGTATCTCAAAGTTGTTTTGACTTGCATTTCCCTGATCTATAAGGAGGTTGAGCATGACCTTAATTGTCTTTTTGCCATTTGAAATTCTTCAGTTGAGAAACTCTGTTCAGATTTGTAATAGCCAGAACATGGAAACAACCTAGATGCCCCTCAGTGGAAGAATGGATAAAGAAAGTGTGGAATATATGCATTAGAGTACTACTCAGTGGTAAAAAAAAAAAAATATCTTGAATTTTACATGCAAATACATGGAAATAGAGAACACTATCATAAGTGAGGTAATCCAGACCCCAAAAAAGATGAATATGGTATGTACTCCCTCATTAGTGGATTCTAGCCATAAATGAAGGACATTGGGCCTATAATTCATGATCCTAGAGAAGCTAAACAGGAAGGTGAAACCCCCCCCCCCCCGCAAATTGTAGTTATCCTCCTGGATATTGGAAGTAGACAAGATTTCCAGGCAAAAATGGAGAGCTTGGGGGTGGGGTTGGGATGAGGGTAAGGGGATATGGGGAGAGAGAAGTGAGAAAGGGAGGATGGGGAGAACTTAGGGGAATGTGACGGTTGGGATGGAGGAGGAATGGATATGGGAGTAGGGAAGTTCATATCTTAATTAAGGGAGCCATTTGAGGGTTGGCAAGAGATTGGACTCTAGAGGGGTTCCCAGGTGTCCAAGGAGATGTCCCCAGCTTGTTCCTTGAGCAGCTGAGGAGAGGGTGCCTGAACTGGCCCTATACTATATCCACTCTGATGAATATCTTGCATACCACCATAGAACCTTCATCTGGCGATGGATGAAGATAGAGACAGAGACCTACATTGGAGCACTGGACTGAGCTCCCAAGGTCCAAATGAGGAGCAGAAGGAGAGAGAATATGAGCAAGGAAGTCAGGTCCGCGAGGGGTGTGCCCACCCACTGTGACAGTGGGGCCGATCTGATGGGAACTTACCAAGGCCAGCTGGACTGGGTCTGATGGAGCATGTGATCAAACCAGACTCTATGAACGTGGCTTACATGAAGGGCTGACTGAGAAGCCAGGGACAGTGGCATTGGGTTTTGATTCTACTCTATGTACTGGCTTTGTGGGAACCTAGTCTGTTTAGATGCTCACCTTCCTAGACCTGGATGGAGGGGGGAGGACTTTGGACTTCCCACAGGGCAGGGAACCCTAAATGCTCTTTGGACTGGGCAAGGAGAAGAAGTGAGAATGTGGGAGGTAGAGGGAAATGGAAGGAGGAGAGGAGGTGAAAATTTGTAATAATAATAGTAATAGTAATGATAATAATAATATTTTAAAAACTCCAGCAATAAAAGTTAGATATCCATATGTTTGTGTTTAGTAAGTAATAGACATTAGAATAAAATAAATCCAATAGAAGATTGTGTCCCAGATAAAATCTCACTAAGAACATGAACAAATAAGACAAAAAGAAATAATTACAGTTAATGATAGTGACTTTTCTAGAGCAGATTATCAACAATATTTAACACAGACCAGTTATAAGAAGCAGTAAGTTGGTTTGAAATGGAAAGGAGTGAAAAGATAATATTTTGACAGTTTATGATATTTAGCATTAGTAGAGAAAAGTACATAAACTTCAAAAGTCTTTATAAAAGAATTAATGCTATAGTCCAGGCTGGCTGAAGATATACACAGGCTTTTCTGGTGACACTCAGTCCAAGTGGGTGAAAGACACTGACAGGCCAGTCCTAGTCCTCACAGTAAAGACTGGCTGAAGATGTGTGACACTGGCATGTAGATGTTATTATGATGAGCAACTATATCGTGGATAAATGAGAGAGAAAGAGAAGAACAGTTCATGTGCTATGGAAGAGGCAGAACTGAAGGAGTGTAGGTAGAGAAGAACAGGTTGGTGTAGAAGGTTGGTGTAGAAGGGCCAAGGTGATGTCTGGGCCAAGGGTGCTACAAAATAGGCTTGGAAAGTATTAACTTGTTCCTTCTATTAGGGAGAAGCTAATAGTAACAAACAGATATTTAAAATTGTATTACCTTTCTATTTCCCTCTTTGATACTAAATACATGTCAAAGAAAACATAAATAATTTAGGAATCATAACTCTTTAATACTGACAAGTTAAAAATGTCAGAAAATGACCTGCCAGAATGCTTGCTTAGGATGAAAGAAATATGAAATTTGTAGTAAGAGATGGTTATTAAAAATGCCAGATAAAGTCTCCACTATAGTGGTTACAGAAACCAATATTGTAATTTCTGTCTACTTTTTAAAATAATATATTTGTACATAGAAACACATACTTAAACAGAAATATATGTTTTATTTCCTCTACTTCTTTGCTGAGTAAAATAACCACCACTGAGATTTCATCATTAGTTAAATGTTGCAAATTTTATTACCATATTTAAATTATGGTCTATTAAAATGTTAAGTATTCCTCACAAGACATCATAACTTATTCTGGGGGGGAATAATAATGTCATCTTAATAGTATATGGCATTATTTATATCTAGAGATGAAGAATTATGGCCTTTCACTGATTTGGAAATTAAACATGACAGAAGGATAAGTATCGTGATAACAAAAGATAGACATGTGATGGATAACCTTTGTTGTTAAGATGAATGTTTCTGGAATCAACTAACACATGCTTCTGTGTATATCTGTTAGAGTTTGTTCTGAAATAATAGAGAAAAGACTTCCCAGAGAGTGGCAGCACCTTCCAGGAGTGGTCACAATATAAAAAGGTCTGAGGAACAAGTAGGTCTATATATTCCTTCATGCATTAATTCTTTATTGGTAAATACATCTACTCTGCCACCATCAATGGTTCAATCAGAATCCAGACTTCTTGGGCTGTTGACATGGATTGAATTCCAACACCTTTCTATGAATCCTGTATGTCTTCTGAGAGAGATGTTGATGACTTAAGCTTTGAACCTCGTGAATTGAGCAGCTACCAAGTTTTCAACATTTTTAGTAGTCAGAAAGACCCTTTTTAAATATATTTTCATTCTTTCAGCTTTGTTCCTCTGGAAAATTATAATGTAGTTTGTGATTCTAAGAGTAGCATTAAAGAAGCTGACTAGTTCTGGTAGTATCTGGATCCAGTATCTGGATCTGGTTCTCTAATTCAAATAGTTTCAATTCTAATCATCTTTCTGGTAGCAGAGAAAATGGAAAAATCAGTAACATAGACTACTTGAAAATTATAAAAAGCGAATTTATTTGATAGTCCTTGATGGAAGACTCTCATTGGAGATAAAGACAGAGCCACACATTGATGCACCGAACTGAGCGCCCAAGGTCCAAATGAGGAGCAGAAGGAAGGAAAACATGAGCAAGGAAGTCTGGACTGCAAGGAGTGCTCCCACCCACTGAGATGGTGGGGCTGATCCATTCGGAGCTTACCAAGCCCAGCTGGACTGAGACTGAAAAAGCATGAGATAAAACCGGTCTCTCTGAACATGGCAGACAATGAGGGCTGCTGAGAAGCCGAGGACAATAACACTGGATTTGGACCCTACTACTCATACTGGCTTTGGGGGACCTGGCCTGTTTGGATGCTCACCTTCCTAGACCTGGATCGAGGGGGGAGGAACTTCGACTTCCCACAGGGCAGGGAACTTTTACTGCTCTCTGGACAGGAGAGGGAGGGAGAGTGGAGGAGAGAGGGGGTAATTGGGAGGTGGGGAAGAGGCGGAAATTTTTAATAAAAAAATAAAATAAAACATAAAAAAAAGAAACTGCCTTGGGTTTTTGATAGGGCAGGATTTAGATAGGTGGAGTAGACAGAACAGAATGCTGGGAAGAAGGGAAGTTAGTCAGACTCCATGCTTCTCCTCTCTGAGACAGACGCCATGGAGCCAGCCGCCAGGTCATACATGCTGATCTTTCCGGGTAAGCTACCACCTTGTGGTGCTACACACATTACTAAATATGGGTTAAAGCAAGATGTGAGAATTAGCCAAGAAGAGGCTGAAACTAATGGACCAGACAGTGTTTAAATGAATACAGTTTGTGTGTTGTTATTTCTGGGGCTAAGCTAACTATGTGGGAGCCCGGCGGGATGAAAAGCAGGCCTGCTCACAGCTCCTTCTACAGTCCTTATTAATTACTTGTGAAAATCTATGAATTTAGTCTCTACATAAAGCCTTTGAACTTTTTTTTTAGTAAAAGAAGGGGTTATAATGATACTGGAAAGTTTAATCTAGCACTCCCAGAAAGAATAACAAAGGATATTATAAGCTCAGGTGTGAAAATCTCCAGTACACAAGCTCTACAAAACTTTCTAAGTGTGCCCTGGAAGAGAATATTCTCTCTAG